>NW_021604568.1:16793197-16795291 GCF_004785775.1 Grammomys surdaster | reverse complement strand
CCTTCAATTTTAGGGGTACTTGCCATTTTGCTTCTCATCCCCCCCAGATTTTTTTTTATTTGAGCTTTCAGTTTTTGATTTCTTAAAAAAATGTATTTATCATCCTTATCGGGTGTGTGCCTGTGCATGCCACAGTGTACATGCGGAGATCGGGGTCTCTCCGATTTTTATGTGAGTTCAACGGGCTTGCTAGGGCTGTATGCATTAAGCCAATGGTTCTCGACCTGGGGAGTCATGACTCCTTTGACGTCCGATGACCCCTTTCTAGGGGTCTCCTAAGATCATCCTGCATATCAGATATTTACATTAAAATTCTTAACACTGGCAGAATTCCAGTTATGAAGTAGCAACAGAAATAATTTTATGGTTGGGGGGTCACCACAGCATGAGGAACCATATTAAAGGGTCACAGCGTTAGGGCGGTTGAGAACCGCTGCATCAGGCATCTCAGGAACCCTGAATCCTCCTTTACACTAAGGTCCACGTAACTGATAACAGCCCAAACCACGCTTCTTGCTCATGATGTGCATCAGGGTGGCATGAGGAATAAGCCACACATAGCTGGTCCTAAGGCTGACCTAATGAGTCAGTGACTGAAAGGAGAAGCCTCTTGACTAAGAACTATTGACCGGTCCTGAGAATATGTGCTGTAGCTCCAGACCTGTGCCTAGAGCCCTGTGGCCAATGAGAAGCTGTGCAGTAGTCACGAGTAAGAGCTGCAGGAAGCCGAGAGTTCACAGCTGTTGATCTAAAGTCCTTGGCTGCAACAATGACTTTTTTGATAATACAAAAATTATAGAGTGATTTTTTCCAAACTAAAAACTGTATAGGAGGGGCTGGTGAGATGGCTCAGCAGTTAAGAGCACTTGACTGGTCTTCCAAAGGTCATGAGTTCAAATCCCAGCAACCACATGGTGGCTCACAACCATCTGTAATGAGATCTGATGCCCTCTTATAGGGTGTCTGAAGACAGCTACAGTGTATTTACATAAAATAAATTAAAAAAAACTGTATAGGAAGTATGAAAAATATGATCAAGAAAATAAAAATCATATGGGATAAAAATTCAGTATCTTGGGCTGGTGAGATGGCTCAGTGGTTAAGAACACCGACTGCTCTTCAAGAGGTCATGAGTTCAAATCCCAGCAACTACATGGTGGTGGCTCACAACCATCTGTAATGAGATCTGGCACCCTCATGTGGGTGTCTGAAGACATCTACAGTGTGCTCTGGCCCCGAGCAAGCGAGTCTGGAGCAAGCAGGAGCTGGAGCAAGTGGAGGCAGAACAAGAGAGAGAAGGGAAGGGGGAAAATGACCGTTACAACCACAACCACATCCACACACACACACACACACACCCCTAAAAAAATTCAGTATCTTAGCTAGCTTCATGCAGTAGATTATATTTTATATTTTCATTTTGTTGGATTTATCTTTTGAAAATCACTTTCAGCTAATAAATATGATTTTGTTCTATAGTCTCTCTCTCTCTCTCTCTCTCTCTCTCTCTCTCTCACACACACACACACACACACACACACACATGCTCATCTCTAGCAGGCTCAGTAGATATGGAGAGGCTGAATACGTTCTGTGAACTAGTTTTCATCTCCTTCCCGGACACTCCTGGGCACACAGTGACAAGTGTCATGATGGTTTTTATTTCTTGTTTTTTTCAGTCAGTTCCAAAAAATATATATTTTAGAATAATTATGGCGAGAAAGAAAGAAAGAAAGAAAGAAAGAAAGAAAGAGAAAGAAAGATGTCAATTAACCTGGACCCTTGGGTTCTCCCAAAGACTGATCCATCAACCAAAGAGTGAGCATGGGCTGGACCTAGGACTCCATACACATGTAGCAGATATGCAGCTTGATCTTCATGTGGGTCCCCCAACAACTGGTATAGAGCCAGCTGTTCCGAAGCCTGTTGCCTGCCTGCCTGTGGATCCCTGTGGCCCTAACTGGACAGCCTTGTCTGTCCTCATTTGGGAAAGGATCTGTCAAGTTCCTTAGTGACTTGATGTGAGGGGTAGAGGGGGTGGGGCTAGTGGATGTGACACCCAGAGGGGAAAGTGGAATGGGGAAGACAATGGAT
>NW_021604568.1:16758550-16793187 GCF_004785775.1 Grammomys surdaster | reverse complement strand
TGGATGTGACACCCAGAGGGGAAAGTGGAATGGGGAAGACAATGGATGTGACATCCAGAGGGGAAAGTGGAATGAGGGAAGACTTGTATAAGGGGGTACTCGGTTGTAAAGTGAATAAATAAATAAATTTAATTTAAAAATATATTAAAAAAAATAAAGTTGAGGTGCTGAAGAGTTGGCTAAGTAGTTGAGAGCAGTGACTTCTCTTCCAGAGGTCATTGGCTCACAACCATCCATGATGGAATCTGATGCCCTTTTCTGGTGTGTCTGAAGACAGCTACAGTGAACTCATATACATAAAAAATAAATACATAATTCTTTTTTTAAAAGTTGAATTATTAAATACAATCTGAGTAGTTCTTTGGTCTTTCAAAATAGCTAAATGAGGGGTTGGAGACATAGCTCAGCGGTTAAGAGCACTGACTGCTCTTGTAGAGAACCCAGGTTCAGCTACCAGCACCCACGAGGCAGCTCACAACTGCTGGTGACTCTTTTTAAGGAACCTCTACAGACACCAGGCATGCATACATATATGTGGACAAACACTCACCCGCATAAAATAAATGCTTAAAGTAGCTAAATGGCGGTTTTTAATTAAAAATGGCTGTTTTCTGAGAGGTAATATTTCTGTCCTCATTGTCATTTCTTTCAGAGAGATCTGCTGCTGATGCCTTTTAGAAACCAAAGCAATTGCAGTGGTGTTTGGTTGCATATATTAGTTCCAAAGAATGTTAAATTAACCAAGGAGAATAGCATAGGTAGACAGGCATTTGAGAGACTCCACCTTCTTCTTTCCTACTGCTGTTTTTCTTTTTCCATCCCTCCTTCTCTTTCCCTCCTTCCCTCCCTTCTTTACTCCTTCCTTCTTCCTCCTCCTCCTTTTTCCCTGCCTTTCCTTTTCTCCCTCTCCCTTTCTTTTTCCTTCCTTCCTTCCTTCCTTCTTCTCCTCTCTCCTTCCTTCCCTCTCTCTTCCTCCCCCCTTCCTTTCTGTTTTCTTTTCCTCTCTCCCCTTCTTTCTTTTCCTTCCTTCCCTCCCTCCCTTTCTTCCCCCTCTCCTTCCCTCTCTTTTTTCTGAGATAGGGTCTCACCAGCTCAGGTGCATCCTGAATACACTACATCGTCAAAGCTGGTCTTGAGTTCCGATCCTCCTGCCTCCACCACTGGTGTTGGCATCACAGATGTAGCCTCTGTGCCGAGGTGTTCTATCTACTTTCTTTCGAATGAAGTTTCCATTTTTAAAGTCACTTAGACTCAAGGATGATGGTGGAAGTTCCAGCCTTTACATCGCACCCTGGTGAGTGAGTGACCTATAGAGAGAGATCTCATCCATTCTTATTCGCATCTCAGATCAGCTGTAGCTTCAAAGGCAGCTACAAAACGAGGCCGATTGCAACCGAAGACATAACCAAGAATTTTTAAAAAGAGAGGACAATAGACATTGTAGGGGCAACCAGCCATCTCTTCTTCCATAGCAAATTCTTACTCCATTCGAAAATTAAGATTCATTTGGCAGCAAACAGCAGAATACTCAATAGTAAATGGTTCCCGCACAGGGGCTCAAGGATGTTATCAAGGATCGGGTATTTTTATGGTCGTATCAGTTTGTTTAAGATAGGCTCTCATACAGCTTAGGCTGACTCCGAACTCTTTACGCAGGTGAGAATGGTCTTGAACTCCTGGTTCCAAATCCTCCCCCTCCTGAGTACTTAGGGTTAAGGGGTGCAGCACCTTGCCTGGTTTATATGATGCCAGGCACTGAATAAAAGGACTCATGCACGCAAAACACTCTACGTTGAGCTACATACAGCACAGCCCTGGTTTGGATTTTAAATGACTTACGGAGGCTCATCGTGCATCGAAAAACAGAACATCCCTCCTCATCAATTACTTTAAGGCAAGCCTTCTGCTCTGCCCCCTTGCCAGGAGGAGAGGGTAAGTGCAGAGTCTGAACAGTTTTATCTGACCCTAAAACGTGGCACTTTTCACCATCAAGTGAACAGACACTTCATGAGGAGACTCACATTGAGAGAAAGGAAGCATGTCCAAAATCAGAGCCAGTAGGAAGGAGCCTTGGTGCGTGCGTGCGTGCGTGCGTGCGTGCGTGTGTGCGTGTGCGATATGTTGCTCCCGCTTCTGCTTTGTCAGACCTGACTATCAAGCTTGAGGTTCCCCCTGAACTGGAAACTTCATGTTAGAATTAAGAAGTCGCAGCTGGTTCACTAATTGAGTTAATTTAGATTCTGGTCCTGATAAGTCAAATCCCAAAGAAGAAATTCTGATCTGAATTAACTAGTTTAATTGTCTGCGAAGTCTAAATTGACCAAATAATTGCAAGTTAATCCTTGTGTTTTATGTTGTGGGAAGGTCCTTGGTCTGACTGGAAATGGGTCGTTTGTATCCCCAAGGTGCTTGTTGTAATGGGGGTAACACCTTTCGGCAGCGTGTGGTGGGAAGACCAGGAGACATTAGCTAATGTATGGAGAGGCATTGTTGGTTGCCAAGACTAGGTAAGCATTGCGACTGGCATCCAGTGGGTGGTGGCTGCTAAACCCGCTGAGATACACAGAAAAGGCCGCTCCCAACGGAGATTTATCCAGATTGAAAGTCAGCTGCTGCTGTTGAGAGACAGGGCTCTTGTCAAACAGAACTTAGGAGGGAAGATCTGGCTGCTGGAACGTGTATAGTGCAAGCAGTTTAAGCTTATCCCCAACTAGCTTACAAATAAAAGAGGCTCAGACTATGGTTATTTTATTAGGTTTTGATAACCACTGTGGGTAAGTGTTAGACTTTGGGTGCGGTTTGGACAGAAAACACAGGCCGATCGGGTTCCACAGGAGAGGGTTTATTTAAGGAGGGGAGTGGGAGAGAGGAGCAGGAAGATGGCGAGCGAAGAGAAGAGGAAGAGAGAGAGATTGGGGCGGTCTCAATTATTTAAGTGGGTGATGACGTATAACTTCCCAGGTGCAGGTGAGCGAGACAGGTGAATTCTGGGAGTGGTTGCCTCAGTAATAATGCAGGAGTCGCCAGGCCCCCGAATATGGCCTCACTGGGTTCTGACTTATACTAACAGTAAGGGGGAGGGTTAACCCCTAATCTACTCTTCTAACTGCTGGCCCAGCTACCTCCCCAGTGGTGTACCCCAGATACTTGCTGTTTCTCGTGGCCGCGTGCTCACTGTCCATCGCCCCTCATGGAGGCTTTCTCTCTCTTCCCATTTTCCTCCTTCTCTTGTCTCTCCTCCTCTAAACCCACTTTCCTCTAATCCCTCTTGTAATTGACTGTCACCAGTTTTATTTAACCAATAGTTCACAATGTTTGCACAACAAAAGCTTGTAAGAGGAGTCAACCCTAGGTCTAGTCCTTCACCAGCATCACAATACACAGTGTTAGCATTCTGTCTAAGCTCTGCCCAACAGTTACCCGGCAACAGCCAAGTATGCTCCACCCCACAGTTACCCAGCAACAGTCAGGTAGACCTGACACACTCTAAGTGTCAGGGGCAGGCAGCTTCGCTTATACAATGAAGGCCTAAATATCAGCAGTAGGCCTAAGTCAGCTTGCTAACATAAAGTCTTGGTCTCTGTGGGAAAACACTGAACAGATAGCTATAGGATCTTGTAAACAAGTAGCCTTGGTGGAAATTTACCAGCCGTGATAATAGTCATAGACCTTGTGGATAGGAAGCCTTGGCGGATAGTACCAGCTTAGATAAGAAACAAGTTAATCATAGAGTCCCTGAACCTTCACCCAGCCGATACCCTGTTCTGGAAGATATCTGTACTCTCCCTGAGAACACCGACACTCCTGCATCATCCTCTTCCCCACATCCTGCCTCTATGTGTATATAACCCCTGTGTGAAAAAATTATAATCAGCGGTTTGATCAGACTATAGACAAGCCACTTGTTCTTTGTGTCCCCATCCTCCAGTTCTCTCTTCCAGATCCCCCAGATCCTAGTTCACTGCCCTGCAGGTCGGGGCATAAAAGGGGCTGCTTGTCCCCTCCTCACTCTCTTACTCCTCTCTTGCTCTTCCCTTCCTTCTTCCCCCTCCCCACTCCCTGGGCCCGCGTCGCGGGCCCCCGGCTCTATCGCCAAATCCCCAACCGCCCACCCCTCTCCCCTTTTTCTGTCTACCCTCTTAACTCCCCTCCCTATGTCCTGAATAAACTCTATTCTATGCTATACTGGTGTGTGACTGGTCCCTCAGGTGGAAGGGATGCCATGGCATGGACCTGCGGAGGCATCCCCTTCCCCCACACCTCACCACACCTCCACAGAACATATCCCCTCTTTCTTTATCTTTTTATAAACACATCACATAGCAATAGACCAAACCTCAACAAACTTGTTTGAGACAGTACAATCACTTCTTTGAGACCTGAGACCCTCAAAGTCATATTTAAGCTTGTCTCATTGCATCATCAAAGTGAGCCAGAAGTGGCCCTATTTCATCTCATGTTTTCAAAACGTGTCATGGATACGTCTTAAGACACCTTTACCTTTTCTGTTTCCAGCCCATGTTTACTGGAAGGTTATCAAGCGGCTTTGTGTTTGAAGTCTGTTTATTTCTTGTGGAATTACAGCAGCCTTGGTGTTTCCTAGGTACTGTAGCATCAGTTTCTCCTACTGCTGTCTAGTGAAACATTAACGAGATACACACACACACACAGAAATTGCCTGATTACTTCATTCATTTTTAATGAGCTTGCTACTTAGGCGAGCAGAAATTGGAAAACATAATTCTTTCTGGGTGGAATGCCCCTAAATTTGGCTCTCAAGTATTAATCATGTAGGCTGAGAACATTAAAAAGCCTCTTGCCCACATTTTTAAATCTTCAACTACATCATTTCTATCAATAGGTTTCCTTCTCGGAAATTTCTCTTTAATCAATTTTTGTGCCTGAAACATCCACTTTCCTTCAGAGTGCTGGCCTTTACAATTTAAAGCTTCAGCAACTAAACCTCATTGTAAAATTCCAACTTGAGGCTCCTGACAAGAAGCATTATATTCACATCAGTTTCTGAAATGTAAAGGCAAGTTGCTGCATGAAATATTAATTTATAACTCCTAGAATCAAGGTAATATCTTTAACTCAATATGGGCACACACCTAAGCCATCTAAATATATGATATTATTTTTAAACTCTCATCATATGGATTTCGAGCACAGATTTTCATAAATATTCCACTAGTTTTGCAGCTATCGAGTAATCTAAGCCCCGTGGCAGCAATGATTGTAGAATTACTCAGCTAGAATGTTCCTTGCACAGTCGGACACGCCTCGGTACAAAGGAAGGTTAAATCTCTCGTTATAGTCAACAAAGAACTTCAGCATCTGAGCCCTTTTCTCCCAGAAACTCCATTCGCCAGTGAAAGACAACAGTGAATATCAACAGCAAAGTATTATCCGGACCCCTACATAATTAACTGTATCAAAACAAACCGACACTTTTGTAGCAAAACATGTAGCATTTGTGTCCATTTCTGGAGGCTCTCAACCAATTCAGCTTGTATTCATGTGTTTAGTCCCTCATCTTTCTAAAATGAGGCAAAGGAGGCAGTCTACTGAACTGATGAACTCATCAAAAGTAGAAGCTGGTTTGACTGACAACCTGTCAGGCCCTACTCAACTAGCCACCCTTGCCCTAGGTAGGAAGTTTGACTGAAAACTAAAGGGATAAAGTTGCAGTGAGTTCTTTGTGGTGCTACTTTGCAATCTGGTTTTTTGTAAACATATAACAGATAGGATTGTCTTGTGACTCTGGCCGCTTTGATTATTTGAAGGCTTAAAAAGGCACACTGGTTACAAGTTTTCACTAAATCTCTTGAGGTAATAGACCAGCTGTGAGGGAAGCCAGAATAGAGCAAACTGCTTGTGCCCAATGCCAAGTGAGATTCCCCCACTCCTCTTCTCTGAGTTGTCCTAGGCAGGAGCACACTCGAGGGTAGGGCTTCCACCTGTACCAACTAGTTCTGTGGCAACTTGACAAAAGCTAGTCATCAAGAGAGGAGGGAGCCTCAACAGAGAAAATAACTCTATAATATTTGGCTGTAGGGCATTTTCTTAACTAGCAATTGATGAGGAATGGCCCAGTCCACTGTGTGTGGCACCACTCTTGGGCTGGTGGTCCTGGGTTCTATAAGAAAGCAGGCTGAGAAAGCCATGAAGAACAAGCCAATAAGCAGCACCCCTCCACGGCCTCTGCATGAGCTCCTGCCTCCAGGTTCCAGTCTTATTTGTGTTTCTGTTGTAGATTTCTTCAATGATGAAGCTACAATGTAGAAATATAAGCCAAATAAACCCTTCTTCTCAACTTGCTTTCTGGTCATGGTGTTTCACTGCAGCAATAGAAACTCAGAGACACTACCTGAACTCATAATGAACATATGCATGCTCAGAACAGGCTAGCAAGAAAATAGAGACCAATACTCAGTGGTCTTCTAGAATTTCCAACTCAAGATAGACCAACAGACAGTAGACAGTTTGATTAATGCTCCTATGACGTTGGAAGTCCCTGATTGATGTCATCTGTACTGGACAGCTTTATGTCAATTTGATATGAGCTAGAGTCATCAGAGAGGAGAAAGCCTCAACTGAGAAACTGCCTCCATGAGATCCGACTGTAGGGTGTTCTCTCTCTCCCTCTCTCTCTCTCTCTCTCTCTCTCTCTCTCTCTCTCTCTCTCTCTCTGTGTGTGTGTGTGTGTGTGTGTGCCTAATTTTGTAATGTTTTATTTAATGCATACTAGTGTTCTGCCTGCTTGTATACTGTGTGTGAGGGTGTCAGATCCTCTGGAACTGGAGTTATAGACAGCTGTGAACTGCCATGTGGGTGCTGGGAACCAAACCCAGGTCCTTTGGAAGAACAGCCAGTGCTCTTAACCACTGAGCCATCTCTCCAACCCCGTATTCTTTTTGTGAGTGTCTGTTGAGTGACACAGGTGGAGCTGAGGATGTACCCATGTCCCCCTTTCAGTGCCAGGATTACGGGTGCTCATCTCTGTGCCCAGTTCTTCCTGTGAGTTCTGGAGCTTGAATTCAGGTCATCACATTTACATAGTACGCTAGTTTTTTTTATTTCTGTTGCTGTGATAAAACACCCTGATCAAAAGTAAATTGGGGAGTGGGGAGATGGTTTATTTGGCTTTCACATCTTAGAGTTATCATGAAGGGAAGTCAGGGCAGGAACTGGAGCCATGGAGGAACACTTCTCACTGGCTCACTCTCCATGGCTTGCTCAGCCTGCTTTCTTCTATAACCAAGCACCACCATCCCAGAGCTGGCACCACCCACAACGGGCTGGACACTCCCACATCAAGCACTCATTAAGATAATGCCTTACAGATTTACCGAGCGGCATCTGATGGGGGCATTTTCTTGACTCTGGTTCATGTCAAGTTGACCAATAATAGTAACCAGGACTTGTACCAAACACTTTACTGACAGAGCTTTCTCTCTAGCCGTTCTGTGGACTTGTCTAGTACGTGGGAGGAAGGATTGAAGGAAAGGAAAAAAAATCATGGATGAGAATATAGATGTCTGGCTTGAGTAATAGAACAGTTACATAGTTTATGTATGTGGGTGAGACTTGGTAAATGAAGAAAAGTGGTTTAGGGACTGTGGGGATGGCTCGGTGGGTAGTTTTTGTTCAAGTGTGATCTGCATTTTGATCCCCCAAACCTATATAACCTGGGCACATTAGCATGCCTGTAACGCCAGCACTCTGTAGCAACTATCAGAAATGGAGACAGGAGAGCCCCTGGAAGCCTGACAGGCAGGTAGCTTGGTCCACACAAGAGCAAACAACCAAGAGGCCCCGGTTCTAATAAGGTAGAGAGCAAGGACCCTCATCCAAAATTGTCCCCAGCCTCCTCCTGCAAGCCATGCCATGCATGTGCCTGCATATGCACACAGAGTGCACACAGAGCGCACACACATCCTCGCTCATTGTATTAGCATTTTCAAAACCCAATGTACATGCTAGTCTGTCATTCACATCTGTCAGAACCCTTTCTGCTTCACAAAGATCATGTTCCACCATGGAGCTCGGCAAAGCCACTGAGTTCTCATACTGACCCCAGGGGTTCTTCCAAAGGGATTTCTTAGATCTCCAGGCCTCAGGCCCAGTGGGGCCAGGCATCAAACATCACCCTTCATGTGTGTAGTTTCCTCATTTACTCATGTGCCTGCTCCATCACCCTCCCATCTCTGATACCAGGGAGGACCTGAGCCAGGAATGACCAAGCATCCCCAACAGCTTCTGAGTCAGTATGCCACGGACAGACTTCTCTCAAGTTTCCTCAAATGAAGCAGCTCTTGTCTCCAGGAGGGAGAGTTATATTACTCACTTTCTCCACTTTGACAGTGCTCAGAGCAACCGCTAACCCCAACTCCATGACCCACAGACTCACTGACAAGGCTGTGAGAGGCTCTCTGATGTCTTGTTTAAAGTATTTTCATGAACCAGTGAGCTGGCTCAGCTGGTAACGGCACCTGCTGCCAAGGCTAATGACCTGAGTTCAATCCTCGAAACCCACAAGGTGAAAGGAGAGGACCAGCATTCACACGCTGTCCTTGACCTCCACACATATTGCTTACTGGGTGTCGTGGCGCCTGCCTTTAGTCTCAGCACTTTCAAGGCAGAGGCAGGCAGATCTCTGAGTTTCAAGAGAGCCAGGGCTACATAGTGAGAACCTCATTCAAAAAATAAAAAATAAAATAAAATAAAATAAAATAAAATAAAATAAAATAAAACCCAAAAAAACAAACAAAAAAAAGCCTTCTGTTGGATCAGTTTCCTGGGGATTATTAAAGCATACCCACATGGCATGCCTGGATTTTGTTTCCCTCTGTATTAAAGGTCAGCCCTGAGGGGTGTCAGAAATCACATCTGCCTCACTCTCTCTTCCTGTCTGTCTTCCCATGGGTTCCAAGGTTCAGGGCCCTGGAAAGAACTATACCACACAGATCTCATATGGACTCTTGCTTCCATCCACACCAGGCATGAGGAGAAGCAGCACGTGCTTACACTTCACCCTCTCTCTCTTCCTCCCAGACTTTCTGCCAACCCAGAAGCCAGCACAGCGTCCATGTGTCTTTCTCTTCTAAGTCCTCTCTTAAGCAGACAAGTTCTTTTGGGGATGATAGCTGGGCTGGGCTGGGTGTCATAAAACTGACAGGACAGACCACACAACTGCCGTCACAGCCTGCTCACTCTCCTGCCTAATTCTTGCTGCGTTCCAGGGTTTCAGTATGTTCCGTCAATTAGGCTGGGGACATCCCTGTGTCATATGGGGATCTCATCCTTGAGGAGGTGTACCCCTCCACACCACTTGGCATATCTCATCATCCATGGCTGAGGTGATGCCGCTTCTCCCAAACTCATCTCTGGTTTTGTTCTGTTCCAGTTTGACTGCCGAGTCCAGCATTGTTTTTCCTGGGGCAATGTTAATTGGTCTCCTCAGACAGGGCACCAATGTCAGATCAAAGTGACGGCTTAACTTATTGGAGCACGTGCAGCTTAGGTGCAGCCCCCCCTCCAACAGCTCTCAACTACTCTACTCAAGGAAGTTGTGAGCCTCATGCCCGACTCATGAGCCCTACCCTCTTATCCAAGAGGATGTGTGACTAAATCTTGTGAGGGTTACGTGTGGTAACCACAGCTGTTTGTCTTCAAGATGGCAATAACCATGCCATGTCTGGAGGACAGAGTTCCACAGCAGGAGGCTCACCAAGAACATTGTTCTCAAAGACAAACTATAGGATGCAATAGTTTCCCCAACATTCAATCCTCATGGCCACCCTCCCACTCAGCTTCGCTCTCTTGCTACCTATGTTACTTTAGTATTAATCAAATAGTATTAGTTAATTAAAGGGGAAAAATAGAAACACATTAAACTTAGAGTATTGGTTTCTTCTTTGCTTTTCTCATTTGTCCATGGTAACTAGAAATATGGATGGGTTCTGTGCTCTGAGATTTTAATTCGATGCTCTAGAGATATTTTTCTGCTGTTCCAATAGTGAAGCCTCATCCACTAGATGGTGTCCAGAGGTGAGTCCTATAAGGGACAGCCCTAATGACTGGGATCAGTGTCTTCATAAAAGAGATCCGAGGATATCCAGGCATAACCCCCTGTTGAGAGATGGGGCTACCCACCCATCTCAAAAATATTAAACCAGAATTGCTCCTGTCTAAAGGAAATACAGGGACAAAGAGTGGAGCAGAGACTGAAGGAAAGGCCATCCAGAGACCACCCCACCATCTGCAGACACCAAACCCAGACACTATTGCCGAGGCCAAGAAGTGCTTGCTGACAGGAGCCTGGTATAGCTGTCCCCTGAGAGGCTCTGCCAGAGCCTGACCAATACAGGTGCAGATGCACACAGCCGATCATCAAACTGAGCACCTGAGTACAGGGACCCCAATGGAGAAGTTAGGGGAAGGACTGAAGGAGCTAAAGGGGTTTGCAACTCCATAGGAAGAACAACAATATCAACCAACCTCCCCCCTCCCCGAGCTCCCAGGGACTAAACCACCAACCAAAGAGGACACATGGAGGGACCCATGGCTCCAGCTGCATATGTAGCAGAGGATTGCCTTAACTGGGATCAATAGGAGGGGAGGCCCTTGGTCCTTTGGAGGCCCAATGCCCCAGTGTAGGGGAATGCTAGGGCAGTGAGGGAGGAGTGGGTCGGTTGGTGGGGGAACATCCTCATAGAGGCAGGAGGAGGGGAGATAGGATAGGGAGTTTGCAGAGGGGAAACTGCTGTGAAGGAGGATAACATTTGAAATGTAAATAAATAAAATAACTAATAATTTTGTTTTTGTTTTGTTTGTTTGTTTTTTTTTTTTAAAAAAAAAGGTCCGAGGGAATGAACCTTCAGTAAGTTCTGAGTCTGCTGTTCCCTTGACCTTATACTCCACAGGCCCAAGAACTGCAAGCCCAATTTTATTTTGACTATACATACATTGCCTAGTCTAAAATATTTTGTTACTTCCACCCAGATATTCCAGGGTTAGGACTTATTCACTGACAGCAATCCTCCTCATCTATCCCTTTGAGATCTAACCCCAGGTAGGATACACTGCAGTGTGGAGCCATTTGACCATGTCTTCTTAAGGATACGTATGCGTTTTCTAGAGTGGCCATAACAAATTGCCACAAGCCAGGCATTCGTTCTGGAGTGTAGAAGTTCAAATAGAGGTGTCAGAAGCTGTGTCCCTCTGGTGTCTTTAGGGAAGGCTTCTTCATGGCCTGTTCTGGTTTCTGGCAGCCCTAGCTGTTGCCTGGGTCATGACAACATCACTCCAATCTTGCCTCTGTCTTCACACAGCATCTCCGCTCTGTCTCTCTGTTCAAATTTCTCAATGTTACAGGAACACTGTCACATTGGATTGTGAGCCCACCTTAGACAAGTGTGACTTAATTTTAGCTCAACTAACTCCTTCTTTGATGACTGTACTTACAAATTGGAGAGAGGCTACAAGTTGAGGGGTATATAGGACTTCAGTACATCTTTTAGGAGGGATACAGTTCAACCTGTAGTACTGAGAAGTTTTTACTTCCTGTAATTATTGACCACGTGACAGCTATCATCACACTGTCTCTACCTATCATCCTTGATGGATCATTGTGAACTAGTCCCTTTGGGATATCTGTTCTATACCAGCCTCAGATACCTCTTGGGTACCCAGAGGTGACGGGTTTGTGTAGTTTGCCTCATACCATTGTATAGCCACGGTGCTTGCTTATACATTTTCAACATTAAAAAAACGATGACAAGACATCCAGGAGGTATGTGTTCACATGAGTCGTGCGTATTCCCCATACAGGCAAGCAACATGGGCAGCCAAGTGTGTCGCACAGCTGATGGAAAGAAGGGAAGAAGCTGGAACAAAGGGGACGGGTGGCATCTGCCGGTCTGTGGCAGCGTCTAAGAAGGCTGTCAGATGGGCCTCTGACCTTGCTCAGCAATACATGGCTCTGTTGGTTTATGTCTGACAAGAAATCCCCCGGCCCCATTCTGTAGATATGCATTTGTATCTTCTGACTGGCACATCCATTCTTGCTGCCCAGGGAGC
Source organism: Grammomys surdaster (assembly GCF_004785775.1). NCBI lineage: Eukaryota > Metazoa > Chordata > Mammalia > Rodentia > Muridae > Grammomys > Grammomys surdaster. The sequence goes on along the minus strand of NW_021604568.1, from coordinate 16,781,103 downwards.
CATTTTGGCCCTTGGAGTACTTGCTAATCTCTCCTCTGATCCATTAGGAATTCACTTATGGGTCAATCTGAGATCAACTTCAATCCTGAGGCTCAAAGGCCAGTGACATATATTAAAAGGTTAAAAGAGTCCCCTCCTCCCAAAGAGAGGAAGTGGTGCAGAAAGAAGAGGGAGGTGGAAATGCCGTACCGGAAGTCACCATCTTACGGCAATTCTCGGTAGTCACGTGAGACCACAGGGCAAGGCCTTATGGAAATGGAAGGCTCGTAGTGAGAGACCCTGGAGTGAGCAGCAGGAGCAGGACTGAAGGCCGACGGGGAAGGGGCGATCTTCCTCAGGTCTGGCTATGACAGCACGCACCCGCCCTCATCTTCACAAAGAAGGATAGCAAAACCCAACATGAGGACAATGATTTATTCTGCACGTGTATGTGTGGTGTCTGCGTGTGAGCATGCACGTTTCCAGGAATGCAGGCACGTGTGAGCATGCTTGCCTCTGTGTGTGTGTGTGTGTGTGTGTGTGTGTGTGTAGGTCAGAGGTCAATGCCAATTGCTGTCTACTTTATGTTCTGAGATAGGACCTCTCACTTGAACCCAGAACTTGCCTATTCGAGGAGTCTAGATAGCCAGCTCCCTCTGGCGGTCGGTGTCTTTGCCCATTCAGCGTGGGTGTTGGAATCTGAACTCTGGTCCTCGTGCCTGTGTGGTGAATTTTTCACCCACTAAGTTTTCTCCACAGCCTTCCTTCCTGAAGCTAGGCTCAGTTTGAGGCAATTTTTAATGGCAAAGGGCTCAGTGTCTCACTAATCCCGTGGGCCTGTAGTTCTCCCAAAAGACATATTTGAATAGATAGTGACCATAGGTAAGCATTTATCAGCATTGTCAGGAGCCATAATAGGACGAGCTAATAATTAGCAGTTGATCATCCTGAAATGCTTGCCTCGGATTATTATCTGCGACAAGTGTGCCATGTCAGCAAGGCTATGGCTGGACATATTTTAGGAAAGATCCTGCTATTAATATGCTTTTCCTATTATTATTATTATTAAACATATATAACAATCACTAAGCAATAGCACACCCCTTTGGAGCAGATCTCTGCAGACCCACGAAGATGTACTGTCTTGTAGTGTTGCTATATAGACAAATAGACGACTTCTTAAGTCTTAATGATGATCCTATAAGAATTCCTAAAATTATATCAATGATTATTAAGCTCTTTTATAGTGAGAATGCTATTAAGTCCCTTTCTGATATTCAAAACTGCTATGAGAACTCTGCTAGTCTCCCAAGTGTCATCAGTTAACAGCCCTTAGATAGTAACCAGACTCTCTCCTGCTCAGAGCACATTCCAAGGTGGTTGTAAAACAATTAACCAAGGGTCACTAAAAGGGAACTCACGATTTATTATAGGTGCTAGGACAGAAGAGAAAATATTGCCTGGGTTTATCTATACAAAACTTCACTAATTTCTTAGTTATAGTTTTAAACCTTCAGTGAACCTGTGGAGCTAGACAAGTGATGGATGTTTAGCCAGATAATTACTCCTAATGGATATGCATATAAACATTATCTGTTGTAAACTTCTATTTCCATTTATGATTTGAATTTTGGTGTGAACTTGTGATGAACTTTGTAACATGCGATCAGGTACTCTGAATGATGTATAAGACAAAAGGACGTTCGTTAGCGTCTCACTTTTCTCTCACTCTCACTTACCTCCCTTTCTCTCTCCCTCTCTTTCTGGCTCCCTCTCCTCTCCTTCTCCTCTCCCTCTCCTCTCCTCTCCCTCTTCTCTCCCCCTCTCCTCTCCCCTCCCCTCCTCTCCCCTCCCCCCTCTCCCCCTCTCTCCCCTCTCCCCTCTCTCCCCTCTCCCCTCTCTCTCCCCTCTCCCCTCTTCTCCCCTCTCCCCTCTTCTCCCCTCTCCCATCTTCTCCCCTCTCCCATCTTCTCCCCTCTCCCCTCTTCTCCCCTCTCCCCTCTTCTCCCCTCTCCCCTCTTCTTCCCTCTTCTCCCCTCTCCCCTCTTCTCCCCTCTCCCCTCTTCTCCCCTCTCCCCTCTTCTCCCCTCTCCCCTCTTCTCACCTGTCCCCTCTCCCCTCTCCCCTCTCTCCTCTCCCCTCTCCCCTCTCTCTTCTCCTCCCCTCCCCTTTTCCTTTTCCTCACTTAGGACCTTTCCACTTTTCCCCTTAGATAGCTTTCATAGGAAATTTCTTACACTTAGTAATAAACTATAATAACTTTTCTAAGTATCTTTTATTCCTGAGCCCTCAAACTAACAGACCTAAGTTAGAGCCTGGCATCGCCTGCAGAGACAGATCAAAGGCATTGCTTAATCCTCTGCTGTCCCTGGGCTGAGGTGTTAAGTGCCAGAAACTGCAGTTTCTGGACAGAGGATACCAGAGGGCAGGCCAGCTATAGTATCCTAACCCTAGGTCTTACCCACTGCCGAGGCTCTTCCTATCCCCCTTGGCTGCCTCAAGAACTGACAGGAGGAGAAGAAAGGAGAAGCACCTTCTCCTCCCACCAAGCTGGGGATGGCCCCCGGCACAGCATGTCACATGCATTTTCCAAAAATCTCTTAATTTAAACTTAAATACTTTAAATACTTCAGAACCTGTAATAATTACACGTGACTACATATATTTATAGATTCAGAACTCACAGTTAAGGATCCTTAGACCCTTCAAGCCCTCAAAAAGAGAACAGCGGCATTAATGATTTGCCCAGGCCAGGCAGCGGTGTTTAGCTTCCTGCTCCTGCTTTCTTTAAATTCAATGAGTGAAAAGTAGATTGAGTCTTACACCAATTTTCTCAAGATCTTGCTTGAAGGTGAACTCGAGGTCACCTTAATGACTATCAAAATCACGTCTAATTGCCAAGCCTGGAAAACTTTCCCCCCCCCCCTTCTTTGTTTGAAAGTGTGTCTTTGGGGGAACTTTAACCTCTTTCTGACTCCTAATTAGCTTTTCTTCAATGGCAGAAGTTCAGAGGAAGCGAAAATAGCAGCAGAGGTTGCCTGGGGCACAGGTTACAAGAATAATAGGATCCCTTTCATCCCGTCCTCTGAGGTGTTTCTAGGGATTAATGTGGTTGTCTTTAAAGTATCATTTAGATCCAGGCCTCCCTAAGAAGATAAGGATGTGTACAACAGACGCAGTTCCCTAGGGTGCTGGTCAATGGATACTGGCCCAGGCATCTCTACACACAGATTTGTCTTATGTCAAATTTCATACGATGAGTTAGTCCTCCCCAGACTCTTCCTAGTCAGCCTGCTACAGACCCTCTCGTCTCTGCAGGTGGCACCTTCTGGAGTCGAGCATTCATCGATCAGGTGGGGCCATCTGAAGTAGAAAAATAATCTTCTGTTCATTGGACAGCACTAGAAGAGTGAATGGCAGGAGACTCGTCTCAGAGGATCCCGTTCCGAAGGCACTTCTTGGAGGATTTTCTCATTACTGAAATATCCACTCGAGCGGATTGGTCTGTTCTCAGAGATGAGCTTATTCTTGGATTCACTCAACAAGCATCCATGCAGTGTCTGCTCTGGGCCAGGAAAAAGAAAGTTGGTTTCAAGTGTAATTTTTATCTTTTGTAGAGTTGACATTCTAGTCAGGAAGATGAATAAAACAGGAACCAAGCCAGAATTCCATTTTCCAGGAGTGATAAGGCTGTGCACTTGTCTATTTGCTTGTCTAATGGGTTGTTTGGTTATTTGGTTGATTGATGGGTTGGCTGTTTGGGGGTAATTAAGGGCCTTAACATGTTACCCAAGCTGGCCTCAACCTCCTGGGCTTGAGTGATCTTCTACACCAGCCCGTTGAGCAACTGGGACTTCAAGTGCATACTTGGCTGTCAAGGAGATTTTATAGTAGGCCACCCTGATAAAATAACACTGAACTAAAATAGAAACATGATCACAGCCATAAGAATAAAGGAAGAATAAAGGAAGGGCCCTCCTCACAGAAAGGCAGCTGAAAGCAAGTGTCTCAGAACCAGGAAGAGATGGGGAAACCGAAATGGAATTTTTAGAACATAAGGGAGCTGCCATGCCTGCCTGAGGGTGAGAGAAGGCTAGAGAACTGGGCGGGCAGACAGCTGGTGGGGACCTGCCTGGAAGGCTGCCATCAAGAGGAGTTGCTGAGGTGTATCAGTCAGGTGAGGATGCTGTTAACGGGTTTGAATGTCTACCGCAACCTTTCTCCTCATTTAATTGTAAAGTTTAGAGCGTTCTCCCATGGGGTTCGTCTTCATCTTGGCTTTTGTTCTCGTTTCCTTTCTGTTGCTGTGATAAAAAAAAAATACTCCAGTCAAAAGGAACTTATAAGAGAAAAAGATCTAGTTGGCTTATATTCCCAGGTCATAGAAGGTTGTCATGGAGGAAACTCAACCCGGGAGTTCAAGGGCAGCGACCGCAGAGGAATGCTACTGGTACAGCCTGAGATCACTTGCTGAGGGATGGTGCCCACAGTGACCCCGCCCTCCCACGGCAGTTAACCAATAGGAGAGTTCCTCCACAGATCTGTCCACAGGCCAGTCTAAGTGAGACATCACCTATCAGGACTCTCCTCCGAGATGACTCCAGACTGTGTCAAGTTGACAAAGCTCACGAGGCTAGTGCTGTAGCACCTCACACTGGGCACAATTGTCCCTCAGAGACTATGACTCTGGAGATGTTTCTCAAGTGTCTGTTGACTAACTCTGACTTTTGTCGTCAAGGCAACCACAGAATGGCTGGAGAATCAGTGGTTATGCTTGTGATGGATTTGTCATCTGATTAATACATTTAATATCAAAATTCAAAGGACACCTACACCTTAATATTTCAATAGGGATTTTGTTTTGTGCCTACAGGGATGTCTTCCTGATCTTTTATTGTTTGTGATAAGCTGTAGTTTTCTATTTATCTACTCTTTTGGCATTTTAAAAAATGATTTGAAGCTGGGCAGTGGTGGCGCACGCCTTTAATCCCAGCACTTGGGAGGCAGAGGCAGGCAGATTTCTGAGTTCGAGAGTTCGAGGCTAGCCTGGTCTACAGAGTGAGTTCCAGGACAGCCAGGGCTACACAGAGGAACCCTGTCTTGAAAAACAAACAAACAAACAAAAAACTAAAAAAAGATTTGAGTGTGTGTTTGCCTGCACGTGCACATGAGTGTGTGTGTGTGTGTGTGTGTGTGAGATGTGTGTGTGATGTGATGTGTGTGATATATGTGTGTGTGATGTGTGTGTGTGATGTGTGCATGATGTATGTGTGTGTATGTATATGTGTGATGTGTGTGAGATGTGTGTGTGATGTGATGTGTGTGATATATGTGTGTGTGATGTGTGTGTGTGATGTGTGCATGATATATGTGTGTGTATGTATATGTGTGATGTGTGTGATACGTGTGTGATGTGTGTATGTGTGTGTGAGAGAGAGAGAGAAAGAGAGAGAGAGAGAGAGAGAGAGAGAGAGAGAGAGAGAGAGAGAGAGAGAGATCTGTGAAGGTGCCTGCAGGGGCCACAAAGGATGTTGGATCCCCTGGAACCAACTGAGTCAGAAGCAGCTGTGAGCTGACTAACATGGTTGGATGCTGGGAACTGAATTGGAGCCTAGCACAACCGTAGCAAATGCTCTCAACCACTGAGTCATCTCTGCAGCTCACGGTACTGTAGTCACCGAAATGTTTAAAATGCTTTCTCCTATTGTTTCAAATACAAATCAATGTCCGGGAGTTTGAGAGGTTTTGTTTTGTTTTTTTCTTTTTCTATTTTTCAGTCATACCCTTAGTTTCTTAGGTGATGTGGTTGTTCTTTTCTCTTGGCGTTTTTTTAAACCCTTCTAAACTCTTCCTTAACATTTTAGGCTTGTGACTGAGGTGACGTTGAGCTGCTGGTGCTCCGGGCCGTTCTGCTGTCTCTTTAGAGGTGCATCCTCAGTAAGTAGTTCTCTTTCTCCACTTTGAATCTGCAGGTTGGTACCAAGTCTACATTTACACTTATAGCTTTCTAAGTCAAAATCAGGGATTTTAAGATTTGATACCTAGTGCTGTTATGTAAGCTACCTTCTTACTTATTTGGCTCACCATGTAAGTTTTATTATCTGGTAATTAAGGAATATTGCTGAAATAATTTTAAGACAGATTTTCATGCCTGAGCAAAGTTCATCGATATGACAAATTGTTTATTTGGCAAATTGTCACTGGGTAAAATAACCTCAAGAAGTAACTCGGCATTTGGCGGGTTCGTTGTTAGATCATTCACCGAGTAATGACTGAATTCCATTATTGAAAAAGGAAGCCTGGCATAAGGAGGAAAATGTGTATAGAACTCTGTAGTGAGAATTTTGGTTTCTTTAAAAACACAGAAATAGAATGGGACTAGGGTTTTGTTTTAATCCCAGGTGTGGGATGTGAGGCTGCTTCACAGCAGGTGACTGTAATTTGTCTCATGCTCTGGCAAGGGTGTGGTTTTGCCAGCTGCAGATACTTTCTGTGACTGTGTAACGTTTAGAATTCTGGAGACTTTTCAGAGGATATATAAATGTTAGCCCCCCCCCCAGAGGGATTGTTGTTGTTTACTGTTGGTGACTTCTTGGTTAGTTGCTATTGATTGAAGTTCGTTGAGTAGTCGCTGTGCAAAGACGAAACAAGAAGAAAGTAGATATCCTGAGAGCGAAGATCAAATTTGCCCCAAGGAAGTCAACACCGCTAATCAGCAGGAAGTAGTCTAACAATAACATCACCCTTCCTCTTCTATCCTCTCTCTCCTACCTAGTGTTCGGGGCTAGAAAGGGTGGAAGAAGGTGGTGGAGAAGGGAAGAAGGAAGAAGAACCCACAAAGTAGCCAAGGGACAGCCGCAACTCACACTTAACTACTTTTGATGAAGGTACAGTCTGCTTACAAACTTAAGCTGACACTTTTGAGAGATTCCAATTGTTAGCATTTATTCTAGGCTCCGCCCCACAGTTACCTGGCAACAGCCTGGTGTGCCTGACTCACTATAAAAGGGGCTGCTTGCCCCCTCCTCACTCTTTTTTTCCCCATCCTCACTCTTTTGCTCTGTTCTTTCTCTCCCCATTTCCCTTCCCCCTTTCTCTACGTATTCATGGCTAGCCTCTACTCCTCTTCTCTCTCTCTCTCTTTCTCTCTCTCTCTCTCTCTCTCTCTCTCTGCCTTTCTCTGTCTCTACTACTCCTTCAATTCCCTTCCCCATGTCCTAAATAAACTGGTACCTCAGGGGGAAGGGATGCCTCAGCATGGGCCTGCAGAGGCACCCCCTTCTGCCTCTCCTCTACCAAACATTTCCCTGGCTTCCTCTTCTTTTTTATAAAACACAACACCAATAATTGAAACTGCAGAAAAAAACCTCCAAGTCTATTCAGTCTGCCTGTCTCTATATTCAGTTTAAGCAAGTGTATAAAATGTCTGTTTTCTGCTCCCAGTGAAGGCTCTCCTAAACACCCGTGATAACCTTCCTCTAGGATGAAAACCCGATTACTACGGTGGGAGAGTTGTTTCAGTGCAACGCGCGTGCGTTCATTAGGGCTTTCCATTTACTCTCTTTCTGATATTTTTTTCTCTACGGAAGTACCTGCTAGACAGCCAGACGACTCTCTAAAATGTTGTTACAATCGTGGGACATATTTTATGACTGAAAAGTAATTTAAAAACCCATTCCCTTCACGCTTTACTCTAAGGGACATTTGCTGTGTGTTGTTCTAAGACGTGGTCCAGGGGAAGACTGTTTCCTTGGCGCCCACATTCTCCGGCTGGGGGCTCGCCCTCCTCTCAAGCTTTGCTCTCAGGAGCACAGCAAAGGCTCCCCACTCCCATGTCTGCTGTGAGTGAAGTTAGAACTGGATTCTGAATTTCTTATCTTAAATTCTTGCCCAGACGTTTCTATGTTTTCTCATCTTTGTCTGTATTTTATGTTTTGGCACAAATATAAACTTAATGAATATATCATTTAAAAAAAAAAACTAGGAAAAGAATCCACTCTGTAAAACCCACTTGAAGTTTTAGCTCTTCTTCACCTAGAATGAAATAGACTATAATTTACTTAAATCAGACCTCTTTAATTATGAAACATACTATTTCCTTTAGATGAATGACTTGGATGTTTTTCTATGGTGTTATCCATCTTAAGGGCAATATGGATTTTGTGTGTTTGGTTATTGAGACAGGGCTTCCTACTTTCTAGCTACTATGTCATCCAGGATGTCCTCAAATTCCAGGTGATCCTCCTGCCTCAGCCTCCCCTGGTGCTGGGACTGTAGACATGACCCATACCTGAAACAATTAGGTTTTGATTTAATAAAAATAGCTAAAGTAAATAAATAAATGCACTTGGTTCACTGTGAATCCTTAGGTCAGCATGAGGATTCGGGGCCTCAGTTTCCCCAACTGTAGAAACTGGACATTTGTCCACAACTGGCAGGATTAAAGTGAGAACACCGCAGGTCAAAGGTCGAAAGAACACAATACACTCTTGTAGATTATTCCGAGCTGAGAAGTGGTTGTTAATGTTAGAAGCACCATCTACTTATTACCCTCCCAAAAGTCTGTTTAATCCTTTGCACATCTTAGTGTATGAAAAGTATCCTCTACTAAGAGAAGGGGATGCCATGGGGCCACCACCAGCGTGTATTCTGAATCCTTCAGAACGTGTGGAGCAATTGGGTGCAGTCTGGATAGCGGGCACCGGGAGAAGTCCTTGAAGCAGAAAGCCCCAAACCTCTCGATGATTATTATTCTACCAAGTCGTTCTTTAAAGTCATTTTGGGAGATGGCTGTGTACTTTCTTCTACTTTATTAAATCTAAAAACGTCATGAAGACAAACCATCAACAGTGTGCAGTCAGCAGGGGAAAGCTGAGGACAGCCTCTGGGTGTTTGATCGTGAAAACAAAACTAAGACAAAAACTGTCCCCTCCCACCCCCCAACCCGCATGAGATGAATCATTGTGCCTGCTCACAATAGTCAATCAGCTGTTTGCTCAAATTAGGAAGCAGAGAACAGCAGGCTCCGGGGCACTGGTCCACACTGGCAGCTCTAGAAGCGTGGCTGAAGTCAACTCAGTTAAGATACTGACACTATTTTTTATTAACAAAGGAACGAGGCTAAAGCTCTCCTCTCTTCAGATTAAAGAGAGAGACAGCAGGACACATTGACGGGTCCTTTCCACTCCCAATGCCCGGTCCTGGCTGCTCTCTGGTTTTGCACATGTCATTCATTGTGGGACCGTAATAGCTCAGGGACACAGAGGAAGAGTTGAGAAAGCTTCCCTCCCAGAAACCTCAACGACAAGACAGGAAGAGTTAGCCAGCTCCCCTTCTCTCTACCTGGAGCCATGAACCCGGCTGCCCCATTATCAACCTTGCAGGCATTTATTAATTACCCTTACAGTTGTCAGGCTTCTTTCCTTAGAAGGTAACCCACACCCAGCCCCTGGGTATGCAAATGAAGTGTCTTCCCATATCCCTGCTCTGGCCAATGGTACATAGCCACACAAAACCTTGCTTCAGAGACCCTGCCCTCCTTCCCAGGGGCATAAATACCCTCTTCCCCCACCCCCAACTCGACCCCAACAAACTGAACTAGTTCTCAGAAGCTGTCCCTGGGGCCTTTACCCACGTACTCACCACCTGCATTGCACCCACCTGCTGTGGCTATGCAACAGGCTGGCTACCCTGACAGGAGAAGAGGACATGGAGCCGCACTGCATTATCCTTAATCCTCTCTCAAAAACACCAGCACTTCATGTCTTGCCTTTCTTTACCTGTCACATTGGTGGTCTCCACTAAAAGCTAGCCATGAGCATGTTAGAAGGAACTAGCACAATTTTATACGATCAGCAGCATAATTTATGAACGTTGGCATTGCTTCTAGGCTCCGCCCCACAGTTACCTGGCAACAGCCAGTAGGCCTGGCTTAGTATAAAAGGGGCTGTTTGCCTGCTCCTTGCTCTCTTTTTCTGATTCTCTTTTCTCCCCTCCCCCTTACTCCCTCCCTCTCCCCCTTCCCTCTTGTTCCTGGCCAGCCTCCTCTCTCTCTCCTCCCTCCCCAACTCCCCTTCCCAAGCCCTAAATACTCTGTTCCATACTATATTAGTCGTATGGCTGATACCTCAGGGGAAGGGATGCCTCAGCATGCACCCGCCGTGGCACCTCTCCCACCACACCATACCTGGCTCTATCAAACATACCCTTGGCTCCTTTTCTTTTTATAAAACACAACCATGAAAATTACCCTTTTCCACAGTTTCCAAGAAACACTTACATCATTAAAACGAGACTAATCTTTTTGTACCTGCCTGAGTGTCAGTATGGTGTCTGGCACACAGAAACACTCAATATCTGTTGAATGGAGACCTTGGGATTATTTATATCATTCTCTAGTGTCACTGGAAGACTTGTCCAAGAAGGACCCACAAGGCGACCTCAACTTCCCAAAGAGTACAGTTAAGTGATTTAGTGCAGTAATGTTAAACCATTTTGTTTTGTTTTGTTTCGTATTGAAGAATCAGTTCTTCCATCATAAAACCCGAGGGCTGGGGGATAATGCAGTAAGTAAAGTGTTTGCTTGTAAACACAAGGATCAGAGTTTAAATCCCAACACCCATGTAAAGGACCACACATGGCAGTGCATGCCTGTAGTCCCAGCACTGGCGGGGACAGAGAAAGATTGCTTGCCAGTCAGTCTGAACATCTAGTGAGGCTGCGGCTCCATGAGAGGATGTCTTAAAACACTAAGCTGGAGAGCAATAGAGAAAGATGCCCAGTGCCTACCTCTTGCCTCCACAGATACATGCATGGCACAGGCACCAACACCTACACACACATGCATATACACATGCACACAATGCACATGTAGACACATATATATGCATGTACCCACATGCACATGCATACACACACAGAGACACTCACACAAGCACACCTATACACATGCACACACACCTGCACACCTGCACACAATATACACAGGCACACATATGCACATGTAGACACACATATATGCATGTACACACACATATGCATATGAATGCACACACAGAGACACACATGTTCACACACAGCATGCCACACACACACACACAAATGAAAGTGTAAAACATATTTAAAAAATGAGAAACAGTCATTTTAGGTGTGCATGGCAGGGAGGGGAACAAGAATCCATGGACCTGCAACAGATATTTAACTTCTTAACAGTTGGTATCTCTTCTCCCTCTCTCATTCTCCACTGTCTCTTAAGATTGTATAATGCAGTTTTATATTCAGCTTTTCCACACAAGATATTTTGAAAACCTTTCTTCCTCATTGTACAATCCTTGAAAACAGAATTGTGTTTACATGCATGTATGTGTGAGTGTGAATGTGTGTCAACCTCAGATGGTATTCCTCGTTTTTTAACACAAGGCCTCTCCCAGGCCTGGAACACACTGGCCAGGCTTGGCTGGCTGATCATCAAGTCCCAGGGGTGGCCCTGTCTCCATTTCTCCAGCTCTGGGATGACAAATGTGCACCACACTCACACACACACACACACACACACACACACACACTTTTTTTAAACATGGATTTTGAGGATCAAGCTCAGGTCTTTGTGCTTGTAGGACAAGCACTTTACTGACTGGGCTGTAAATATTTCACTAACTGAATTATCTTCCCAGGCTCAGAAAATATATTTTAATCTTTTAACGTCAGTACATTTATTTACATTTGTGTGCAAGTATGTGTGTGTGCACATGTGTGTGCACATGTGTATAAATGTGCCACAGCATACATGCACAGGTCAGAGAACAATTTCAGGAGTCAGTTCTCTCCTTCTACCATGTGGGTCTTGGGGACCCAACACAGGTTGTCAGGCTTGGACTGAGACACCCTGGCAATACCAAAATTGAATTTTTAATGAATTTATGTCACCTAGTAGAATGTTTATGTATGCGTATGTGTTGACCCTTCAGTGTACACGACAAGTAGACACTCATGTGCCTAAATCTATCCCTTATCATAGAAAAGGATACACACAGTGTTTTGCTTACTACAATAAGAAGAGCGAGTGACGTAGATATCACTGAGCAGGACAGTGAGGATGTTAAGTATGAGCAGGGGATACGTAGAGTCCAGGATTGGCAGAATTTCAGGAGCATGTATAGATCGACGCCAACTCTAGACCTGCGATTACTTCAGAGAAACTCTTATTAATTGGTATTTAGACACAGCTTTCAGACTGACTTCATTTCTGATTGGTTGATTTTCATGCAGATTGTTTACTGGTTGGCTTTTATACAGACTGTTGATGATTGGTTGGTTTTCATGCAGACTATTGATGATTGGTTGGCTTTCATCCAGACTGTTGCTGATTGGTTGATTTTCATGCAGACTGTTAAAGATTGTTTGGTTTTCATTGAAGACTGCTAAAGATGGGTTGGTTTTAATGGAGACTGTTAAAGATTGGTTGGTTTCCAACTGACTATTGATTGGTTGGTTTTCATGCAGACTGTTAAGGATTGGTTGGTTTCCAAACTGATTGTTGATTGGTTGGTTTTCACACATCGACTGTTGATGATTGGTTAGTTTTCATCCAGACTGTTGATGATTGGTTGGTTTTCATGCAGACTGTTGATGATTGGTTGGTTTTCATGCAGGCTGCTGCTGATTGGTTGGTTTTCATGCACACTGTTGATGATTGGTTGGTTTTCATGCAGACTGTTGGTTGGTTGGTTGACTATCATGTTGCTGCTTGATTGACTTGCCAAAATACGTTCATTCAAGCAACTTGCAGTTACTGATAAGAAGAGTTAAAAGCCCATCTAGAGTAGTACTTGTTACCGTGGTTACAGACCAACCAATCTTTCTCTAGAAATATGAAATCTTTACTTTAAATATAACGATTTATCTAACTATTCTCTCCTTTTCAGAAAGTCAGATTATTTACAAATCTTCCAGTTTTACTTGCGCAGCTCTACTGAGCACTCCAACAAAACTCCAACAAAACTTCACGTATGTCTTTATAATCTCTGAGAGAAAAGTCGAGGCGTGCGGGGGCGATTCAACAGATGGTTTAAAAGAATCAAAAACGCAATACAGGTTTGTTATAGAACATTCGGGAAACATATATAAATAAAATGGAGAAAATGAAAACCATTTATAATCCACTCCCCTCACACTCTCTGCTCAATGTTTGTGCTTCTGTAAGGAATACAAAGAAGCACACAAGAAGACAACATACATAGCTGTTTCCTCCCTAATGCCATGCCCCTTTCCCTGATGTCACACAGTATGGCAGAATGGCTGGAGTGCCTGTGTGCTCTGTGTGTACAGAACATTAGTGTTTATTTGATTTTCTACTGTCTTTCTACCTAGGTCCCCCGTTCTTTTGTTCAACCTATGTTTCTCCCATCCTTCTTAGCTTACCTATTGTCATTATTATCATTACTATTATCTTTAATATCTTTGTTTTTATAAATAATTTCATAAATAATGTATATATCTGCTCCTAAATAGATGTTCTATCTGAGGATAAATTCACAGACACTGGACTTCTCATCGAGCCACAGGGCAAAGTTTTGAGGAACTTTGACAATTTTGCAAACCAGTCTCCAGAAAGATTTTTTTTTAATTATGCTTTTTTTTTTTTTTGCTACCTATCTTCTGAATCCTCACATAGACTTTGTTTTGTTTTGTTTTTTGGTTTGGTTTTTCGAGACAGGGTTTCTCTGTGTAGTCCTGGCTGTCCTGGAACTCACTCTGTAGACCAGGCTGGCCTCGAACTCTTGAACTCAGAAATCTGCCTGCCTCTGCCTCCCAAGTGCTAGACCTTGTTTCTTATTCATTCTACTTATTGCCAAGTTTATTGAAAGAACTAATGTATTATTATCTCAACTTGTATTTTATTGAGTAGAGTTGAAAATTGTTTCCCAATGTTATTCATATTTTTCTTCTATCAACTCTGTGGTCATGAACTATGTATGTTCTTTCTCTATAGATTGCTTACATTGTCATATGCTTGTTGAAATACTTTATATAGATCAGCTTTACATTGTGTTAGTTCAGGTTTTTATTATTTGATTAAAATATGATTTTTAGTGCCTTACAGTCTATCATGAAAAACTTCAAACTTTCTAAGCTATTACATTCTATGCACAGCGCCAGATGGAACAGCATCATGCCTGTTTCTGAATATGCGGCTCAATTTCAATGATACTGTGGTCTTCTTAGTGTCTTCTATACATCCACTCTCCTCTTGCAGTGCAACTTTAAAGAAAATGTCAACCTCCGCACAATCTCGCCAGTAACACAATCTCACCAGTAGAGGGCGTGGTGGAGCATCGGGGTTATTTTCTGTTGCTATTTACTCTTACCAGAACATTTTTGCTGTCTCCACATCCCCAAACTGGACAGTTCTTGTGATGTTTTAAATGAGACGTTCCCTATAGTCTTAGACATTTGAATACTCATGACCCTCGTTGGTAGTGCTGTTTGGGGAGGCTTAGAAGGCCTTGTTGGAGGAGGTGGTCTCCTGAAGTCAGTTACAGTTTACAAACTTGTGCCACTTCGAGTTTGCTCTCTCCGCTCTGTCTTTGCAGTTCAAGATGATGGCGCTCGGCTTCGGCTTCCCCCTCCATGCCTGCGGCTTGCAGCCATCTTCCTTGTCATGGAAAGACCCTTACCCCTTCGGAACCACCGTCAAATCCACTGTCCCTTTTGGAAGTTGTCTTGGACACAGTGTTTTATCGCGGCAACAGAAAGTAACAATGATATTCCTGATATCCCTTGGGCATCACTGTAGATTTCCCATCTTCTGAGGAGCTCCCCATGAAGTGTCTGTGAGATGTTCTGTTGCTCATGTCTGTTGTAATCTCCCCTGCTTACTCCTGTGACAGCAGACACCAGGCAGGAAGAAAGGCATGCATGAAAAGCTCCCTGCAGACTTCTGCCTCCCAGACTCCATTTGGGCCATATGCATATCTGGTCAGCATCCTCCAACACAAATTCCACGGTCAGGGGTTAACAAAACTCTTGTAATGTAGATAGCAGCACCAGAGAGGAAATCCTCCTTACAATCCAAGGAAGGCTGGCTAAGCCAGAGAAGAAAACTCGGCTTACAGGAGGACAAGATAAGGAAGGGAAGGAACAACTGTCCCTTTAACAATGACATATGTATTTCTGTCCCCACAAAGTGCAGCCCCCCAGGCAGAAGTTCTAAGGCTTTCACTGCAGGGCCTGTCTGCTTGGCTTTCTTTCTTCTCGGGAAGTCTAATGTTTTCTCATCTTGGTGTTACCCTCCAGACTGTGGTGGAGACTGCAAACTTGCCTATCCTATGATTCAGGGCACCCCAGCAAGCTGCCCCAGGTTCCCTCCTGTATCTGTTTAAAATACTCTGTCTGTCTCTCTGTCTCTGTCTCTGTCTCTCTCTGTCTCTCTCTGTCTCTCTGTCTCTCTCTCTCTCTCTCTCTCTCTCTCTCTCTCTCTCTCTCTCTCTCTCTCTCTGTGTGTGTGTGTGTGTGTGTGACATGTGTGAAAGTGAACATTCCCTAGGAGGCCAGAAAAGGGTGTCAGATTCCCTGGAGCTGGAAATACAGGCATTTTTGAGCCCTACACCCTACATGGGTGCTAAGAACCAAACTCAGGTCCTCTGGAAAAACAGCAAATACTCTTCACCTCTGAGCCACCTCACTGCTTCCCGGTCATGTCCATACCCCACCCCATGTCCATTTCTAACATTCTTATCTATAAGACCAGGAACTGAGAAAGGGGGCTGTGTCCAGACACACTACCATATGTCTACCTTACTCCTCCAGTAACTCTCAGTGGTCCTTGTGTGGTCTTCCTTTTGAGCCCTCCCACAGATCCTGACTGTCAGTGTCCTCCATAGTGTACAGCAGCACCTGCAGTGTCTGTCTTCTTCGGCTCAGTTGTTTCCTCATCCTCAGGGAACAGGGGAGTTTTCTGTCTCACAGGTAAGTAGCCTGCGCCCACCAGGTGCTCCCATCCCGACTCTGGGAGGCTGAGACATGCTAGAGGACGGTTTCTGCTCATGCTCTGCTCGGCAGCATCTGCTTAAGGCTGCTGCTTCCCCGGCTCTGGATGAGCTTGTCTGCTGCTGCTGCTGCTGCTGCTGCTGCTGCTGCTGCTGCTGCTCTGAAAAAGCCCAGGAGCCTCACTGAGGCTTCAGGCTAGCGGCCCACCACAGGGCATGGAGGGCATCGCTGATCTGGAGCCTCACTGTGGTCTTCAGGCAAGCTGCCAGCCACAAGGCAGGAGGGCAGGGCTGATCTGGGTCATTGAGTCCTAGCTTTAGACTCCATGCATAGGCCCTTTAAACAGGAAGATGAGGCATCAGCCCCTCAGGAAACCAAGGCCATCGCAAATGATCAAAACACGCATGGTGTCACAAGAGCAGTTTAATGGGCAGGGCTTGATCAGCTCGGAAATGGATTGGCCACTTGGGTTTGTAAATAAGCAAATAGAGCCGGTCATGTTTAGGTTTTTTTTTTTTTAAAGAGAGATGAGAGAGAGACAGAGACAGAGACACAGAGAGACAGAGACAGAGAGAGCGCACTGAGCTTTATGATGTCCTAGAATGGGCATTTGGGGAGAAAGGCTGGGTAATCAACCTTGAAATGTGGAGATTTTCCTCCTCTTCCTGCCAGGCTCTGCAGGCTACAAGACACCCGTCAGAGTGAATGAGAGACTCCATAAACCCAGCCTCTATGGCTAACAGCTGGGACAAAGCATTCTGAAACTCCTCAGGGCCCAGCAGGCTTCCCTACAATATTTACGGGAAGCAGCAACACGGCAAGCCCAGGCTTGGACATTTTGGATGAAGGCTAAGAAAGAAGCTACAAAGGGGCCATCTGGATCATGTCTAGTAAATCTCACAGTGACTCAGAATTTCCTTTCTTTATCTGCAACGAGCAACCAGGGGTAGATAGATAGAGAGGAGGTGAGACACCTGGGCACCAGCAGAATGGTAAACAGCAGGGGTTGAGTTTCAAATGGTGCTCCAGTCTACAGCCCTCCCCTGGGGCGGGAGCTGGCTTTCAGAAAGCTCACCAGGAAAACGTCCCTAGCACCTCATGTGTCTAGAAGTGTCTATAAATCAAAGGCATGCAGTGAGACTCAGCTGAAGGAAACGTTTCTGATCCCTGGGGATAGACCATTTTCAGGCCCACAGAAGGAAGCAGGGAAGCTGAGGAGCTTTGGGGTTGTCTACATCCTCCTGGCTACATCAACGGCACATTGATGGTTTGAAGTTCCCCAAATGCCCTTTCACAGATGAGAAAGGTTCAGCACCCAGAGGTTGGGGCAGCTTCAGGGATTTGTGTTATTTTTGTATTGAAAGGTTCTCTTTAGTCTCTATTAGAACAGGAGGTCCATATAATTACTGGCATGGCCTGGTGAGGAGGTAGAAATCCTGTTAGGGCCTCTTCCAGGCAGATGGGTTTACTGGGTCCTGGGTGAGCTGAGGATATTTCTGCTGTGGGTCTCAGAGTTTTTCATGGAAGCCCCCAAAAGTTGTTCCAGTGCTCTCCACACATTGGGAATACTCACAGTAATCAATTGAAATACAGTTGCTGGTGTTCAAGACACAGATCCCAGCTGTGCTTGGGAGAGCCAGATGTGGGTTTACTGTAGGATGTTCAATGTTTGAAGAAGCTTCAGAGTTTGGTATAATCCAGACCTGGACCAATGAAGGCCTAGAAAAGGCCAACCCTTTGGCTTCTTACTAGACAGCACTTTCCAAATTCCATTCAACACTTACTTGGAGAAGAGACACTTAATGTTTCCTGGTGTTGTGTAGCAGATTTTTGTCTTTTTGTTTTCCAAAATTGAAACATTTTATCCTTCAGGGACGCTCCTTAACATAGAAAGTAAATAACTCAAAATAGCAACAGGAAATCCCTGAAACTGACCAGATTCACCAGGCCCCTCCTTGTCTAAGAATAAACAGTCAAGACAGCTGAGAATCATTCTCAGACAAGTCAAGCGCATGGTAGAGGCTTAAGCTACTAGGAAAGGCTGTTCTCCAACCTGCTGACCTGACTACAGGTTATGCTGTGAGCTATCGCTTATGCTGGAGTGGGCTTTGATGATGTAGCTGTTACTGAGTTATTTCTGCTCTGGTATGAAACCCTCTCCTGTATTCTTGTAAGTAACCTCAATAAAATAAATTGGCTTACCAAGTGATATTTTGGTAGTATCTGTACTTTGGCCTGTGGGCTCCCTGTCTAGGGTGTGCGTGTGCGTGTGTGTGATATCTCCCTAGGAAGAAACCATCACACAACATATGGGAAGAAAATTATGGAGCCCTTGACCTTTTTGGGGTTGCCTGCTGCCTAGCAGAACTCCAAGCTTGCAAACCCTCACTCTGCTACAGCATATTGTATGATTCCATGTATAGCAAACACTTGAGATAGATAAACCTAAAGAGACTAGAAGTAGTTCTATAGTTGCCAAAGGCTAAGGGGATGAACTGGTTACAACTAAGGAGTGCTGGGTTCTTTGGGTTTTATGAAGATGTTCTAAAATATATACACAGAAGCTCAGCTCTGTGAAGAAACTGAAAGCCATTTATACGGTATGTGGGCTATACTTCAAAACTGTTAACCCTGAGATCCTAAACTGTTTAACCTGAACAGTTGTACATGCCCGCTGCTCCTCATGAGGCAGGGGAATAGCTACCCGTTGTCACAGGGGGACATTGGCCCCTTGCACCAGATCTAATACTGTGAACCTGCTTTTATTATCATTTGTTTTCATTTGGTTTAAGATAGAGTCTCTTCTAGCTCAGGCTGGCCTCCAACTCATCATGCAGTTGAAAAAGACTGAACAGGCATGAGCCACCACATCTGGCAGAAACCTGCACTTATGGGGAGCACACAGGCAGGCATTTTGAAACAACTGTAAAATGTTCTATTTCACTGTCTGGTGTATGCATGTGATCCCAATGAAGTTGGATAATTAAAAGCCAGTCTGGGCTACATAGGAAGACCCTGTCTCAAAAACAAAACCTAAGTAACCGGGCTTTCAAATGCTTGTTTCAGACACTTTTTCTGTCCTTCTTGCGGGGCTTCCTGTTCTGTTTTGTTTTTGAAACAGGAACTCATGTAGCCTGTGGTTGCCCAAACTTGTTGTGTACTCAAAGATGACCTTGAAACTCCTTACCTGCTGTCTCTACTTCCCAATGCTGAGGTCACAGGCATGTGCCACAGCTGCTAAAATTCCTTCCCAAGGGGAGATACAACTACCCCTCCTTCTGAGGTCCCTTTGACAAACTGAGGGACAGTTCCATCAGCCCACTCTGAGACCCAATGAGTATACTGGGGAGTCCTTATTTCTGCATGCTTTCATAGGTGAGGGCTTCCTTACAGAGGGGTGGGCACTCCTTCTGACCAGGCTGAAACCAAAGTCTTTATCTATCAAGGATAAGGGCTTTTCTGTGGCTGGAGCCCTGCCCCTCATTCTCCACTTATATACTCTTGCTGCTCTCAGACCCCTCCCCCCAGGCCATGTGCAATTAGGGCAAAATTATATGCACCTGGTTGATAGAGGGCTGGATACTCAAGTGAGAATTTTGTGACTCTTCCCCCTCTTCTGTCCAAGGAGAACCCAGATGTGATCATCTTTGTCAAGCAGCTGGACTCTTGAAGATAGCAGTAGTTTTGGCCAAGAGGATATTCCTGCACATACAATAGATGCCTGGCTGCCTTGAAACACATCGGTGTGTTTGTGTGGTATGTGTGTGTGTGTGTGGTGTGTCTGTATGTGCATGTGTGTGTGCCTATGTGATTGAGTTTATGTGTGTGTATGTGTTTGAGTGTGTGTCTTTGAGCATGTGTTTGTATGTGTGTTGCGCATGTGTTTGTGTGTGTGTGTATGTGGACGTGTGTATGTGCATGTGAGTGTACCTGTGTGATTGAGTTTATGTGTGTGTATGTGTTTGAGTGTGTCTTCGAGCATGTGTTTGCATGTGCATGAGTACATGTCTGTGACTGTGACTGTGTGTGACTCTATGTGTGACTACATGTATGTGTGTGTGACTGTGTGTGCATGTGTGTGTGTTGTGCATTTAATTCAGATTCCATACAGATCTTCTCACGTGTGGTTCAGTCAGGCTGTAGCATAACTGCATTTGTGGGAATGAATTCCCACCTCTAATGCTTCTTTGGGTTTTTATGTAAATCCCCAGGGGTGGAAAGTAAAGAAAGCACTGAAGATTGCTGTTGCTGTTGTTGTTAAAGAATTCTGACTTTTAAAGAATCTTAGTCATCTAATCGAGTAACTCACTAGCCAGCTGTGGCCAGTGCCCAGCACTGTGTAATTGAGCCTGGGCCGCCTGAGTTTAAATTCTGACTCACCGGTTTAACAGCTGTTACTTTGTCTCCTTCCACCTTGGTTTTGTTGTCTGTAAACTTGGAATGTAGGTGCCGTGTTTGTGGAATGCTTCTGGAGGGCTAATAAAAATCAGCATGGAGAGTCTGGCCCATAATAGCTGCTCAGTCAACAGGCAGCAAATGTTACTGTGGTTTGATTTCTCGTGTCACATGTTGCTGTGTCTCTTCACGGGGATCTAAGCTCTTTTCAGTATAGTGTGGCACCCTCACAGTTTGCAATTCTCAGATGCAAACACAAGAGGGACTGAAGAGGGAGGGGAAGGCTAGAGAGGACACCGGGGAGCCACACACCGGCTCCTTTCCTTTAACAAAATTATTATTGTGAGATAGGCTGCCAAGGGAGGTGGGGACACATCCACAGCACACATGTGGAGGTCAGAGGTCAGCTTGGGTCAATACTCTCCTTCCGGCTTTAGGTGAGTTCCAGGGAACAAACTCAAGCAGTGAGACTTAATGCAAGTGCCTTTATTGGCTCAGCCATCTCCCTGGCCTACAGGTTCATTTTTCTAGATCCAGACATCCTTACACCCACATCCACCCACCCGACTTTAGAAATGGGCTTACTGCCGATGTAATGAGTGCTGTCACTCCTGTTATCTGTTGTCCCCAGCCTCTTAGGAGTGGGCTTGATGAAGAGGGAAGATTGTCAACCCAAGCCTTGACAATGAGGTGTGTATGTGTGTGCATGCGTGTGCATGTGTGCATGTATGCCTATGTATGTATATGTGTGCATGTGTTTGTGTATGTGTGTATGCATGTATGTGTATATGTGCATGTGTGTGTTTGTGTGTGTGCATTCTTTCGTTTTCCTGTGAATTTGAAGTTGGGTCCATGTGCTTCTAGCCTGTCCATGAGATTCTACAACCCTTAGGAAAAGTCTGTGTCCCCTAACCACAGGAGACAGTTGCTTTACTAGGAGCATCAAATAAAACCTAAGCCAGAAAGCGCAGGCATGGGACTTGTATCCCAGCACTTGAGAGGCAGGAAGGTGGCAAGTTACAGGCCAGCTTGAGCTACTGAGTGTATTCCATGCCAGCCTGAGCTGCATGGTGAGATCCTGTGTCACAAAACACAAACAAAACAAGACAAAACAAAATAAAATAAAATAGGAAATAAATTCAAGGTCTACAAAAGGCGCAGAGGTAGACCACCCCGTGCGTGGCCACAGTGCATGGCCGCTCACGTGTTCCTGTAAAGTTTCTAACTTAAAAAGTTCACATTATGTTAAGCTGTAAAAGGACAAAATTATACAGAACTCACAGATTTACTTTAATTCATCAAATGTGGGAGGAAAACAAGTCTCGGTAGCAATAAAAGAACTGTAGCTGTGTTTATTTTTTATTTTATTTATTTATTTATTTATTTATTTATTTAGTTTTTCCAAGACAGGGTTTCTCTGTGTAGCCCTGGCTGTCCTGGAACTCACTCTGTAGACCAGGCTGGCCTCGAACTCAGAAATCCACCTGCCTCTGCCTCCCAAGTGCTGGGATTAAAGGCGTGCGCCACCACTGCCTGGCTATTTTTGATTTTTAATGTTTTGTGATCATTCAGATACAGTCTGTATCAGGGCACAATATACACAGCTCCCCCTTACTTTTAAACATGTATCTCCTCTTGCCCCAGTTTTCTCAAAATCCTATTCTGATATGATATATTAATTCATACAAACATATCACTAGCTTAGCTGACAGCTAGATAATGCTCTTATAAGGTAGTATTATTTTAAAAACGGATCTCCACGGGGGCAATGACTTCGAGATAGTTTTCAGCCCCAGGTTCTTTCAAAACTAGGCAAAACCGTTTATTCTAAAACCTAACATCAGCAGTGACTTACCAAGTCACGGGAGAAATATGATAGAACAATCTAAAACTTACTCCCATGATTCCTATCGGCATCTCATCCCCCTGCATAACGAGGTTCTTAGGATCCCTGTTAGAATGACTAAGGAGCTCTTAAAATACGCGATTAGAGGGCTGGAAAGGTTGGAGGAGGCTCCTCACCATGCTTGTTAGAGCACTACTCAGTTCCCAGCACCCAGGCTCAGAAACACCTGCAACTCCAGCTCCCAGGCATCTGAGGGTGAGTCCGACCACCTGAATGGACCTCACGTGATGGATGGAGATACACACACACACACACACACACACACACACACACACACACACACACA
>NW_021604568.1:16705183-16758540 GCF_004785775.1 Grammomys surdaster | reverse complement strand
ACACACACACACACACACACACACACACACACACACACACACACACACTCGTGCTCCTCTGACGGCCAGACTTGCACAGTGGCGTGTGAACACTCCACTTATTAAAGCAGTTAGTATAAAACACACAACTGCTCTTGATCCAGAGATTGCTTCAGGAAGCCTCACAGCTGCGGATTTAGAGCTTTTGAGGTGAACCGGGACTGAGAAGCGAGGGTCTAGTAAAGCTGACTGGATGCAAAATTTCACATCCGGATGTCCGAAGGCGACTCACAGCTACCATCTGCCCAGGAACGGAAACAGGAGATTACCCAGCGCCTGACTCCCTTGGCAGTGGCCTTCCCGGATGGAAGAGAGACCCTTTGGCGCCATCGCCCCCTCGCGGCAGCACTTGGTAACTGTCTGGCAACCGAGGTTGACCTTGAGTCCACGGTTGTTTTCGGGCACCAAGACTGTCGAGCCTCCAGGAAGTAGCATCTGCATCCTGCTAGGTCAGCACGGTCCCCTGATGTAGGTGTCCGATTACCCCTGCCTGCCACGTCAGCAACGGACTTGGAACCATAAACCTGGGGCAAAGTTTACAGACCCATTCCTGTCAAGAGTAAACAGGGTCGCTTATCACTGACTGGAACTGATGAGCAAAGCTAGATTTACTCCAGAAACTTTAAAGACGATGCAGGACAGGGGTTGGTGTGTGGGAAGAAGGCACGTGTTCGAGGCTGATCGACTCTTAGTTCTTGCCCTTCTGTGTGGGTGGAAGTTCAAGGCTACTGGGGTACCATGCCGGGAGGGACAGCTGAGAGAGTAACCAGGGTTTACTGGGACAGAAGGCTATGCTGAAACCTGGCCTCCTGGAGCAGTGTGTGGGGCTAGATGATCTCTGTAAAGAACATCTGATAATCCGTCAGAAACATCTGGGAAGCTTGCCCAGCAAGCTGCCATTCTATGCATTATGATTCACGAGTCCTGGGAGGCTGGGAACATGTGGAGAAGCAGAATCCAGAGCCACTACTGCGCACTAAGTCGGTACAACAACCCTCTGAGGTGGATGGTACCATCTCCATTTTACAGCTCAGGAGAGGGCGGGTAGGTAGGTGCCCGAAGCTGGCCAGCAGTGGGACCTGGGCTGACTTGCTAGGGTGGGAGACTGGTCCTAGGAGCAAATCCCAAGAACAAGTCAAATCCTTCATTTTCAAGTTGAGTGCCAAGTGTCAAAGCAGGGCCTGAGCTAGGAGGGAACCTGTGCTGAGCCCACTGCGTTGCTCCCTGGGAGCAGGGTTGGATATGTAGAGGAAACAGAGGGTAAAGAGGCAGGAAGACAGGCCTAGCTGCCAGGCAGCAGACCAGGCTGTGGGTGCCACACACAAACGCATGCACGCACGCACGCACGCACGCACACACGCAGAGCAGGGAATGGCATTGGCGGGAGTTCAGGGTTGTTTCCCGGTCCACTTCAAGCTTTCCTTTTTCAGTCCCTTTCTTCTCTCTCGACCTTTCTACCTTGAAAACTTCTCTTGCATTCTCGCTTCTTGCTGTCACTCTTTCTTAGAGGGAGTTTCTCCTCCTTCACAAAGGCAAGGCTCATAGCCTATTCCCTGCTCTTCCCTCAACAAAATAAAACAAAAACAAAAACCTCACGCCAAAATCAAGGGCTGGGCTATAGCTCAGTCGGTAAAGTCCTTGCCTAGCATGCATGAAGTCCTGAGTTCGATCCCCAGCACTGCATAAAATGAATGTGGTGGTGAGAACCTGTAATCTCAGAGCTTGGGAGACACTTGTCCCCAGCTCTCCTCAGCCCAGGAAGCATTGTACATTCAGAACAAAGCTCATTCTGGGTGGTGTGGAGCTGCCTGCAATTCCCTGTGGCAACCACACTTATCTGGCTCTCATGTTTAATGCAAGCGAGCTTCTGAGGCAGCAAAGCTTTCAGGACACAGCTGAGGGCACACACATGCTGCCCTTTGCAGAGCAAATGTGAGTGCACAGAGCGAACGTGGGCTCGCCTGCCTTACAGTAATTATGGTCTCATCTGTACAGATGTAAGCAAACCATTTCTGTCAGAAGGCAAGAAAAAAAATCTATATACAGGGGCCTCAGGCCTAGAAAGGCCCGATTCATCTCTACTGTTTTTGTCTCTTGGTGATTTCGAAATGAAGGGATGCCAACTTAAGTTAGAAAGTGCAGTTCATCACAAATGTTTATTAGCAACTTAGTATTTTAATACAGAAAAGGCAGTGAAATAACACTCCCCGAGCTTCAAGGTCATTACAAGATTTTTAAACTTTCAATGTTCATTGTGAACATCAGTATTGACACAGAAATAATGCTGCATTTAATAATTTTTTGTGTGTGGAGTGTGTGTGGTGTATGTGTGTGCGCATGTGTGTATGTGTATGTAGTATAGTGTGGCATGTATATGTATTTGTGTATGTATGTGTATGTGTGTGGTGTGGATGTGCCTGTGTATATATGTGTGTATGTATATGTCTGTCTGGGGTGTGGCATGTGTGTATAGATGTGTGTATGTGTTTGTGTAGTGTGGTATGGTGTGGTGTATCTGTTTGTATGTGTGTGCATGAATGTGTTCATATGTGGGATGGGTGCAGATGCATGTGGAGGTGTGTTTCTCTATTGCTGTCCAGCTTATTTCTTTCAGACATGGTCTATGACGTGACTGTGGAGCTGACCTCCATACCGCAGGGACCCTCTTGTCTCTGCCTCCCCAGTGCTGGGATTGCAGACATCATGCATGGCCTTCATATGCTGCTGGGGATCCATAGTCAGGCCATGGCACACTTCATGGCACAGAGTACCAACTGCGTCATCTCGTCAGCCCAAGGAACAACGTGTTTCAGACTCATCAGTATCAGACTCCTTTGGAAACAGAGCCGAATGTCTGAAATGGAAGCCTTGTAGCTACTGAGGGGATGCTGATGAGATGGTAGCTTCTCATATACAAACTGGGAGTGAAAAGAGACACCAGCATCTACCGTTACTGTCCCTTGCTTATCCGACTATACTAAATATATCCACAATTATGTGAGGACCAGTTTCTTGATTTTGAGACAAGATCTCCTGTCTGGACTTGAACTCCTGATACTCCTACCTCTGATTCACTAGTGCTGGGATTACAGATATGAGCCACTATGTCCACATTATATAGGTAACTATAAATACCAGGAAATGTGTGATAGTTACTATTCTCTACTTGATAAGATCTAGAACTGCCAAAGGGCCAAGCTTCTGGGCATAATGATGAAAGAATACATATGAGGGATTTTTTTTTTTTATTTAGATTAGGTTGAAGTGAGAAAACCCATCCTAACTGTGGGTGGTGCCAGTCTACACACTGGGCCCTGGACGACATGAGGAGGAGAAAGCCAGCTGAGCACAAGCATTCATATAGTATCCTGGCTGCAGATACAATCTGACCACACTGGACACAGTATGACCACACTGGATACAGTATGTCCACACTGGATACAATGTGATCACATTGGATACAATGTGACCACACTGGACACAGTATGACCACACTGGACACAGTATGACCACACTGGACACAGTATGACCACACTGGACACAATGTGACCACACTGGATACAATGTGACCACACTGGACACAGTATGACCACACTGGATACAATGTGACCACACTGGATACAATGTGACCACACTGGATACAGTATGACCACACTAGATACACTATGTGGATACAATGTGATCAGTCTCCTGCTCCTGCATCCCTGGACTGTTTGCCCTCACACTGTGAGCCCAAATAAGCCCTTTCTCCTCTACATTTTCACTATGAATTTGTTCACAGCAGCCAGAGAAGTTTCTGAGCTACAGTGGAGTGGGAAGGCCTCAGCCAACTGGCAGTTTTCAGCTTCTACAGTTAAGCCTATGAAGAACCAGAGACACTCTATGGAAGAAGCCCTTAGGTGACCTCAGTTTTGTTTTTAGCAGCAAAGATCAATTTTACACAGAAACAGACCCAAGAGACTTAGTCTGACTTTTACGATGTAAATTGAACTCAGCATAGCCTTAACACTGATGTGCAAGGGCATTATCTAGAAGACATTTCAAAAGCCACATCTGAATGCCACAGCTGGGAAGGTTCAAATGAAGCTGAGATTCCTAATGCCAGATTCTTTCTTGGCCAATGAGTGCTGTTAGTTTTTAGAGCTATAACTGGGACAGAGCTCCGTTCCAGTGAGAAAAAGGAGAGTCCAACAACAGACAATTAGCTTATACTAAAAAAAAAAAAAAAAAAAAGCAGCATTTGATTAATTTGTATAGGCAGCAGCCTGAGGCTGGTTGTGGGAATGGAGTCTTGGAGAGCTATTAAGTCGAATGCACAAACTTGGGAGTCTGGATTTAATGGGTGGTTCCTTACAGTTGGAAGTATCACTGGTTTTCTTGGCTGATTTAACAAAATATACACTTACTGGTAGCCAATGTCAAATGAGCTGATATTTAATGTACATTAAGGCAGAAAAATAATCCCCAGATGCAGGAAGATAAGATGTGGTACCTACCTACCTACATTCATACAGATGCCCAACATAAATCCTGGGACCCAGGTGGTAACCTCTTTACTTCGATTAGGAAATGGTTTATCAAGATGTCCAGAGTCCGTGCAAAGCACTGGGGTTGGAAGGGAGGCTCTCCTGCAGAGCCCAGCAGCCAACAGCGGAAGGATCTGACACTGAGCAGGGCTAGGACTGTAAAAACAACAAAAGAGAGATTCCAGCAGGAGATTTAACATTAAAATTTATGGCCTCGGTGATGATGAGCTGAATGAAAGACTTTTCAATGACATCATCAGAAATAACCCAGGAAGCTGTTGCCAGTACAAGGGCACTACAGGATTCTAGAGGGAAATGCTGGCAAAAGGGACTCAGAAGCACGCCACCCTGCTGTTGCAGAGACTTAAGCTGTCCTCTGTGAACCCATTGCTGAGGTGATCCTGACAGACAAACTCAAAGGAAGATTCTTCTTCCTTCATCCCCGAAAAAACAAGCAGAAGCACATTAGTCACTGGGGTCCAGGAGTCACTCCACAAACCACACAGACGCTGATCTCAGTTAAAAAGGAAGCACACCTCAAGACTGATCAACCAGGGCAATAGCTGAAAGCTGTGTGGTGGATAGTTCTCGGGGCCAGCTTATAAAGGCTAAAGATGCAAAACCCAGAATGAACTCATACACAGGTGCTGGAAGTACTGCCCCATGGTCGGCCCTGACTCGAGCCATTTTAGACAAAGCTCATATTGACTTTTGATGAGTCCTACGTGAGGCTTATAGTGGTGGAATTTCCTAAGATTAACAAACCTTACAACATACAGAACAGAACAGGGTATGTGGTCAGCATCACCCTGCTCTGAGTCAAGTTATATTTCTGCATCAATGACTGGTAGTCGTATTACAGCAATGATATGAAATAGTTGTTGGGCAGGGAACAAGGTCAGGCTTCAACACTGGTAAGGAAACAATCCCAGGGCTAAACAGACTGTATCTCGCCTCCTCAAGAAAAAAAAAAAGACAGTCATCGTTAAGAGTTAGGAAGCAGCTTCCACAGTGCCATAGGCACATCTGGAGTGTTTGAAGAAAATGGCCTGACATAGGGGCTGAGAAACTTGCAAGGCTTACGAGTTGACAGAAAAATCGAGCATCTGTATGTTTAACCAAGAGGTCCATGGTAGTTGAATCATGCTGACACAGATTTTAAAAAAGGACCAACATGCAACGGCTTTGTATCAGAAAGGACAGCAGGAGCAAGCAGTGCAAAACAAGGACAAAGAACTTTTAATAACACGAAGACCTTAAAATGATGTCGAGATTGAAATGCTCAAGCTGGAATTATCAGTGTCAAATTAATCACTTTTCGCTCATCTTTTCTTCCCATTGAAATAAAAATGATAATGAGTAACACCGTTCTGCAAGATGAATATCAGCTGAAACTCGAAGAACTCAATGAATATCAATTATTACATGCTGCACACGAAAATATGCCAGCCATTAAGGGCTGTGAAAAATATTTTTATTTCAACGTCAAATTTCAAAGAAAAACATCCAGAAATTGCTTTGGACACTTGCCTTTACAGCTTTTATTTTTATGATGTGGTTCTGAACCCAGATTCCAGTGAGTTTCACATGTACCTGTGAGCACTGTGTTCAGGGAAAGGTTCAGTGTTAGTTACACTGTATCATTCTGTGGGAAACAAAGCCTTTGAGGTATCAAACCACTTTTGTATAGGAGTCCAAGAGCAAGTACTTGCTTTCCTCGCTTTCGTATCTGTTGGAACTCAACACCGAGGTACTGAAGGAAAGGACTGTCTGTTTACAAAGCATTACTAGAACTGAATGGAACCAAGCAGCCGGCAAAACTCTCAGAGCCACAGGTCCTCTGCCTGCCTAAGCTGCTGAGAATAGCAACGGAATGGAGGTCTCAGAAGAATGTTACATCAGTGGATTTGTTTGCTTCTAGAACACCCCAGTTCAGAGTTCTCTAGAAAAGTCTAATTAAGGGCTGGAGAGATGGCTCAGCGATTAAGAGCACTGACTGTTCTTCCAAAGGTTCTGAGTTCAATTCCCAGCAACCACATGGTGGCTCACAACCATCTGTAATAAGATCTATGCTCTCTTCTGGTGTGTCTGAAGATAGCTACAATGTACTCACATTAAATAAATATAAATCTTTAAAAAAAAGAAAGAAAGAAAGAGAGAGAGAGAGAGAGAGAGAGAGAGAGAGAGAGAGAGAGAGAGAGAGAAAAGTCTAATTAATTGAGTTCCTCCAAGCCAGTCTACCGGAGAACGGAATGAGAGATACATAGGAAAATCTCTTCCAGCTTTGAGCTATAGCTCCACCCACACTAGAGATTTGTGTGTCTTCTCGCTTTTCTGGGTCACAGTGACACTGGTTTTATGGTTGCTCTCTCATCAATTACTGGCTGGAGGCAGTGGCAACCTGGAAGTCGCTGTGATGCCTTCCGTCCTCACGGCTGAGCCCGTCATTTGCTCTTATGAATCACACACATCTAGCTCTTCAAGCCTGCAATTCTGGTGACAGCTCTCAACCTTGACAGAAACAGTCTCTTAGATACATGACATGTTCTTGGCTAGTTTGTGGGCTCTACCCTGAGCAACATCCCCGTCCTCTTCAGCACGTCTCTAGAAAGAATATATTAAGACTCCCGTGGACAAGTTGGGAGGAGCTGGGGAAACTGGGGGAAGGGAAAGAATTGGATCAAGATATATTGAATAATAACTTAAAAACAAAGAATCACTTGGACACCGTATTTAATGACCATTATGAAATAACATCTATAAAAATCCAGACATGTATCCTTCTGCCTAAGCCTCAGTTCTCGACAAAAGAACAGAGGCCACAGTAGTATTTAGTACATGGGGTCAGCTGGTGTGTTCTGCTTCCTGGCGACGATTTGCTCAGTCCGTTGACAGAATCAATACCTTAATGCTGTTTTTCTTTTTAGAGAGAGTTCCCAGACACGCTGACTAATCTAACCACAAGGAAAAGTAAGGTCATGTCATGACATTATCAGGCACACTACAGGTTCGCTTCTGTCCTTAATGTCATATGTGGGAAGGCAGGAAGCCCCTTGTCATACTCAAGAAGAGGGAAAGAAAACTGACATAATTTTCTCCAATGCTGACAGGTGGCCTGGTAGAATGGTACTCAGGGAGGTTTATACCCTGCACCTGTCCACAGCACACGCCCAAACCTGGCCTCTGGATTTTCCTCACCCACTCATTTCCATCAGTACCAATTGGTTCTTTTAATTGTATATGCATGCCCCCCTACCTCCACTGAGAACAACGCTTTCCAGGGCATACTTAGAAGGGGAAAGGGGGCAGTCTGCAACCATTTGGTTTAAACCAAATCTTACCCTGAGCAGCTGAGGGAAGTGTGTTGGTACTGGCTTTATTCAGTCCTTGGCTTTCAAGTCCATGTTTCACTTGGACATTTGATCTCTGCTCCCTAAGTCCTGAGGTCACAGGCATTCACCAGCATACTGGCCTGGGTGCTCCACCTCAGTTAGTCCAGTTAAGTCTTTTGGTTTTAATATTTTAGGTGGCCATGTGCTTTTTCTATGACAAAACCCCAAAGGTCATGATTGTAAAGAACCTTTTGGGGCCGCTTGCTTCTAGACACTTGGTGGGAATTTGACTTTGGGCCAGGACAAAAGAAGTAAATTTAAGGCGGGAATCTGACTTTGGGCCAGGACTCAGGAAATAGGCCCAGATTAAGAACATTTACATTTGAGTTAATACAAAGCTCAGAACAGCTCAGCAGAGGCATGTGTGGCATACCTTTTGTCTTGATCCTCCAGACTAGCCCCTAAAAAGGTGTTTACCAGATTTTGTTTATTGCCTTGCTTGTTCCTTGACTCAGAACTGATCTTATCATTTTGCTTGTACTTAAAGTGATATAAAAGCAGACTGGAAAAAATAAACCCGCCTCAGCCTCAGAACTGGCAGGGATCATGCTATAATGTTGTCTAATTGTCTTTTTTCTTTTAATCCTCACTCCTGCCCTGGAGAACCCACTGACTGACTGAACTGGCTTGGTTACATGAGGAACAGGAAATTCCTACTCACCAGAAGAGAAAGCATTCATTCCAAAGTCTGACAGTAAAATAGTTAAACCGCACTGAGCTCTTGGAAGTTGCTAGCACCAGCTCTGCACCCTCCCAAGAGCTCTGGATTCATGAATGAAAGACACAGACAGGCAGACATAGATAGACAGACACACACACATACACACCAGCTTAATGTTTATATGCCTTGCATACAGCTCTCCACCTGCCCAAGAGCTCTGGATTTGCGATGAAAGACAAACACACACACACACACACACACGCTAGCTTAATTTTTCATATGCCTTTCTAGCTCAATGGTGGGGCCATTCCCGAACCTCCCCGTGGCTAGCCCACATTCCCCTCCAGTTTTCCTGAGTTAACACTTTCTAAATCTATATTTTAACTTTGCTGTCCTGTTTCCTTCAGGGCATCCCTCCCATGGGCCCGCTGTCACCTTTGCATCTACATTTCAGCCAGCTTCACCCTCCTGTTCCTTCACTGCTTGAATTTAAGATTAAAAGAATCCCACTGTCCCAGGACACATCCCAGGAGGGGTGCATTCCTTAGTCAGAGGACACTTGCTGGATTAACATTCAGACGTGGAAGGGAAAGGCTGATTAACATTCCTCAGACCACAGGGAACCCACCTGCAGGTAAGGAGGGCCCAGATACATTCCAGGAATCAGGAAGCTGAGCCCTTAAACCTGGGCAATTGGAGGACACTCCTTGTCATAATCTGAGTCACCTAGAGACCAAACCCAGAAAGGTCAGACTTTGTGGTTTGCTTTCGTGAAATAAGTACTGTACCCAGCTCTTGTTTGGGGCTGCATGCAAGAGAGTCCTAGTGCACTAGTTTCATTAAACCTCATGTTGATTGCAGCAAGTCCCGTCCGTGTGCACTTCTGTGGGAGCGCGTCCCCTGGTTTTGGATCTTAGAATTTAACACTAGCACCTTGGTACCAGCTTCATAGAAAGTTCTTAGTAAGTATTTGAACACATCTTTTGGGTGAAATAGATATCTTACTTCTGGTGCATTTTCAGAAGTCATAGAACACAGGAAAAATCTCTGAAGTACTTAACATGCAAACCCCTTCATGAAGGAGCAGGTTGGGATCACAACTACTCAGAAGGCCCCAGCAGTGAGACTGGGTTCAAGGACAGTCTAGAGAGGAGTCAGGTCTTAGCAACTTAGAGTGTGCGTGGCTCAAAACGAGGAGCTATCTGGGATCTAGCTCGGTGGTAGAGCGTTTGCTTAGTGAGGGCAAGGCCCTGCTTTTAACTCTTGGTCCTGAGGTGGGGAGTGGAGTATCTATGGAGAGAGGTTAAAAAGTTGGCTTGGCCCAAGACCATTGATGACATGACACTTCTCCGGACTCTTTGGCATCAAACACATCAGCAGCTGGCATCTTGGCTTGATTGTTCTTCTGCTTAAGAAAAAGCTACAGTTTTTCCACCAGCAAAAAGGTGAGTTTCAAATGTTTATATGAATTCTTCAAATTCTTTTAGGATTATTGGTTTCCAGGTAAAAGACTTCGAGACACTTTGTAGTAGTGTAGGTGGGCTTTAGATTGGGGATCCAGTTATGGCTTCCTAAATTATTGTTGTTTTATTGAAAATAGAGGTTTTCATACAATATATTCTGATTATGGTTTCCCTTCCTCTCAACTTCTCCGAATCCTCCCCTCCCCCTTGTGTCTGTGTCTATTCCTTTTCTGTCTCACCTTAGAAAACAGGCGTCTAAGGAATAATAATAAAATATAATTAGATTAAAAACAAACTGTAGAGTGAAAATTATGGAGATCATTTTAAGTTTGTAGAATTTACTTTGGATATATAGGATACTCTTTAAGTTTTCAACAAGGGCATGGAAAATTTCTGTGTGAAAGGAGCCATGAAGCAAGCCAAGAATGTGGAAAGACCAGTCACCATTACTGGAACTGGCCGACCGCAAAGAGAAAGGAAAGAATGCAAGTGAGCTAGGTGGAACCAAGCTGGGAACCAAGCTGGGAACCAAGCTGGGAACCAAGTTGGTAACCACAGTGACAGGGCAGGACCACATTCTTGAGAAAGATTAGCATACAGAGAGTTTTCACATGACCCTGACTCACGTAGGTTGGGTTCCTTTGGAATGTTCCGCTATTTTTATGTTATGCCACCTTAGCTACCCCTCATTCCCCTCCCCATTCCTTGGTTTGTGGTTTTTCCCTTAAAAAAACCCTCTCAAACTGGCTGTCTTTGTCAATTCAGCTCCTGCGTGAGCAGACGAATTGACCGTTAGCCCAGCTAACTTTCCCCAATAAAAGCCTCTGCTGATTGCATCCAGATTTGGTGCCTTGTGAGTTTGTGGGTGGTTGTGTCATCCCGAGACTTGAGTGAGGGTCTCCCCTGAGTGGGGGTCTTCAAAACCAATTGGAATATGACAAAACAGCCAGGCAAGAAATAGAGCCAAAGAAAAAGCACAGGAAGTATGTAGAGATGCACATACATGTTCTCACACAGAAATTCTATAAAAGCACAAAACTGGAAGACGTGACACATATGTACAGGGCCTGTAGGGTAAAACATGTCCTAAGATACCACCAAGTTCATTTTCTGTTGCCCAGCTAGTGCTAGGCATGCAGCCTACTCTTATGAGTGGTTTGTTTCTTCAGTGAGACTCCCTTGGAGAAAACTAATTTTTCATTTGCAAGTGGCTATCAATTGAAGATGGCTTCTAGGTTGGGGGTGAGGGCACGTGTCCACCTCTCCTTTCAGCTCTAGGACCTCATCTGGTACAGATCCAGGTAAGGCCCTGTGCAGTCACAGCCTCTATAGGTTCATCTGTGTTCCAGCCCTGTTGTATCTAGAAGGCCTTGATTCTTTGGTGTCCTTCATCCTATCTGGCTTTTACTCTTTCCACTTCCTCTTCTGTAGAGTTCCCTAAGCCCCAAGGGGAGGGATTTGATGGCGACCTTCCCTTTTGGGCTGAGTGTTCTCTGTATAATGTCTGGCTGTGGGCCTCTGTGTTTGCTCCCATTTGTTGCAGGAGAAGGCCTCTCTGATGCTGAGCAAGGCATTTTTATTGCTGTTCCTTTAATAGAACACTGATACTTGGTTTTACCCTAGGTTCCTGGACTATCTAGCCTCGAGTTCTTGGTTATCTAAGCAGCATTAGGTATGGGCTCCATCTCATGAAGTATGTCTTAAATCAGATATGGGTTGGTTACTTCCACAAACTTTTGTGTTATTCCACTAATGCATCTCGCAGGCGGCACCGTTGTAGACCAAAAGCTTTGCGGCTGCATCGGTGTTCGCCTTTCTCCTTTGATAGTGTGCAGAGAACCTTCCAGCACCATGAACATTAGTTCATAGGGGTGAAGGCTCTAGGTAGGTGTTCAGTGAGTTGTGTCTGTGTTGTCTTCAGCAATTAGGGCCTCACCATCTTTTTGTGAAGAGCCACCAATAGCCTTGGCAACGGCCTGGTTGTTTGGGGTTCTCATGGGACCCCCTTGGCCAACTCAGATAAATGTAACCCATTCCTGGTACTGGAAGGATCTCTTGATGATGAGAAATGTCCAGCTGTGGCTGCTGTCTCTTAGTTTCTCCTCAGGTTTCCGTGTGAGCCTTCAAATAGCCCTTAGTTTTAGCTGTCCCTCCCTCCTCTCCAGTTCCCCCAAACCCCTAATTATAACTGTCTGTTCTGTTTCCTGTTCCTAGGGAGATCCCTCCCTCCCTGAATCCCTCTCTTCTCTCCTCTCCTCACCTCACCTCTGTGGCTCTATGGAGTGTAGCTTGCTTATCAATGACTTAACAGCTGACATTCACATAGAACCAGATATACACCATATTCATCTCTCTGGGTGTGGGGTAGTTTACTCAAGATGTTCTTTAGTTCCATCCATTAACCTGAAAATTCCATTTCATTCTTTGCGAATTGCACATCATGCACCCCAGTCCCTCTCATCTCCCTGTCCCCTTGTATCTGCCCCGTCCTTGCAACCTCCCCCTCAAAAGAATGTAAGATCAAATAAAAATAACACAACCCCTCCCACCCTCGACGTGAAAGCTGCAGTGTGTCCCATTAGATACCCTTTTGTCTACACTTCATTCGCAAATATTCATTGCAGTGAGTTACTGGTCTGTTTCGAGGTCTCTGGCTTCTGCTTATCATCAGTACTGAGTGTTCACTGGGACTCCTCTTGATCTCCTGTTGATGCCCTGTGTCATGGAGATCCTGCAGCTTTGGCCTCTTCACATGCTCCAGCAGTTCACAGATAGATGATATGTAGATGGCTCATAGGGGTGGCTCAACTCAAAACCAAGGATCTAGGCCTGGGAGGTAGCTGAATTGGTCGGCCTGCCAGCTCTCCTGAACCTGCAACCCCAGAGCAAGCTCTCCAGCACTGCCTCAGCTAGCTCACCCAGTGCTGGCAAGGGGCAGCAGTGGCAGCTTTCTTCCTGTAGTGTCCTTGGGGTACTCTCCTCTGTGACTTCACCACCACAACCAGACCTACTGTGCTGCCCAGGTGAGGTGGAGGGCCTGTCTGCTCTCCCCAGAAGGGCAGGACCAGCTCTCCTGCTCTGATGACCTCAGAGACAGCTCTACCAACTACCACAAGTGATGATGGAGGTGGGATACATCTCTCTCTCCCCAGGGACCTCTGGGCAGATAAGGGGCAGATCCAGCTCTACTGTGCTCACACTCTTGGGGGAAGCTCACCCATTCCCCTCCACTTCCCCGCCATCAGGGTCAGCTCTACTGTGTTGCCTAGGCTATGGCTGGGGTCATTGCTCCAGAGTATGGTAGCCAGTGAAAGGCAGGATTGGTTCAGCACAGTCACTCAGAAGGCAGTCCAGACCAGGGACATCTTCATGGCCTTTGATATTAACATGGGCCTGGGATATCAACACAGACTCCAAACCCAGACACGGTCTCTGGCAGTAGCCTGGGCTGGATGTCCCCATGGCCTTAGATAGCAAGGCAGGCTACTCAGATCAGCATGTCCCCCTTGGCTGCAGTGCCCTCAGATATCCACATGGTCTCTGGTGGTAGCCCAGACCGCAGACACCAGCTTGGCCTGTGTTTGGTAACTCAGGTCAGAGACATCGACACAGACCTCAGATGCAGCAGGACCACAGACCCAGCCATGGCTCTTGGCAGCAGCCCAGGCCAGAACCTCACTATGGCTTCCTCACATCTGCCTGCTCTGGTTTCTGGGTCTTATGAACAGAACAGCAGTTGAACATGGTTGAGCGCCTCCGTGGCAGGGTGAAGTGTCCTTTGGGTATATGCTCAAGTATGGCATAGTTGATCTTAAGATAGATCACTTCCTATCTTCCTGAGGAACTGCCAGGTTAGTTTGCATAGTGGCTGCACGGTTTAAAATGCTGCTTTCATTTGAAACCCATGGAGACGAGTAAGGTCGTGTGCTCCTGTAACATTAACAAACAAGCCTGGTCTTTCTTATTGACTACTCCAGGTCCTCCTGAAGCTATCTGGGTGACAGTGACTGAAAAGACCAAGAGAAACAGATTTTCGTTCTATGTGTCTATGTATTTTGTCCCCTACCCCACCCCATTTCCAACTAAGGTATTTGAGCAAATACTCAAGTGACTACGTGACTGTTTTAAATATCAGCTAAAATGAAATGGTTTTTGTAATGTCGGAAAACAGGGTTAGAAGCAGTATTTAGAGGACTGCTTCCCTAAGATTCTCATGAACATCTTCCTTTAGGACAGCGGTTCTTAACTTCTGGGTCATGACCCCTTTGAGGGACGAATGGCCCTTTCACAGGGGTTATCAGGCATATCAGATGTCTTACGTATCAGATAGTGACATGACGATTCACAACGGTAGCAAAATTATAGTCATGAAGTAGCAATGAAATAATTTTACGGTTGGTGCACAGCGTAAGAAACTGTGTTAAAGGGTCGCAGTGTTAGGAAGGCTGAGGACCACTGACTAAGAACATGACTCTCAAGGAAGGAACTGAAAATATCACATTAAACTGACCCAGGGGAACGGTGGGTGCCGAGCTCTCCCACAGATAGCACGTGACGTTCTCCCTATGAAGGGAAACCGCAGGACTCAATGGCTGTAGTGTCCTTTTGATTGCTAGGGTGAAGAGAATCGCTGTCTCCAGATATGATGACACCTGGGAACCTGCACAACACAGACCTGTCAACACTCCTCAATCTCCCCAAGGAGCCACGTGGACAGCTGGTGGGTCACTTCCTTCAGGGGTGTAGCCTCTGCTAAGGTGCAGTAAAAGTTACACCTTCACATGTTCGTGCCAGCAAGTCTAACCTTAGTGGATCAAAACGGCACAAAACCCAGGAGGGTTGTGTTGGGAAGAAAGTGTCAGCCAGTCGGCAGGGAATGAGACAAGGTAGTGGGTTGAAAAGTGACCGAGTACATTGTATCCATGGGAAGCTGTCAAGGCTATATATTACATTGTATCCATGGGAAGCAGTCAAGGCTAAGAAGAATCACAATCTCATGCTTAGCAGTGTGTGAAACGTTTTCAGTTAGAATTCTACAGAAATATAAGACAATATTTGGTTTAAGTTACATCGATTTATTTTCTTAATTTCCCTCTTCGTCCTGCATGCACTGTTAGCATAGTAGCTGAAGCTGATCCCCGCCTGCCTGGAGGGGACAGTAGGCACACAGTCACCTCAAGAGCTTCCTCATCAGTGGTCCAGGAATCCAGACCTTCAGAACACTGCTAGTGACCTACATAGTGCTAGTGGAAAAATACGCCAAATATCCTGTTTAATGTAAACAAGGCAGGAGGCCAACAGAGTATCAGTGACAGTATCTTACAGGGCCCGGAAGGTGATTATCTAAGTGTTACGATGACATGCATATTTTACTTTATTGTTCAACCCAAAATGTAAAATTACAATAGGTTGTGGTTTGGCATTTCACCGTAACTTCTTCTGTTACACCGTAACCTTCATAATTCAATGGTAACTATATAGTAATGTAATAACTTATGGAGACATTACCAGAAAAATGTGAATTAGTTCTATAATTTGTGCCCTGTAAAATTAAATGTAACAATCTTTACATTAGCAACAGTGTAAGCAAGCTATAAGGATTTTGGTCCTTTTATAGATAGATATATATATATACACATATACACATGTTTATATACACACATGTACACACAATAATATACAGTTAGGCTGAAAGCTGTGAATCCACCCACAGTTTCATATTGCACAGATATCTTATGAGAACATTACACACTTATGTGAGCATTACAATAAAGACTGGCGAAGACAAATCTGATTTTGTCAAGTGAAAAATGGCTCATTACTGAAAATAAACCAAAGACTACATTGTTAGAAAGTTGAAAAAAAAATGTGCATGCTTCCTTCTTATTTATACAAACATGAAGCAGGCTGGAATTCAGTTTGGAACTCAGCAATGGCAACCACTTGCTAAGGTGGTACTTCCTACCCAACACAGTCAGTAGAAATCCTCGAATCTCTGAGACTGTGAGAAAAACCTTAGATGTGGCTCGTGGTTTCCTTAAATCAACTCAAACTCAGTTCCGTGACTTGTGCTGACTCTGGGTCTGAATTAAATATGAAAAAAGAAATTAACCTTGGAAGAGAAACAGGCTATTGCTAGCTGGCTACAGGGCAAGGTCATCATGACTGTGCAGGAAAAGCGCATGTCCTCGGGGGCAGCAAACACCCAGAGGTAAAGCTTTGCCGAGCTCAACACGTGGCTTACCATAGGTCCAGCTGTGAGTCGAGGGATGAGTATTTGGTCTGGAGCTCACCTACTGGTACCCACAGAGCATTGTGAGAGCATTAAGAGACACCTGATACCTCTCAATGCCTTATCTCAAATCCACTATCCAAGTAGACAGTAGCAACATCCGAAGATGGGGGAGCTGTGGGGATTCTTACAGAAACTAGTCAACAAATACAACAAAGGGAACCACTGCTTAACGCTCAGAGCCATGGAAGGGAGGCCACGAAGGGAACCGCTGCCTCTCTCCCGCTCTGGTTCGCGTATGGTCTGTCTTAACGGATTTCTTGAAGGAACAGAGAAAGGTTCGCAGCGTGTTAGAAACATAGAGTAGTTTTGTTATTTTTCACAATGATTAACATTCTGGTATTTTGTTCCTAAGTAGCAAAACTGAGCTATAAAATGAATCTGAAACACTAGTAAAACAAGACTGAGCAAAGTGTCAAACAAGCTCTGAGCCATGGAGTAACACCCCCAGCTGGTGACTGCCTCCTACCGTCTGTCTCCCCCAGTGGCCGGTGAAGAGCAAAGTGCGGCTGTTTAACACTTCAGTAAGGACACCGGCTCCAGAACCACAGCTGAGTGACTGGCATCAGTCACCTAAAGACTGGACAGACAAGGGGACAAGGTGTCCCTGTGTCCTGCAGCTGTAACCTGCACCTTGGCTGATGGAGACATCCCTGCATCCGTACCACTCACACGCTCTGTTTCCTTACATCATTTAAGGTGTAAACTGAACATGAAGAGACTTTAAAAAAAAGATCTCTTTAGAATCACGTAAGACAAAAGACCGAACCTAATAAAGAGAACGGTGAACACTGAGAGGCCCTCGGCACGCCGACTGCTGCTCCAGAGCCAGGTCCCGCTAACGCTGCCACGCACGTCAGTACGGACGTCAGTCATAAAGCAAGTTCATAAAGCAACTTTTAGAGAGGAAATGGAGGGGTCTCAACCCGGCATGTGTTAATTAGCTTAAAAAAATACTATTTTAGCAAACACTACCAATGGTGAGCATAAACCCAATGCTGTTGCAAAAATGACAGCTTTAAATAAACTGGGAGCCACGCATGAAAATCCACCACGGATATGGCTGTGCACAAAAGAGTAAAAGAACATTTCTTTAAAAATATATATAATATATTAAGAATTTCTTTGTCATATTAAATTGTTATTCTTACAAAAGCTGAAGGAGTCGACACTGTCTGCATGCAGACTCTCCTCCAGATCCCTGTGATGGTATCTCAGCGGCGTTTCCCTCATTCAGTTTTCCTAAATATTTTGTATGATAAGAATCTCGACCTTAAAAAGTTATAAAATTAGTGATTTTTTTTGCTGCTTATTAATACAAAAGAATATAAGCATTTGAGTCCCAGAGAATGTCAAAATGCTTTGCTGCCTAAAACGATATTAAGAGAAGAGAAATATCAGCCGAGTCCTGACATCACAAGTTCCGCAGCTTCTCAGTCACTGGAGACTCCATCTCCTCAAGTTTGATTGTTTTCTGGGTTTGAACAATGTGCAATCATACAGAGAATCATCATGGCAGAGCAAGTGGAAGCAACGCCAGGCCTCACTGAGAGCAGTCACGCAGTGGATTCTTAACGTTCTGTGCAGTTGACTCGATACTTCATTTACAAGGCTTTTTATCCTCTCGTGGCCGAGTGGCTTGGGCTCTTCACGGCGTGGCCGAAGCGTGGTACTTAACAAAGGCAATGGCTGCCAGCTCCTTGCAGAACTCCTCTAACACAATCACACCCTCCAGCAGCGTGATGTGGTCAACACTGGAGAGAGCAGACAGAAAATCAGAATGACAGTGCAACCCCGAGATGGGAGGAATTTCCAGATAAAGTCTACAAAACTCTGACTCACATGGGGCCTTCGGGCTCCAGGCCAAGCAGCCGCTTTCTGACTAGGAGAAGCTTGGGGGTGAAGTCTTGAATTCGCTGAATCCGAACCATCAGATCACCAACAACCTGCGTAGAAGTGAGGAATTCAGCTCCACAGGGGCACTTGCTGAGATACCTTCCTTCCCAGTCACCGCATCTATGACCAACTTCTATTTAATCTTCAAAATTAAATGTCAGGGCTAGGGAGGCGGCTCTGTGGGCGCCAGGCTTGCTGTGTCAGCATGAAGACCTGAGCTCGGACCCCCAGGACCCCCAGATGAAGCTGGAAGCAGTGGTGTGTATCTGCAAACCCAGCACTGATGGGGAGACAGGACAGGCCCGGGGGCTCACGCCAGCCCTTTGCAAAAGCAAGTGCTCTTAAGCCCTGAAGCATCTCTCTGGCCCATGTTTTAATGACTTCAACGAATTCCTGTAGCTCTATAATGGTTCAGAATGCAGAGCAATTATCTACAAGCAGGAGCTGTGTCTTACTTTATACTAGCTACACATAAGGAGGTGAGGATGCCGATCACAAGCTGACTGGTCTCAGAGAACAGAGCATCAGTGAACTCACCCTGACAATCACAGAGAAGAGAGACCTACAGCCAGAGGCCAGGTTCACGTAGGGATCCAGAAGGTACTCGTGTGTGTGCGGATGAGGGAACAGGGAGAGTCTGGACAACACCGAGGTCACCTGCAGATTCACGTCGTACGGCTGTGAGGAAGAAGAGCAGATACGCTCATGTCCTGTACTTCCACTGCCCCCGCCCACGGTGCTGAGACTTAAAACAGGGAGCAGGCATGGATACCCACAGAGAGACAGCTTCCTAGGGCAGGCAGGCCATCACAACCCACCAGTGTGTCAGGTACAGCTCTGACCATGAACCACGGAGGACGTACCGAACCCAAAGTCCTAACAAAAAACTATCTGAACTTTTCAACACAGTAATATAATTTTAGGCCTACTTTCCATAACTCAACATGTAAATATAGCTCCTTAGACGCCTCTTGCACATAGGATCACAAGGTTCTGTAACTTGGCTGTTCACTGCTGCCTGCTGGTCCTAGAGCCAGCGCTAGAGAGGACGGTGCAGCTCTGAACTTCTCCTGGAGCCACTCACCCAGGCTAGCTCTCTTCTCCCCAGCAGCCACAGGAAACTGGTGGGCTTAAAGCTAACTGCCTAGAAGAGAGGCAAGTCACCCCTTTTCAAAATCTTGCCTTAAGACAAAGGAAAGGAAACCTGAAGTCCCAAAAAGGGAGAGCTTAAAAGTATATTTTCCTACTTGTAAGGATTGGCGACAGAATACACACACACACACACACACACACACACACACACACACACACACACCCCTCCTTCTTCAAGAGCCAGCCCATTGACCAGCCACTCACGACCTATGGACAGTCATCTATCAGAAACACAATCTATCAAACACAATTGTATGAAAATCAGGATCTTCCAATGTATTACCTGATCAAGAATTCTTCCCATTCTGTCAAATAAAACTTTCAAAAAATGTCCTTCAAAGAAGGCTGCTTCTAAGTCGCACTTCTCCAGGGGCTTGGGGGTGCCAGGCCACTCCCACCGTAAGCAGACCGCACAGTAGTCTCGGAACTACGAGGCAAGCATTTGGAGCGTTAAAGAGCAGTGAGAAACTAGCCGAGATGAAACAGACCGCCCTCAGATCTGGACTGTCAGGGCGCCTGGGCGCAGGGATGGGGAGTGTTACAATGAGCCATCGAGGCTGGTGGGGAAAGGGTGCATCTGACTTAGAGAAGTCACCCCTTCAGGGCTTGCAGTGGTCCTTGATTGACTCTTTCAGCCATTATGGCAGACGTGAAGAATGTCTGGTTCAGAACCAAAGTCTCATGTAAGGTGCTACATGTATCATTACATGTAAAGGGTGGATGATGCCTGTTACCAAGCAAGCTTGGTGTTCTTAGAACATACAGACATTGGGCCTCTCACTGTAAAAGGATGGAACACTGCTCTCCAAGGGGAGAACCACAGGCCAGTGCTGATCCTCAGTCTTGTGACCATGACCAGTGGTAAGAACAAAAACAGGGGAGTTGGCTCTCCCAGCCCTCATAGCGTGACTACGCAGTTTCATATTGGCCAGGTCTAACAATGAAATAACTGTGGGTTTTTTTTTTCTGTTTTCATTTTTCTAGTAATTCGCTATTCATTGTTTTTAATGAAGTGTTAGCATATGATAGAGTGAAAACAAAAACTAGTCCTTGAGAGCCAGGTATGGTGGCACACATCTGCGATCCTGGCACCTGGGAGACTCACACAGGCGCTCCAGGACATAAGCAAACTCAAGGCATCACGGGAACCGGAGACCTCGAACCACGAAAGAGTGAATGAATGAATGAACAAGTGGTGCCTGCAAACTCATGTCTCATTTCCAGGTGAACCTATACCTTTCTCTGGAGTAAGGGTTGCTGGCAACTGGGCAGAGTAGTGTACATGGGGTGGGGGGTGACACATGCGTGTGCATTTACACCCCCAGACTCCCAAGTCAGGTGGCCATGCCACTTACCTGCCTGTGAGCGTCTCGGAGGTAGGTGTCGTAGCCGGTGCCCTCGACATGGTAGGAGGACTTTGCTTCATCTGGCACTAGACAGAGGAAACTGAAGGGAAGGGTCATGGTGAGCACAGGCGCTGCATGGCAGCACCATACACACCACGAGAGGAATTACACGCAAGCTTAACCGGTAACGAGTGCAAGGGGAACTTAAAAATCAAAGTACATGGCAGGTTTTGATAAATGGCAGGTCTGCTCTCAGATTAAGTTTTTATTAAAAAGTAGCTAATTCTGTATGTAACACAAATAAACCTAAAAAGACTTTATTTATTAATTTATTATTTTCTTTACTTATTAATCTTAAGAACTGTAAGTAACTGAACCTGAGATAATTTTTTAGACTATAATTTCACATTTGAGCCAAATGCCATTTTTTTAAATGCCTCTTGCCAGAACCAGGCAATGAGAGTTAAAGCAAAGATACAAGAGAAAACTGTCATGAAAAGATACTTTAAAAAAAAAATGTAAAAACACGGATTGAGAAATGAGCAGTTTGTCACTGTTTC
Source organism: Grammomys surdaster (assembly GCF_004785775.1). Taxonomy (NCBI): domain Eukaryota; kingdom Metazoa; phylum Chordata; class Mammalia; order Rodentia; family Muridae; genus Grammomys; species Grammomys surdaster. Next base: position 16,737,213 of record NW_021604568.1, on the reverse strand, counting down.
TCTAGCTAGGAACTATGTAGCGTTCAGTCACCGAGAGCTAACTTCTTAGCCCTTACTTCTGTCTCAGTTCCTTTTCCCTTCCCTCTGTCTCGGTGCAGGCTGGCCTCAGAAGCTTCTTATGGAGACCAGCCAGTGCTCTCAACAGAAATTACTTCTCTATGAATACTGTCTTTTCTCCTTGTATCAACTGTTGTCCCCAGATGTCTGTCCCCAGCTCCATAATCAAGACAAAATCCCTGGCAGCCCCTGCATTCACAGGGTACTCCTGTGACAACCAAAGGGCAGAGCAGCCTGGCTCAGAACACGTGACACATTCAGGCCAATCACACAGCGGCTCACCTGTTGACGACTTTATGCACTTCCGTCTTGCCATCATTTCTGGGATGGTCTGGGCTGGCGCGGGGTGAGCAGACCCACTCTTGGTTCGGCAGAGTGTTATCTGGTGAAATGTCAGTAAATAATGGATCTTCCTCCAGATCGCTAAGTTTAATTTAATGATGTATAAAAAACAACATTTATTATGATATTTTCTAAACCAAAAGATTCTCTGCTAGTTTCTGAGATATATTACGTAATTTTTCTAATACAAAGAAAGAAGGGCTAATGTATTTAATATGCAAACTACCATTTTACATTAACAATCTCAAGAGTTCACTACTACTTTTGCTAAAGCTCAAAGAATATTTAGCACCTGCCCTTTACGAGGAGGTGGGTGACCTGCTGGAGGCGTTGTTTAATGCACCTGTGGAGAACCCATGTCCTGGCTGGGGAGACGCCACCCACAGAGCAGACACTTACACGGCTCCTGCTATCAGCCCGTTCTCCACCACGTCCTTGTCTTCCGGGCATAAAGGTTTGTACTCTGTATAGTTTCTTTCTTCAAGATTCCTTAGGACCAGGTTGTACAGAATGTGCTCGTTGGGTTTTTGCAGGAGATGCTCAAACATCCTCAAGGTCATTATGCTGATCTGAAACCAAGTCAACGGAAGCTGAGGGGACGCCTTCAAGTCAGGTGCCCTCCGCAAGTCAGACCGCCAGGTGTTAGAGCCACATAAAAGAGACTCGTTTGGACGGTCACAAGCAGAGGCCATTGAGGTGGCTTTCTGGGTAACAGTACACGACACCAAGCCTGACTTACCTGAGTTCGATCCTGGGGACACACACATGGTGGACAGGGAAAATTTGACCTCTACATGTTCACTGAGACACATGTGCCACCACCCCTCCAATCCCCAGCCCCTCCCCTCACCAGCACCTGCCCCGCTTGCCATCACAAAATAAATCACAAAAACATTACAATCTAAGTCCAGCACAGTCGAGCACGGCTTACCTCATCAGATATGTGATCGCAATGTTCAATTAACCTATGCCTTAGAGGATGTCTGCTAATTTCTGACAGAGTCTCTGGCTCCCTCTGCTCTCCGAGGATGAAGACCACCATTTCCTGAAGCAGGACGTCTGAGGTCACTTGCCGAACAATGCGGTGCAGCAAAGCCGTGGATGTCAGAATCCCCATCTCAGAGCTGGAAGGAGCAGACAGGGGGTCAGCGGGCAGAAATGACACACCATGGCTAGTTCTGCAAGGTGAGAGGACACTCACGTCTGCATCAGCTGGGGTTCCATGACACCAACGAAGAACCTTTCATGGATGGCTTTGGCGAGAGCAACAGCAGCAGTCTAGAACACACGGTGAACACCAACAAGTTGACTTGGGCCTAAAGACAATGAACTCTCACTATACATCAGTGCCACGTGGAGCTGGGGACCGGCTGGGTCCTGTGCAAGAGCAGTTATTTGCTGCTGTGCCACCCCACTCCCCTCAAAACTAAGAACAGACAAAGATCCCAGTAACATCTCTTCAAAGCAGGTGTCAAGGGAGTGTTTACAGGCACTGCGTTGAATACTTAAGGCACAATCAAGATGCTTTTGGATTCAAGTTTTACTTCATAAACATAAAAACTATCAATAAACAACAAAGAATTTAAACCTTTTGTGCCTCCTTGATGAGCTGGTCACAATAATCAAACCAGGAAAGAAATGAAATTAAGGCCCGCTTCCCCGGGAACGCTGACGCGTCTTCTTTATGGCTGTAGGAGTCCAACCTGTGTGACACAAAGAACGATCTGAGGCTGTGCAAGCGTGGACACAGGGAAAGAAGGCCCCTGAGCAAGTTCATTCAATACCCAGAGCAGCACTGGATACCAATCAGAAGTGATTTATAGGAGACACAGATAAGAGGTGTCTCTTCAAATAAAAGCCATAAATCAGTTCGCTCCTTAAGTGGGAGGAAGCTAATGCAGAGAACCATTCAGCCGGCAGGGCTTGACCAAAATACCAGCTGAGACAGTGGAGGAGCAGGAACGGAACGGAAGGTCTGCGAAGGGCAGGCTCCCTCTGCCCTAACCTGCAACTCACTCATGACCTTAAGCAAAACACAGTGTGGCTGCCTGTGGGACATAAGCAAAACACAGTGTGGCAATCTTCAGAGAAAATGGCAAAAGGTAAATAGATTAAAATATTGGGCTGGACTCAATGGGTTTAAAGCAGAAGGGGCTGCTGAGTGGGTGGGGATGGAGGCAGGGTGGATCTCAGAGGAGCTGGGAGAGGTATGAATATGACCAGAATGCAATAGGAAAGTCTCAAACAATTCATATAAATATTCAACTCTTAAGAAAATATTTGGCTGCTGATAGGTGGCAAGTTTGTGCATAGTTCTTAATGTTGCTTTTATTTTAAAATAATTTATAAAAGTTATGCAAAATTCATATTCTCTTAAAGATTTTTATTTTTAGTGTGTGCAATGTGTGTATGTGTATAGAAATGTGCGTGTGTGTAGAAATGTATGTGTGCATATACGTGTGTACAAATGTGTGTGCCTGTGTGACTGTATGGAAATGTGCATGTGTGTGAGTGTGTGTGCGAGTGCGTGTGTGATGCGTGTGACTCTGTGCACATAGAAATATACATGTGTGTGCATGCGCATGTGTGCAGGCATGTGTAGGACTGTGTGTAAGCACAAGCTCCCACTGAAGCTAGAAGAGTGGGTCCCTGGGTCCCTGGCGGTTGTGCGCTCCCCCGTGTGGCTGTGGGAACCAAACCCTGGGCTTCTGCAAGAACAGTATGCACTCTGAACTGTGAGTCGCCTCTCTAGGCCACAAGTCCTATTTCCTAATAAGAACAGAGTGAGCTTGAGATCTCAGCAGAATAGAGGGATGGAAGCATGACACAGGAGAGTCCACAGCACGGCACAGGACACCTCAGCCTGCTCAGGAGCAAGGACAGTCTTTCCTGGGCAAGGGATGCCTGAGGCAAAGCCAAGTGCATCTGAGCTGGAGGCTAGCCTGACCTACAAAGCAAGTCCCAGGCCAGCCAAATCAACAGAGTGAGACCCTGTCTTTTAAGTCTTCTGTTGTTAACAAAATGAGCAGTTATTGATCTTAACATAAATCCCACAGTGGGCAAAATAAAAGGAGCCAGACTCTGTAGTCCTGGGCTGTCCCCACAGCATTCTGTCAGCACTAAGTGACTGAATATGAGAATATCCCACTCACTGATGCCTGGTAGTACCACATTTTCAAAACCAAACAGTCCGGTCACTGGAAAAGAGACGTGGACTTTGAGATGCAGGCATAGTGTCTCAAGCTGTCCCCTCCAGAACACAGAACGAACAGCTTACCCCCAGTTAACTGCCTCCACGGTTTCAATGTCTAAGGGATCCACTGACTGAGGTAGGGCCTTGTACAGGGAGGTGAGTCTGCCGGTCAGCAGCTCACAGAGGCAGGCACTCTGAGCGAGGCACTTGGCAGCCGCAGGCTCCGGCAGGCTCACCAAGAGCATCAAGCCCTCGCAGGCTTTCACAGCTATCCGGCCGTCCTGAGAAAGAACACACACAGTACTTCTGGAATTCAACATGAAAGGGTTCAGTGTTTTTCATTAAAGGAAGAAGAAATGTGTTTCTACTTTAAGATACATATTATTGCAATCAGGTGTGGGGGAAGTAAGAAGCCGACTTACGGGACTTCTTGTCAGGTTCAACAAAGAATTCACTAAGTTGTAATCCTGGTTTGGCCGGATGGCAGAGGCCTCTGGCAGTGAGGTGACATTGAGGTCATCCAGACTTGCAGACAGTTCATCCATCTGGTGAGTGGGCTCATCCTCCGACTCCATGTGCTCCACCCCAGTAGCACCTGACAGCTCCTGGGGCTGGCTGACGTCTCCTGACACGGGGTCTTGAACTTTTGGGCCTTCCTCTGAGATGACACTCAGAGCTCCTTTGGATGTCAGGGACTTCAACTTGTTCTGAAAAGAAGTGTGTATCTGAGGGTCACGTTCAGAACAGAGATCACGCTCCATGGCTACCACCTCAAATGAACAAAACCCAGCAATCACATGGGAGTGGCCTCCCTTCTCCCTGTCTTCTCTGGCCATGTGCTGGGAACCATGACCTGGGCCTCACTCAGCTAGACAAGCTCTCTGTCCACCTCTGAGCGTCATCTCTGGGGGAGGGGGCGGGGTAGCCACAGTGCTGGATATTGAATGCATGGCCTCACACAGGCTTGACGCTGAGCTACACTTTCAATTTCTACTTTGAAATAGGGCCTTATTTAGTTGCTCAGGTTAACCTTGAACCTATCTTGTAGTCCAGGCAGGTCCTAAAATGGCAATCCTCCTGCCTCAGCCTTCTAAGTAGCATCTCTAACAGACCTCTGCCATCATGCCCAGCTTGGATTTCTCTATGATTAGTGTGCCCCGTGCCTAATGGAAGTGGTGGTCAGTGTTACATGAAATGAAAACATACAGACTTAAGCCACCTTTGAATGTGCCATCAGTGTGACATGAAATGAAAACATACAGACTTAAGCCGTCTTTGAATGTGCCGTCAGTGTGACACAAAATGAAAACATACAGACTTAAGCCATCTTTCAATGTGCCGTCACAGTCACACGGCTGTCACTGACCCTCCACACTGAACACACATTTTACACTGACCGGGCAATGACGGTATCAGGGATTACTATCTGACTACTGTAAAGCACCAGTACTGGCAGATACTGTTATTCCCGGTCCTTCATCCCAATGTTAATCCTGTTAAGGTCATGTGGGAGGGCCCAAAACTCAAAAGTTCAAAGGTTGACGCATTAGACTTGAGGTTTTCACAAAAGCCTCAGACTTTCTTCAGTTTGTCAGAGATTTTTCTGACTGTTTTTCCTTATAGCTCTGCTTAGGAAAACACAAGAAACTCCCCGGAGGACATTTTTATCTGTCGAGGATACAATATGCTTGCCTGATCCTCATATCCAAACACAAAGAGATTCTTAACTGGAGCAAATCATTAGCTTCCTATCTGACATGAGAACAGAAATCAAAACTATTTCACAAGGTGAAGTTCACTGGAAGCCAGACTCTCCAAAGGGCTCACCACAGGGAAGACCAATCCATTTAAAGGCCTAGTCCCCTAGCAATGGTTAGAAACATTGCCACTGCTGTATCACCAGGCCAGTCTTGAGCCAGATGAGCTCATGGCATACAATCCAAACAACTCTGTGTAGTGAACAACTTGCCAATTTCCTACACAACCCACAGAATATCATACTTTATAAAAGAGAGACACTTGGGCCCGTGAGATGGCTCAGAGTAAAGGCATTTGCTGTAAGCCGTATGATCTAACTTTGATCCCCACGAGCCACAGTGGAGCAAATCCACTCCCACAAGTTGTCCTCTGACCGCCACACACACCACAGCTTTCGCCTGCCACACATGCACCAAATACACAGTTTAATTATAAAGAAAGCAAACGCAGCATTTTCCTCTCAGTCTCTAATTCTGTCAGAACTGCTGTGTCCAAGAAGAGGGCTGAGGGAAGGCCGCTCGTTAGGCTGCCATCATGGTCTTCTGTGAGGCCTGACAGGACAGACGCCTGGGACTACAGACCGAGAACATGGAGGCAGAGCAGGGAATCTTCATTCAGAAAGCGCTTAGGTGATGAACTGTGGCCATGTTGCTTGTGTTCCCTTTTTGATGGATCTTACTGGTGCAACGCATTTGTGCAGATAACTCCTGACAACACATTTGTGCAGGTAACTCTGAACTTCTTAAACCTAGACTTCTCTCCAAACAACAGACCTGTGGCAATGGCATCAGATACCAGAACTTACACCAACGTGGGCATCAGGACAGCTCCAGGTATGGAGAACTGAAATACCATCATCCCTTCAAAGCAGGCTCTGGGTTGCCCTGCTTGCCCCAGCACTAGTGTCGCTTCTCTGGATCCCACACATCCCAGTGGCCTTCCCCTGTATCCTGCACACGAGCATCCTACAGCACACCGAGCCTGCCACGGCTCTTCAGTCTAGGCCCACCTCTGCTCAACCACTCCCCACCACGTCTTTCCCTAAAGGAACCCACTCTAAAATGCTGCTTGAAATGTCAGGTATTAAGGCCCAGATCTGACCACATAATAACAATCCTTGCTCAAAATTCATCGGTGGCTCCAAGTGACAAGAACACACATGAGCCATTCATAGCCATAGCCAGTCCCAGCATGTCTGTCTGTCTGTCCGTCCTGACTGTCTTGCTGCTTCCTGCTCGTGGTCGTTCCTTCTGCTCATTCATCTCTCCAGGCTCATCTGGAAGATGACCTTGTCCAGGAAGGCTTTCTGATGACCCCGAGCAGATGTAATCTCTCCATCCTAAGGATACTTCTCCAGTTTCTTTTGCATCCTTTTTCTTTGCATTCTCAGCTTGCTTCACCTACATCACCTGAACGCCTGTCTTACCCTCTTTGTCTGAAGGGCAACAGCTGACTCTTACTCTCCCACCATGGGCACTGAACACAGCAGATGCCAGTTACAGGGACAGATTTTAAGGGTGCACGCTGGAGAGCTGCAAGGCGCAGTGGACAGTAACGACCGTTACCGTCTGTAATAAAGTGATAAAGCCCTGCCTCCCACAAGCTGTCAGTCAGCAAGGATAAGTCAAGCAGTTGTGTTAGCTATGAGAAGCTGTGGACACACAGTGACCGGTGAGGCAGAATCATGGACCACAGGATGCAAAGTGACCAACAGGAGGGATAGAGGCAAGTTAGCAATCCTGACACTCGGAGGCTGTGATGACTGCAGTGAAGAGTATTCATGGGTGATGTCTGAATAAAACAGACATGTGTTTCCTGTGTAAATGGTTCTCTAAAGGCAGCTGTGTCACGGGCATCTCACGACTGACAACATAGGAGCCTGCGGATTTTCTGGTTTTTTGGTCGATGTAATCCATGAGACAAGTTTCAGAGATTTTCAGATAAGTTTAGGGTTAAATCCATGTATTTAAAGTACTAAGTGTCTAAGAAAACAGTAGAAAGAAGAAAAAAAAAACTTTGCAAAGAAAACCCCAGCCAAGAGTAGTGTCCACACTTCTGAGCCCAGACAACACTGAGAATTCTAGGCCAGCTAGGACTACAGAATGAACTCCTGTCTCAAAAAAAGAAAACCAGCCAGGCACGGAGGCAGAGGTAAAAAGATCTCCCCAAACTAAAGGCTGCCTGGTCCATGCAGCAATTCTGGGACAGCCTGGGCCCACATAGTGAGATCCTGTCTCAAAACACAAGCAAGGTAAAGAAATTTCACACACAGCTAAACTAACTTTTTGTTATACATAAAGAATAAAAGAACTGTCATGCAGCCAAAGTAACGTCTTTAGAGATGCACATTCTTGACTAACAAGGATTTTGATGCAAACTTGAAAGACAAGATAATGACTGTGAGTGTTAACAGAAATGGAGACGGGCACTTCATGGCCAGAGTACTATGCACAAAATCAAATTTATACAATTTTGCAGCTGAGCTGCCTGCCGACCGCTGGGAATGTTGCAGATAGTACCCCAAATTATTTACTCAATAACAGAAGAGAAACCAATATATTAGAATGTCAAGCTCTAAGAAACACTAAAAACCTCACAACGCCCCGAAACACTGCTGATGAACACCTGACAGCAAAGCCCCTTTCCTGAAAGTATTCCTCAGTGATCTCACCGCCAAGAAGACAGAAGGGGCTGAGGCTGGCTCAGCTGTCAGAACGCTGCCCTGCAAACATGAAGGCTTCAGCTGAGACTCTCAGTGCCTATCACAGCCACACAAGCTACAGTCCCTAAACTGGGGAGGTGGAGACTGGGGCACGCCAGCCAGCCTGTCTATCCCAACGGGTGAACCCCATGTTTGGTGAAAGAGGCTGTCACACACACGTACATGATATATAGACATATATTTTTAAAAAAGCTAAGAAGAGATTAAAGGAAAAAAAAGTGAACAAAAGCAGAAAGTAGACATGGTTTATTTTCTCCTCTTAAGCTGTAAGTATAATTCAAAATATCAATTAAAACAAGCCATGTCTTGATTATGGCTATAGAAATAGAACAAAATACTGCAGCCATACAAAAGGGGGAAAAGCTGTTGGCACCTCGAGATTCTGTTCAGCTTGCCTACCTCTGCGTCTGCCGTCCTTCCCCTCCCCCTTCCCCAGTGCTGTCCTCTCAGACTTCTCCCTCTGAGCCTCCTCCCTCTGAGAGTCCTCTCTCTGAGCCTCCTTCCTGAGAGTCCTCCCTCTGAGCCTCCTCCCTCTGAGCCTCTTTCCTATGAGCCTCCTTCCTCTGAGCCTTGGCTTGATGTTCAGCCCGTCTCAGTCCTACCCTGTCTAGCTCAATTGCAGTCCTTGAAATTCTCCTTCCAAGGTGATTGCCAGTAGAAATAAACACTGATCTTAAATGAAAACTGCATCTTGTCAGCAGAACCTGCAAACCTGAATTGCTCCTGAGTGGATTTAATTTCACTTTTTATAAAGAGCTGCAGATCAGATTGACATACCTCCAGGAAAAAGTTGACCAAGTAGGGATCCTGTTTCAGCTTTGCACACACGATGCAGAGAAACTGGATCTCTTCATTCTCCGTTGGTGTTGCAAGGACCTCACCACAGAGTCGAATTAATTTCTGTCAAAAAAATTTTTCTTTAGATTTAAAATTCTCTTTTTGATGTTATAAAGTATAGAACATTACAGAGAACTATAAATATGGTGATATATAAGGAAAACCCAAACATTTGCAAATTTCCATGCTATGTTTCAATAATTTCCTTCATTATTTTACTCTTAGAAAAACAATATAAAGTTCCTTGTATACTGAAGTCAATGTGCTTTTAATCTGACGTCAGGGGAGTGGATACCTGCACAGGCCTGTGTACGTTGATGTGTGGAAGCAGGGGCTGCCGGATTCTTCCCAGAAGCTTGGTGTAGAACACCAAGACCTGCTGCTTCATTCCTGGAGGACACTGGGCACAGGACAAACATAATATAAGCAAATGTTCACAGTAGGACAATCCATGTCTGTAAGTATAGTCTCCTTCAAAGACAAAGCCACTGGCCAGTTAATGATTTTGTCAGAATAAAGTTTTCCATTAACATTCACAACTGGCCTTCTAGAAACACAATCATATATCTGAGACCGTAACACGACTGTGGTCACAGCCTCAGGTGATTACACACACCACGTGAACATGTGTTATTGAGGCCAGCGCCTGCTAGGCACCATCAAGCTGGGACAGAAGCTTATGAGAACTGACTCCCTGCCAGACCGAGGGGAGATCTTATAACTTACAGCAGCAAACAAGTTATAACTGACTCACAGACACTGGTAAAAAGGAACCCTATGGCATGGACTCCTTTAAGCTAACTGCAAAGGTATTTGTACTATGAGAATTATAAAGAACATCACTAGGAAGTTCTTATAGCATGCCAGCTATTCTGCTCAAGAGCAGCAAGCCTGATGATCACTCTGGATTCAAAGTCAGGCAAGTCGTATGCACTGCGATAAAGCAGATGCCTACACCGTCATGAGATGTGTGCACCCGAGGATCATCACAGAAACGCTACCCGGAGTCAGCCTAAAATATAATCTCCAGCACAACGACATTTTTAGGGTAACAACTATCTTATATTACTCGGATAAAACGTTAATATTTATCATCACTTCTATCAGAAATAAATTTACTAGCAGTACAATCACTACCATTTTGCTAAAACATCAAACTAATTGGATTTAGTGTTGTAAAATCTCTCACCACAAAGGGCAGGGACAAGGGACATAAGGATATGGCTCTGGTCCTTAGGGGACAGGATCACTCCTTAGAAAAGAGTGCACTTAACTTAAAGGCACCTCAAAATAAACTGGGCATTACAGATTTTGTTAAAAAGAATTTGTCTTTAATATGATTTGCAACTATGTATCATTAAAATGTCTGTCATTCCCTTTAGTGTGTTACTTTACAGAGATTCACAGAACCACTGAGTTTTCGAGCTGGAGGAGGATTCTACACTCATTTCCAACTCCAGTTCAAACAATGCAGGTCATACCAGCGTGTAGCTGTGCAGTGGGCAGCATCATGGGGCCTGGGCACACTGTGGTGTCCATAGCACAAAACCAGCTGACACTTCTCAGAACTCGTCCTTGCTCTGGTGCTAAGGATGTGGCATGAATGTGAAGCTTCTGTGGTAGAAAACACTATCTATAATAATATTATATTAGATTTGCAAAGATTATTTTCAAAATTCATTAGGCCTAAAATCTGGGTAACATCCACGTGACTCCATGAATGCCAGAATAGCAATAATGTTCCCTTTTAGGATGGAACTTGTATTGCAACTCTCCCAGAGCTCTTACCCTTCTGACTGTGAACAATTCGTACTGGTTTATCTTCACAAATGTTTGCCCTGGGATTCTATGCAGCTAAGTAGGAGTGTGGTCAGACAACTGGCAGGTTCTGTGTGACTCTCTGGCACTCTCTCTGAATGCTGTAATTGCACAGGGCACATCTCCGCCCCTCCACCCCCCATCTCCACCACTGTGCCACGTGTCATTCCCATCTATATATCTGAACTGAGCACCTGGAGCGTCACCTGTGTTACACAGAGGGGCAGGGACTTACGTCGGCTTTTCCTAAGGTGTACAATGTTTCCAAGATCTTGTGATGGAGCAGATATTCCATGCATGGCCCTGTCTCTCCAGATTCCCGCTCATTTTCTTCTTGGACCAGTATGTCTAACATCTGTTCCAGGTGGGATGGGATGTTTGTATCAGTCACTGGGGCTTTATCATCTAAACAACAGAAAAATTCACCAAATATCATCAAATAAATACTGAAATGCCTTTGTAAACTTCCTATGTGCAACGACATTACCCTCCTCCCCCATCATTCCAACTCAACAGAAAAGTCTGAACCACACATATGAGGTTTGCTCCTAGTGTGGCTATCTTTGATAGAAACTGTAATCCATTCCCTAGAACATAGCTCGTCAGTGAATATTCACCCCTTATCAGTTAGAAATGGTCTCTGAAAAACAAGCTCTAGTTTCTGTCTCCTCTTGTCTGTTGTTTAAACACTCGCCGATCCTGTTCCTTGGCACACATTTCCGCTTGGGATGCCTCCTGCTTCCTACTCAGGAGCTTGAACATTTAGAGCCCAGGTCAGACCCTGCTTGTCCCAACCCCTTTCTCTCCATCCTCTCTCTACCCCCGAGACTCTGCCTGACTCAGAGCACACCTGTTCCTCACATAACTAATACACATGCTTACTTCTGCTACCAAATAGAGGAAAAAAAAATATCCTTTAACTCAAGAATGTGTGTTTCCCTAAAGCCCCAGAGAATTGGGGGGGGGGGGGGAGGATGGGATCACAAAAGCTAATAGTAATAGGTGAGTAATCTCAAAAAATACCTTTGCAGGTGAGCTGCTAAACACGCAATGTGCTGAGTGCATGCAGACTGCACATTACATGGGAAGGGCTGCCCCAGCCTTAGTTACTATAGAGCTGCACAGGATTCTTGTCTTTGAAACATGAGTCACCTGACCCCATCGGCTTGCCCATCCGTCCCTCCCACTTTTTCACTCATCCTGTGTTAAAGGATGTGTGTCTCATCTGCATATTTACTACTGGGACTGCACAACCCTCAAGACAGCAGATTGTCACACTTTAGCACACGGGGCATGTGAGGCCCACCTCAGTTCTTACGAATGATGTTGGCACAGCAAGGAATGGCCATTGCTTATGTTTGTGTGAGCTTCAGCAGCATATGACACATGCAGAGGATACTATGTAGCCTCGGAGGGCCAACAGATACATAGTTCTCTAATCCCTAAGACAATTTACCTGTATCCCCCATATTTACCCTTCTGCTCACTGGTTTAAACAGACCTGCCTATCCTGGCTGTCTCGTTGCCATGGGCAAACCATTCACCAGCCTCCCAGAGGCCAAGCCCCTGCTTGTGCACCAGCTTCTCTTTCCTACTCAATGACGATGCTTGTGAGCAAGCTTACTGGTGAACAGTCTGACTCTGGTACCTCCCTTTCCTCCCCTGGATTCTGTACACAAACCTGCTCACAATGGTGAACAGTCTGACTCTGGTACCTCCCTTTCCTCCCCTGGATTCTGTACATAAACCTGCTCACAACTCTTCTTTCTCTCCCCCCTTCTGGTTCTTTTTTTAACTGCTGGTGCTGGAACCTAACATCTAACTTTCTCCAGGCCAGTGCTCTACCACTGAGCTGTACGCCCATCCCAAAACCTTATACTTTTTGAAATAATTAAAACATCTGAGGGATACTGGGGAGATGGCTCAGTGGGTAAGGTGCCTGGCACCCAAGCATGCAGACCTGAAGTCAGATCCCTAACATCATGAAAACCCAGGTGCTGTGGTTGTGTTTGTGACCCCAGTTCTGTGGGAGGAGAAGACAGGTAGATCTCAGGAACTCACTGGCTAGTCAATCTAGTCAATCAGAGTTCAGTAAGAGACAGTGTCTCAGAAAGTACGGTGGACAGAGCCAACAAGACTGCTCAGCTGGCAAAGGTGCTTGTGTGCAGGCCTGATGACCTGAGTTCAACCCCCGGAGTGAAACAACTCCACAAAGTCGTACTCTGATCTCTCTATACTCCCCAAAGCAGGCATATTCATATGCACACATGTACAGACACACAGACACAGGCATACAGATACATATACACAAGAGGGAGGGAGAGAGAGGGAGAGAGGAAGGTGGGGAGGGAGGGAGGGAGGAAGGGAGGGGGAGGGGGAGAGAGAGAGAGAGAGAGAGAGAGAGAGAGAGAGAGAGAGATTTAAAAAGGTGAAGTACTTGAGGAAGATACCCAGTGTGGTCTTCGATCCCTCTCTCCCACCCACACACTAAAGAAGTCATAACCTCCTTTGCCAAACATTTCCCTCTCAGGTCTCTTTGTGCAACAATCCTCAGGAGAGCAATCCACACACTGTCTACACATATATACATTTGCTCCTAAACTTAATCATGGGTCATCTTTTCTCAGGCACTCAAACAGGTTTCCTCAAGAACACCAGTGAGAGGCTGAGGGATGGAGCAGTAGACAGGAACACTCGAGTCAGGGCCTCTCCAGAGGAACATGGCCAAAGGGTATCGTGGTTCCCTAGCCTGAAGTAGCCATCTGCCCACCCTACACCTCTGCATCCACTGCCACCATCCTCATCACGCCTGCTTTACTTCCCCACAGCACTTATCAGACACACTGTGTGCGTATTCTCACTTACTGGGTGCCTCCCCCATGAGCTCTATCAGGACAGGGCCCCGTGTGTAAAAGACTGACTACTCCAGTCTCCCGTGCCTAGAACAATGCCCAACACAGGGGATGCTCAAAAGCTACATTTTAAATGACCCTAAAAGACAAATCAAAGGTAAAATTGTTTAAAGTTAACAATAAAATCACTGAAAACTCATCTTAAAGCAGAACTTAGGCATGAATGCTGCTTACCTGAAGTTTCTATGTAGTAATGGGTAATTGCCTTCCAGTGATAAACAAAATCTTCTTGTAACGGAAGAGATGGTGCAAGCTACACAAACACAAAAGACCAGACTTAGAGGGCGGCATTAAAGGCTCCTGAAAACTTCAATATTACACTTGTCCGTGATGCAAGAGAAGTATCAAAATAAAGGGGAAACTTGATTTTATGTCAAATATCAAATAAACCAAAATAAGTTGAATCCAAGAAAGCAGAGTGAATTATTTTTTAAAAAGCACCTTTATCAATATTATTATTAAACTATAGCATTGACCTTTCCCCCTCTTCTGTTATCACATGGCTTCAAAAGTTACAAAACCAAACCCCCATTATTCTATGGCTGAGGTATCTGTAAAATAACATTACTGATAACCAGAGGCCTTTGTACCTGGGACTTTGGAAGGCGAAAGGGTGAAGAGTAGCTGGCAATCGCTTACGTATCAACACTACAAATAACTACACTGCCAACGTCATAATCTGATTAAAACTGTTCCCTACTTTCCACAGCATTCTGATGTAAATCTTCTCCTTTGTAAGCCTAGATCATGCAGTGATATTTTTAGCAAAATAACTACATGAACAAGACACTACACATTTGAATTCTGCAAAATGTGTCACACTGCAGGCTTTGAAATATACTTCATAAGTTTTTAGTCCATAATTATAGTCCTTAGCCATCTTGCTGCAAGCTGGCCAGCGTTGAGGAGTTCACGTTAAAGGAGGAAATGTAGGCCTGGCCACTCCTCAAACTCTTTTCCTTGAAAGAGTGAAAATGGGAGCTGGGCAGCCTTGAGCTGTCATCACCTTTGTCAGAAAGTACGGTGCTGACCCACAGTAGAATAGAGCTAGAGGTTTCTGTCCTGGGCACAATTATTTTACACTCTGACTGGGTTAACTGCCATTTCATGCTCCTCCTGTAAGCGCCAAGAATGTCCAATCCTTTGGCATTGTGACCAGATGTTGCTACCTACAAAGCTCACACTTGAGAATGCAGCAAACTGAGTATACACACACACACACACACACACACACCATGTTTTAAGTAAGACTTTGGTTTTGTGTCAGGCCGCACTCACAGCTACCTGTGGCTACAGACTGGGGATGTCTGCCAGATGACCTACTGCACTCAGGCCTCGCTTAACTGCCACCTGCTCCATGTTGACCTTTGGCTTCCCAGTTAGAAACTTTGAGGTTGACAACTCTGTCAACACAATTTCTCAACTCTTATGTAACTTACGGTTATGGTCACAGACATGTTAAGTGTCTCAATACACAGGTGCAATATGTTTATGAAAAGAAAATGGAACTGAAGAGTTTTGATCTGTCATTGGCTTCTTAAAGCCAATTCTTTCCATACTTGCCTATGTGCCCAGAACTTGAAGAAAACAGAAATGAATATTTGTTGCAGTTGTGAAAGACTTAACAGGTGGTTAAGTTTTGGGAGGACTTAGCTTTATGGAGTTAAATTTACTAACAAATGGGACAAACATAGGAGGAATTGATTCTTTCAAAGAAAGGATGTTGTTTTTAATGTAGCAACGATTTCTCCTTTTAAGCTGTTACACAGTATCCTTCCTCCAGATTTTCCCCCAGCAATACCACACACCAGATCACCAGGCTAGAGTCTCCGCGTGTGCGTGCGTGTGCGTGCGTGTGTGTGTGTGTGTGTGTGTGTGTGTGTGTGTGCTTGCCATATAATACCATCAAATCCCAAGCAGGATGACGACATTCCTTCAATGCAGGAGGGAGACAGATGAACTGTTCTGAATTGCTAATAACTCAGATGAATAACAATCTCATTCAAAAGAGAATTCTCTTACTCTTAGAGACTCCAGCAAACTTGCCTTTTTGTTAGATCATGCAGATTGCTTGTTTTACCATTGCATAAAAAATTCATCCTCTGATAGAGATGCGTGAACCAGCAGCAGGATACTATAATTTGATATTTTAGTATTTGGAGATTAATTTCTCAAAACTCTCATCCCTATAATCACCTCAAATTGCCAGGACACCTATCTGTGATTTCCTGTTTGCGTGTCTTGGACTTCCTATTCTCCTATCTGGAACCTTCTCTCTAAGAAGTTTCCCCTTCTCCATTTTGAAGCACCTGCCACACAGAGGCTCCCTCCTAGCCTTGGTGACAACTTTTAAGCTGTCTCTCCCTTAGGCTGTAACTGGACAAGGGTGAGGCCATCTTTTTCATGATGCGGACCCCTGTTTTTAACTCAGTGATGGAGTTGAGTCAGCATCAAATACTCATCCATGAAGAAATGAACGGCCACAAGTGGCTGACATTAGATAGGTAGGTGTGCAGACCAGCAGTGCATGGGTCACACACACTCACTGGCAGAACTGAAGATCAAACCTAGGGCCTGGCATAAGCAAACACTGCACCATCATCAGGCCATACCCCCAACACTCCTTTAACTTTTTACATTGTAGCAGGGTCTCACATACATTCCAGGTTGGCCTTGAACTTGAGACACTCTTGCCTCAGCTGCACACCCCACCATACCCAGCCTAAAACAGCCTGGAACTCTCACAAGAAGTTCCTGTTTTGCTCGAACGCCCAACAAAGTCTACCTGTTAGTTGACTTGCCTTAGGGAACAATTCATTTTGCTAGAAACCTGGACTCTGTCCAACATGTCCAATACACAGAGGAACCTCCATCAACAATTTGGACAAAACATTCTAGCCATCATCTCTGCTTTAAATGTCTACAAGATGCACATTTTTAAAGGATCTTTAAAATTCCCTTTTTTCCTACCCTTAACTTATTTTATCTCCACTTTGTTGTTTGTTTTTGTTTGAGACAGGGTCTCCTGTAAGTCCCAGCTGGCTTCAAACTCACTGCATAGCTGGGGCTTTCAATCCCTGACCCTCTGGCTTCCAGATTCTGAGGATTAGGATTATAGGGGTGTACAACCACATCTGGATGTCTTGCTTTGCTTTTCCTTCCTTCCTTTCATTTACTCACTTTACATCCTACTCCCTGCCCCATTCCCATTCACTTCCTCTGTCTTGCTTTCAAGACAAGGCTTTATGGAGAGCCCAGGCTTACCTGGCTCTCAGGAAGGTCAGAGACCCCCAACACCTACTTCCTCAACTTTCTTAACACCTCCCTATCTCTTCCACCTCTCTACTACCTGGCTCCAGTCTTACCATCTTAGAATCTTCCCCAACTACCCTTAAGATCTGCCCTCTTCCTCCTACACCCTCCAACTCCCGCAGCCAGGCCAAATCAACCTTTGAAGTGTTATCAACCATATAAAACTCTCCTGGGCAGCTCATTTTAACCTCTGCAGCTATCCTGTGCATAAAATCCGTAAGTTCCGTGTCAACTCAGAGGGACAGTGACTGGACTGGACCCTGCTTGTCTGACTCCAGGGCGGATCAACCCCTCGCATTCCTTATGCTATGACTGCCCAGTGTGTTCCAAGATGCAGACACACCGTGTTCCCTTAGTGTGCGGGTGCTTTCTTTCACTCTGGCTCTTAAAACTTTTGCTGAATAAGAAAGGGGCTCAAGCCGGGCTTGAAAAACAAGTCCCAAGACAGCAGTTTTCAAGAATTGGTAGCCTGGAGGCAAACTGCTAGGGAGAGGCAGAGGATCAAGGCCAGGCTGGGTTATAGCTGGGAGATGGCTCATTGGTAGAAGAAGGAGGCTTGTCTAACAGACAGGAGGCTCGGGTTCAGCCCCCAGTATGGTGGATACGGTGGGATGCTGATCCCAACAACTGTCTATTAACTATGCTTTGAAAACACTGCATTCTGAAGGATGACATCCACCGAGTTAGTTAAAACAGCCTCCGTGGAATAAAGGGGAAAGGGCCATGATGGCAGAGCTACAATGATGGCAGAGCCATGAGGATGTCTCCACAGGACCTGGCCCTCAAACTGCTAAGACAATGGAATCTAACCTTAGGACTATAGGACAGGCCTCATCAGAGTTGAGACATGTGGCAACTGGCTAACAGAACACAATTATTCCTAAGATACTTACTAACGGATTCGAGCTACCTGAGGGGAGAGCCATCCTTTCAGGAAAGAGAGGAGAGAATTACACAACAGGTCTTGGCTTTTCGTGAGTCGTGAATGTCTCTCCTAACCTCACATCGTGCCTCTCAGGTTAAGACACATTTATAAAGGTGACGATATGAAAACATCTATTTTCCCTCTTTGTAAGTAGTTAATGGCAAAACCATTTAAACGATACACACCAGGTGAGATAACACATTCTTGTAATCCCAGCTACTTGCAAAGCTGAGGCAGGAGGACTACTGAACAGTTTAGTGAGACCCTATCTCAGAGTAAGAGTTTGAAGGCTAGGTTCAGGTAAGTTAAAGCTGGATTCTGTTTAGCAGTTAAGAGAACCTGTTACCCTTAGAGAGGACCAATTCTGGTTCCAAGGAACTCAGCATCCTTCTCTGATCTCCACAGGTACACAGTACACACTCAGTTCACAAGCATGCATGCAAGCAAAACACTCATATAAATAAAATAAAGTCAATCTAAAAGGATTTTTTTTTCCATTTAAAAGGGTGTCTGACTGCCTGAGTTTGATTCCCCAGGACTGGGACAGTGAGACAGAAAAACTGACTCCAGAAAGATCTCCTCAGACTTCCACCTGATCAAGTTGTAATCACACACACTGACACAGACACACGCACGCATGCACATACACAGGTGCACACATATGCACAAAAGGTCATAATAAAAAGCCTCTGAAAAAGCCAGGGTAGAAGACTGTGGGACAGCCCTTACCTATCATTTACCAAGCCCTGGGTGAAACCCCCTGTATCAGAAACTAAACAGAAAACAAAGGATATGCCTATAACCCCAGCTCTTGGGAGTATGGGGGCAGGAAGATCAGGGGTTCAAGATCATCTCTGGCTGCATAGCAAGTTTGAGGCCTGACAGAGACCTTGACTCAAGAACAAAACAAACACAAAACTCAAACACCTCATCTAAGCTCATCTAGATGAATATACATCTGGTCAACCTTAAAAACCATTGCAAGCTGACCTGACTGAATATTGGACACTCAGATGCTGATAATATAAGGGGTTAGGACAGCACAGTTCTGAAGACACATAGAACAGAAAAGAGGTCACTTGCAGGCCTGGGGGTCCCTCCCAAGTCTGCAGAACCCTGAGGATTCTGTTTACTGGTGTGCTGGGTCAGAATGTAAAAAGAGAAAGAAAAGACCAACAAATTAAAGATCGAGAAGACAAAAGAGTCATCGAGACTGAGTAACCGAGGAACTAATCTTGGGTTATGAAAAACACTCTTCAGCTACCAGACGATGGTTGTTTATCATTGTCTGGGGAGTTCTTTCCCAGGACAATGGTGAAGGGAACGTCAAAAAATATATTCTCCAAGGGATGAGGGACCAAATCTATAATCCCAGCCCTTCTGAGATAGAGATAGTAAGTTCAAGACCAGCCTGGGCTACATGAGATCCCTCCCAATAGAGCAAAGCAGAGCCAATCAGATATCAAGAGTAGTCTAGTCCTTTCTCTTGGTAAAATGTGTGGGTGGTAATACAGCTTAGAAACCAGCACTGAGCAAATGAACTTGACATTTCCACTGGCCAGACATTTATTTATTCCTGGGACAGGGTGAACCTAGTGAGCTCCTTCTCTCTTCACAGCAAGATGGGGAAACTGGATACTACAGAGCCAGAGGCTTACTCAGGTAATCTGACAGATGCTAATGATATATGTAATTATAAAAAGATTATGAAAACTGAAAACACAGGCCTTGGAACCAAAATGAGTCTATAGACCAAAAATCCTAGCCAGGCTTAGAGACATGCCTAGAAAGTTAGACTCTGGAGGCCATTGAGGAAGTTCGAGGCCAGCCTGAGCTGAGTTCAAGTGAGTTCAAGGCCACCTTGGGGCACTGGGCAATTCTCTTATCTCAAAAAATAAAATAAAATTCAGTGGGAGTGCTTTTGTCTAGAACATGACAGGCCCCAGGACTTAATCCATATGACTTACTCCTAGTTATCTTTTAGTTATCATTATATTAGGCAATGTTCAACTTTAAAAGTTTGATGACTCTTTATAGTCTAAAGTATAATACAAAATATCAATATAAGTGTTGTTAAAATTTTTTAAAAATTATTTTACAAATGCGTTGCAGGTTGACTCCATATTAAGCAAGGAAAGTAGAGGCAGTATCTTAAAGTCCAGTTCTCTCCCCCATGTGTCCACACTCCTCAGGACACTCCACTTCTTTCTTGGTTTGATGTGTCACCAGAAGAAACAAGACAAAACAAAACCCAAGTCCCACATAGCATGTAAAAAGCAATTGCATTAAAGTTTTGCCTCCATATCTGAAATTCACAACTCTAATTCTGTTAGCCGACCCTAAAAACCACCGTGGTGTTTACGTGATCTTTTTTTTTTTTTCTTTAGAAAGTCATGCGAATTTTAAAGTGCTACTATTTGGCCATTCTCAACACGCAAAGAAAATGTCATTTAAAAAACGAACACAGTAACTTTCTTCACACAAGGTGATACTCGGTCCAAAATAAGCAAGTACAATAAAAGCAAAGGGCCGTGTTTAGCACTGGCAAGAAAGGCATTCTCTTCCTAGGTTCTAGGGTGCTGGTATGTTTGGCGGTTTGAGTTCCGTCCCTCTGTGCTGTTTAGGACCAGCCTCAAAGTAGAGCGGTTGCAGGCTGCGCCAAGGGCCTCCAGGAAGCGCATTATAGACAAGAAAAGGGAAACAGATGGTGTGAGCCGGGTGATCATGGACCCGCAAACTCCTGCAGATCGATCACCGAGGTCCGGCCGAGGTGGGCCGCCCGGCCCGAGCTAGCAGAGCCCGTACCGGTGTGGATCGGGCCCCGCGGTCCCCGTCGCTCCTCTCCCACCCGCACGAAAGCAAAAGCAAGCCCTGCCCACGGGCACCGCCGTTCTTTTGTCTTGCGCGGCGCTGGCCACGTAGCCCCGGAGGTTAACGGCCAGGAGGCCCCGGGAGCCGCCCGGTCTCCAGCGGGAGAGCAGAGGCCCCGGGGGCGCCCAGGCCTCGCCGCAGCCTCCCTCCCCGCGCCCCGCAGCCCCTCGTGCCCCACTCGGCCTCACCGCCTCCACGGCATGTTGCAGGATGGACGTGAGCTTGGAGAACATCCTGTCCCGGGACTGCAGCAGCTTCTCCCGGGACGACCTGGAGAGCTCCTCGATGCGCCGCCGCCGCCCCTGCTGCGGCTGCCCGGGCCGCTCCAGAGTGAAGGCCGGTGCGGGCGGGCCCGGGCGGGGAGCGGAGGGCGGAGGCCGGGCGGGAGGCGCGGCGGCTCTGATCGGAGGGCGCGGGGCCGCGGCAGGCGGT
The DNA here is from genome assembly GCF_004785775.1 of Grammomys surdaster. NCBI lineage: Eukaryota > Metazoa > Chordata > Mammalia > Rodentia > Muridae > Grammomys > Grammomys surdaster. Next base: position 16,716,034 of record NW_021604568.1, on the reverse strand, counting down.
TCCGAGGACGTTCGGCTGCAATCGGGGTTCCGCAGAGCTCGGCGGCAGCGGCGGCGCGGACACGGTGGCAGGAGCTCGGGCTCTTCCGGCTGCCGTGCCCGTCGCTGCCTGCAGGGGGCGCCGGTGCGGCCCAGGGAAGCACAGGCCTCTGCTGCCGGCGGCGCTGGACGCGGGGCGTGGCGCGCAGAGGCCACGGAGGGGAGGGCGGAGCCGACGGAGCGGGCGGGGCCAGGGAAAGGGCGGGGCCGGCGGGAGGGAGGGCGGGGCCGGCGGGAGGGAAGGCGTGGCCAGCGCGGTGCACCGGGCGTTGCTGGCACTGGTCTCTCGGTAACCAGCAGCATTGTGTGGATTTGGCAGCGACGCGTAGACGTTGCGCTTGCGTACCGTACGTAGGGCAAGTCTGGAAGGCCGCTAGGGAAATACCAGCATCCCGAACGCAAAAAACGGAAAGCCGGGTCCACGTGCTAAGAATTCGACCGCGTCAAATGCAGGTGAAAAGTCTCCGCTAGACTAAAAACAGCTTACCCTTATCATAACCGGAAGTGCCAAATGGACATGTGGGACGAGGGTTCGGTTAAATAACGCAGGATGGTGACTTACAAGGTTTCAGTGTGTTTCTGGAAAAAGAAATAATATTCAGAATGCCTAACACTGATGAGTGAAGCTGTAAATTAAAGAGCACTGGGCTGGAGGCTTCCTAAAGCACTATGCAAACGTGTATTAAACAAGCCTAGAGGAAACACTGATGGACTGGACCATCTTAAGTTGATTGATACAACTTCTGAAAGAGTCTGGAGAACTTTATTCTAAGCTGGTATTAGCATCTCACCAAGAGGATCGGGGAGTTCTGGATTAGAGTGAAGTAGATTTCTCATTAACATGGGTGAAAATACATATTTATAGTAGAATTCGTTGAGCAGAGGGCAGAAGAGGGCGCCGCAGCTCCGAGCGAGGTTGAGAAGTCTGTTTGGATCCAGCTCTACCATTCTGGGACCTGAAGTTACCAATGAAGCAGTGAAGAAAACTGGGAATCACAGGCTCTCCTCATTGTTATAATATTAGTAACAACCCAAGAGAGCAGGAAACCAAGAGAGAAAGTAAAGGGAGACTTGAGTCTTGCCTTCGTTTCCATGCTTTGGTTGTTTGCTTCTGCTGTGCTCAAAGGCAAGTAAACGTACCCTTGATTTCTGTAAACTCAAACGCTGGCAACATCCTCTGTTATTTGTTGAACTTTGAGATGTGTTCAAGCTCCTTGTTCCTGCTCCAACCTATGGCACACAATGTTTGTTGTTATTATTCATACTACTTACGAGGTTCGGTCAGTTTATTAACTGTAATAATTTCCGGGCCTAATTATATGGCATCTTGTATTTTCACAATGTTCTACAGCCGCAATTTGTGTGGGGAGTAATGTTTAGGCGGGGCTAAAAGTTGTGCGTGATGGATATTTAACTTTGCATACTTATTATAAGCACAATAAAATACATATTTGGCTCTGGGTTAACATCAATATTCGATGATTTATCTGCCTGGTCCCTAATTTCTAAGACGCACAAGTTAGCTAGAACTGTAACAGAGTCATTAGTTGTATTTCCTACTCTCATCCCGAATGCTTGGAGTGACACTAATGTATAGCCTGCCTAATGCATGGATGCAGTTGAACTCTGCTCAACCACTGCTTTGGAGGACACTCAGGAGGCTTCCTTTACCCTTGAAAACACCCTAGCTTCCTCAATTGGAACCTTGTGTGTTTATTCTGTTAAGACAATAATAAATTTAGTCCTTTTTGAAAACGGGTCTGGAATGTTGGTTTGGTGGCTAAGAAGGCTTGCTGCTTCTTCCAGGGTACCAAGTTCAGTTCCTCACCCCACCCCAACCTCTCCCCCAACACGGCACCATTGCCCGGTGGCTCACAACCTCCTGCAATTCCAGTTCCAGAGGTGCCTAGACCCTCGTCTGCCTTTTGTGGGCACGTGCTCAGTTGTGAACTTGGAAGAAACATATACACATCCAAACACAGGGAGCCTGAAGAACTGACACCCAAGTGGGACGGAGCCAAGAAGAACGGGACCGGTTAGATGATACTTGTTTTTAGTGTTGACAGCTTCTGGTGTAGTAGGTGGATGGGAAGTAAAAATGTATCACCCTTCCCCTCACAAACCCTGATGAACTGAGAGTAAACAAATTCCTCGTTTATAACTCCCTCCTGCCCCCAAGAATAAGTTAGTCGGGAGAAGAGACGGCAGCAGAGTTAGGAGAACGGCTGAAAGGGGTTAACATGATGCACCAGTGAAGAAAGGCAGGGATGAAAGCAGCATACTAGTCCCAAGACCTTGTCAAAAGTTAGAGACTGAAAGTGTGGTTTGAAACATCCCTCGTGGACTCCTGCTTGAACACTTGGTTCCAGCTGGCGGTGCTAAAGAACCTTTAGGAGCTAGAGGCTTATTGGAAGAAGAGCATGCTGGGAGCCTGGCTTTGAGGCGTGTAGCTTGGCTCCACTTCCGGTCCCCCGGAATCACTCAGCTTCCTGACTGTTAGGCTGGCCCCAGCTCCTGCTGCTGTGCCTTCCCACCATGGTGGGTTGTGTAGTCTCTGGAACCATAAGCAAAGTAAACCCCTTTTCCCACACTAAATTGCTTCCAGCTGTGATTTTGTCATGGCGACTGAAGGCAACCAGAAGATCGGCTACTGAGCAAATGACACAGCCAGGATCCAAAACGTGGGGCAGATGAAGTCTGTCCTGGATCTGGCGGGGCCCTCCCTGCTCTGTGAGGCCCTCCCACTGCCCTTTTGCAGTGCAGGCATAAGATGACTTAACTCACGAGAGGGTAGAAACGCCATGGGGGAGAAAAGAATGAAGTGAAAACAGACGATGAGACGGACACGCCCCTAACCTTCCTAGTCTCCTAAAGCAGACATGTCAGCCCAACCCTGCCAGATGAAAGGAGGAAAGGGAAGTTTTCTTGTGGAGAATCTGAAAAGACCAGAAGATACTGACAGGGAGCTTGCCACATGCGCAGGGTGCTCCCTCAGCCTCTCCTAAATGGATCAGACACCATGGGGTCATCAGAAATGTGAGGAATGGGTGTAAGATCCATGGTAGAGACCAAAGAAGGGTAAGAGACAGTGGAGATCTCTGGTTTCATCGGAAGAAATGAACTTGTTTATCGAACAGTTGGGGATGGAGACTCAAGGAAAAGCAACGTTACTGCCATTCTCCAAGGACAAAAGAAGTTACTTCATCAGTAGCAAGAGTTAGCTGCTATCTCTAAAATAGCACCAGAGAGCAAAGAACCAAGAGTAAAACACAAGTTGAAAATTAACATAAATAATGTGGGAACATTTTCTGCACTTCTTTTTCTAAAGACCAGTGAAAAGCCAGGTGTGGTAGTGCACATCTATTATCCCAGCTCTCGGGGTCAGGAGTTCAAAGCCAGCTAGGGCTGCATCCAGCATTCCAAGCCAGTCTGGACTATTCAAGAACCCATCTTTCCTTGGTAGGCTTTCTGTTGTTCTGATAAAACACTGACTGAAACCATCTTGGGGAGGGAATGGTTCATTGTAGCTTATAACTCTCAGGTCCCAGTCTATTCCTGAGGGAAGATCACCAGCAAAAGGGGGGTGGGGGAGAGGAAGTTGATGAATGGAATACGTGTTTGAGCAGATTTTCTAAAGAAAAGGAAAGTTTGATATTGAAATAGTCATGGATTAAAAACAAAAGCTAGGTAACGGTTGTGGCAGCTGCAGGAAGAAGACTGTTAACACCAAGAATGAAGCATGCAGTATAGGAACAGGTGGTTGATCTATGTGGTGAAAACACACACGGCGTTTCTAAAACCTTTAAACATGATCTGTGAACACTGGTCCAGTGACCGTAACCAACGGCATTGCCGTATTGGGAAGGTTTGGGGGTGTGGGGGGCTGACTCCTCATCAGCTCAGTAGGGAAACGGCAATTGCTGAAGAGACGGCTCATGCTGAAGGTCACGTATTGCTCTTGCAGAGAACCCAGGTTCGGTTCTCAGCTCCCACACCGTTGTTTATAGTAAAGCCTGCAACTCCCACCCCAGGAGAGCTGCTGCCTTCTGGACTCGGCTAGATGTGTGCGCATACATGCACACACATTCACACACACACATACACGCATGCACACACACATTCACACACACATACATGCTTGCACACACACAACTTAATAAAATAAGGGCTAGAGGAAAGTTCCTGACGAGCACACTGCCTTGCTCTTGCAGAGGACCCAGGTTTACTCCCAGCACCCACATGATGTCTCACAGCTGTCTGTAACTCTCTTTCCGGAAGATCTGAAACCTCCTCTTGGCCTCCTCAGGCACCAGACCAGCACATGTACAAAGACACAAGTGTAAGTAAAATGTTTGTACAACAAAAAGATTAAAAGCATCGTTTAAAAGCATGTTCTTCAAAGAAAGGAAGTAAATACTGAACGCATCCTCTCCCGGTGTTGAAAGACCATGCCTCTGTGAAACAGGAAGCTGGGAGTTTGGAGGAAGGCCTGCGGCTCTCACAGCAAGCCTTGTAAAAGCTGAACTTCATGCTGACACAATGCAAAGTTTGTTTGGCAAGAGCAGAAAGAAGGGTGCCATTCTGAATGCTTCTTACAAAGGTTCAGAGGAGATCACAGCTGGTGAGGGTGAGTAGCCTGTCAGATAGGAGGGGCGTGGCAGACTTGAAAGCCAAGATAAGGTCAACACATTTTTCAGGTTACAAGAAACATGAATGAGGAGAAGCCAAATATTAAGAAGTTTTTGGCTTGGATGAGGTCAGCGAAAGCATCTTCACGAGAGATAGTGGATGTGGAGACGCAGACAATGAGGGGCTGGGAGACAGCTCAGTCAGTAAAAGGCCCACTCAATCCCCAGGAAACAGAAAAGCCAGGTACTGCATATGTCACATGCAGTGGAGGTGAGGACCCATGAGCTCTAAGCCAATGAGAGACCCCTTCTATAAAACCAAAGTGGGGAGCTCCTGAGGGTGACCTCCAGCCTCCATGTGCACGCATATGCACAGGAGAAAAACTGGGAGGAATTCTGAGAAGTGCTGCAAATACTTTTCCTTGAAGTCCCAGTGGTGTGGGTCGCTGCCACTGCCGCCACTGTCTCGTCTCATAGCTGCTACCCCTCCCACCTTTGCTCTTCTTCCTCTCCCTTATTCTCCCCATATACGCATATCCTGTGATCTGGAGTAAAGCACCGCTGTCAGGTCTTTATTTCAAGTTCTCCTTTTAAGAAAACCCACTGGGGGAGGGGGAAGGGGGGAGGGCAGGGGGGAGAAGTGGAGGTGGAAGAAGCCTAATGAGGACACCAGCTGCCACAAGGTGGGGGAAGGCTGAGGGAGACACCCTTTGCCACCCCCCCCGCGCCCCCCCCCACCCCCCGTCCCCGCCCCCAGCCTACAACAACAAAGAAGTTCCTGGAAATGAGAAGTTCCTGTAAGGTTCAGCAGCACAGACCAGCAAAATCCCACATCAAGTGGCTTCAAGAGTTTCTTCTTTAAGTAAAAGAACCGGGAGTGACTGGAAAGAGCGGTCAGGGCGCTTGCTGCGGATCAGTTCCTAACAACCACATTGGGTGGTTCACAACTCCAGCTCAGGGGAGCCAGCGCCCTTTTCTGGCCTCTCTGAGGCACTGCACGCACATGGCATACTCTCACACAGACATACACACATACGCGTAAATAAAAATAAATATATTTTTAGTTGATTTTCTTGATTATTTTTTAAAAAGGATATGGGTGTTTTGCCTTCATGTAAGTGTGTGCCTGGTGCCTAGAGTGGCAGAGGGGATGACATCGGATATCCCGGAACTAGAGTTATACAGATGTCTGTGAGCTGCCATGTGGGTTCTGGGAATTGAACCTGGGTCTTCTGCAAGAGTAGCTAGTGCTTCTAATGACAGAGCCATCTCTCCAGTCCAATAAAATAAAAATTTAAAGAAGTTTCCCCGGTTGAGTTGGGGCCAATATGATAGCTCCAAGATAACAGCATAATCTTAACAGTTCTAAACCTCCCCTTGGCACGGCCACACCCAGGCCACTTCCTGGTCATACACAGGATCAAAACCACCGATTTCCAATATAGGCAGGGGCAGGAGGAAGGGAGAGAGGAGAGCTTCCGTCCTCTCCACAGGAAGTACTTCCTCATACCCCACACATCCCCTTACATTCTGTCAATCAGGACTTTCTCTTATAACCACAAGTAAAGGTTAGGAAAAAAATATAAGTAGATGAAATGTTGGATTCTGGATAACCAACAGAAAAATAATCTTGCAAGGTATAACAATCAAATTCAGTACAAATTTCCCCTCAATCCAACATAATATTTTAAAAAAAAAACCAGCATGAGAGAGTGGAGATAAAATAGGTCTGTGATGAATAAAAGACAGATGATTTCAAAATAATGCTCTATTTTATTTTGTTGGGTTTTTTTTTGAGATTGTTATTGCTATTTTATAAGCACACTTAGTAGTTGGTTTCACCGTGGCATATTTGCTCATGCTTGGCTCTTCTCTCCACTTCCTCCTTCCTCCCCAGCTCCTGTCTCTGCTACTCCACATCACCATCCTTTACGCTGTCCACATTCATTGCCCGCCCTTAAAAGATCTAGCTTCATGAACTATGTACTCATACACAGACACAGACACACACAGACACACAGACACACACACACACACACACACACACACACAGAGAGAGAGAGAGAGAGAGAGAGAGAGAGAGAGAGAGAGAGAGAGAGGCAGACAGACAGAGGAGGCATTGCACATGACTGATGAAGGCCAGCCTGGCTGCAGCAGGGAGCCATCAGGAATGGAAGCCAAGAGGACAAGGACAGAGGCAGCCAGAGGTCAGACTGCATAGAGCAGTAGTTCTGAGCACTATCAGATCCCTCTTAATGCCATGTAAATAGGTTAGTAGGGGTATAACGTGTGCATCCAACATGTTAGAAAATGCCCTGTGTTGGGGAGAAGATTTGCTGTTTATTCCCTTAAAGGTCATCCCATCAAACAAGGCCCTATGCTTGCAAATTGCCCAATTTTTAGATGCTCTATCGATACAGCATTGACTCAGCTATTTAGCTCCCAGACCAAGCGATGCTTTAACAGGCTATCTGTCCATTCCATCCAAGTCCCATGAGCATCCCGACCAATCATTTGCCAGATCGAGACATCCTGGTTATTTAAAGTAACTCCCGCTGCCATTACAACAGTCTCTCCTGGCTTGACTCTGGTGCCGGCACCTGGCCGCACCACTTCAGGCTCATCCTACGCACTATCATCGAGGTAATCCCCGTAGCATCAGCAACAGCCGCTGTGTCTTCCACCTCCAGAGAGCCTTTCAAGGATGCTGGCACTGTCTGACTCAGAGTGTCTCATCATGTCTAGTCCACAGATGCCTTCTTAGATGAAAGATGATGTGGGGGATGGGAACAAGTATTGCAAATGACAAATGAGACCCACGTTCCTCCGTGTCTGTGCCAAGAATGCTCTAACGTCAATTTTATGGAATCCTGAGCCCAAAGTTCAATCAATCCACCAAGGAATGTTTCAGATCCACTTCGACTACACTAGCACTTGACTGTTAAACCTAGACTTGCTTTTAAATGTATCCGTCTGAGTACATTTGGGCTGGTCTAATTTTGCCTTATTTCCTCCCTGGTGTAGCAGTCTTCAAATTCACTGTCAACATGTTCCTCAGGCTTTTATCTCTATATACACTAGAAAAAAAATGGAAATTCTTTCAAAATCTAAGCCATATGCTCCTAGGCTAAACCTGGCATTCATCTCCTTGGAGCATGTTGAGACCTGTCTCTAGTTATGAATCTGGAGTCATCCATGGAGGACAGAAGGGGCCTTGGAAAAGACAGGCATCTTCCTCAAGGAGACTCGAGGCCCCCCCCCATCAATCAGGAGACCTCGGATCCAAGTTTAGGAGAGTAGATTTGGAACTGATTGGATGCAATTATGTGCATTTAACACAGAGTCTTGATTACAACAAGGGACATGATGAAATAGTTAGGCTTTTACAGTTCTATGTGGAGTCAGCATGAAAGTGACAGCAACCGATGCGTTCAGACAAGATCGGGTGTGTTCAGGGTGGATTGTAGCAGTACCCAATTAATCAACCCAACTCCATCCCGGCTGTGGCTGCGGTGCACATTTGTGCATACATGTCCCAACGTTCTGGGTCAGTGAATGAAAGACACACAGAGCCTTTATATAAAATATACAGCTCAATGGTTGGGCTACTTCCTAACCTCCACATGGCTGGTCTACTTCCCTCTGATATTCCCTTGTTATTACCTTTATTCCATCATGGCTTCCCTGGACCCAGACGTGCAGCCCTCTTGGGCCACGTTCCCCCAGCTCCTACATATCGGCTATGCTCTCTGTCCTCCACCTCTCAGGCGTGGCGTCTTTCTTCTCCTTCTCCCATCACAATGGATCTCCTTCCTCCCTTCCCCTTCCCTAGCTGGGGAATCCTAAAAGTCCCGCCTGTCTGCCCTGCCCAGCCATTCGCTGTCAGCATCTTTACCAATCAGAGCCATCTGGGGGCGGAGTCCTTCATCCTAGCTGGGGAATCCTAAAAGTCCCGCCTGTCTGCCCTGCCCAGCCATTCGCTGTCAGCATCTTTACCAATCAGAACCATCTGGGGGCGGAGTCCTTCATTCTTCTGTGACGTTGCAAATGTTTTGGGGGAACATGTTTAGCATAAGAATACAAGCAGCTACAATGGATGGCCACTGCTCGGACAAGATTGGAAGTGTTGGGGTGGATGGCCACAGATTATAAATATATTCAGATGTGGTGTGGTGTAGTCCCTGGGATACAAATTACAAGAGTGGTCATGCCGAGAATAAAGTAATTTGCCAAAGTAGTGAGCGGCTTTTGATAATATTCAAAACAAAATAATGTATTATTTCTCTGACAGAGCAGTGCAGTGCAGTCCTGACATTTTTATCACATACTAAATACTCAAGCCGGGATAAATACTTTAATCTATATGAACATCCATCTAGAAATGGGAAACTTATATAAGAGGCGATTAGCACTTTATGGTTGTGTACTGTAGCTGCGAGAATAGCCCTCTATAAGAGCCCCCAAAGAATTGCTAGGAGGCGGTAATACCATCTTCATGAAGACTAACCAACCAGTGTCCTCTTCCAGGTGCATCTCAGCAGGAGTGACATTGGAAGCCAGGTGGCTTTGGTCTTGTCTGTCTGTCTGTCTCTGTCTGTCTGTCTGTCTATCTGGTTTTTTGTTTTGTTTTTGTTTTGTTTTTGTTTTTTTGTTTTTTCGAGACAGGGTTTCTCTGTGTGGCTCTGGCTGTCCTGGAACTCACTCTGTAGACCAGGCTAGCCTCGAACACTTGAACTCAGAGATCCACCTGCCTCTGCCTCCCAAGTGCTGGGATTAAAGGCGTGTGCCACCACTGCCCAGCCTGTCTGTCTATCTGTCTGCCTGCCTGTCTCTGTTTCTATCTGTCTATTTCTGTCTGTCTGTGTCTGTCTGTCTGTCTGTCTGTCTGTCTGTGTCGGTCTGTCTGTCTGTCTGTTTTTGATATGTTCTCATAGGCTGGCATTGAACTCACGATTCTCCTGCCTTATGTTACTTAATGCTGCAATGACAGGTATGTGCCACTGGGCCCAGGTTACCCCAGTGGCTTCTGTGTGAGGAAGGCAAGAACGGCAAAGGAAAGCCTAGATTAGAGGTTCCAGAGTTCCAGAAAAGTTGACTACTGTAGTTTACTTTACTGAGAGAATTCAAGGAAGGGAAGATTTATTCTGCTTTTTTGGTTTTCAGGGTTCCATCCAAGGTTGCTTGGGCAGAATATGGCAATTGTTCTTTGCCTCGGAGTGATCAGAAAACAGAAACAACATTCAGGAAAGAAAGAGGGCAAATAGAGCCTCCAAGGAAGACCCATGGAGAGTTGCTTTCCTCCAACCAGGCCCCACCTACCTCCTGCCATCAATTGTGGATCCATCAAAGGATTGATATGCCCATTAAGTTGGTGTTGAGGTTTGGTCCGTTGCTATGTATTGTAATGCTAAGTTCTGTACCCAAAGGTCTATTCACCTACAAGTGATTTCTTGTGTTTATCACATAAAAATGGCTACAGCCAATTACTGGAGGGATTAGAGGTGGGTGGGTTTTGAGTTACCTGGTTGGGGGTTACAGAGAGAGGAGAGAGGGGAGATACCATGAGTACATGGCCAGGAGAAACAGCAAGTATCTGGGGTACCCTGCTGGGTAAGTAGCCAGGCCAGCAGTTAGAAAAGTAGATTAGTGATTACCTCCAAGTAATTGTCAAAGCCAAATAAAGTAGCCATAGTCTGACTCTCATCCATTCTTAAACTAGGCAGGGGTACATTTAAATTGGTTCAGCTACAGGTTGGAGCTCTAAGGATTGACTTGCCTCTTGAAGTATCATCACAGACACCCCTAAAACTGTACTCATGTAATTTCCTGGTGTTTCTGAACTAAGTAGACTTAGATTAACCATAACAGAGGGGACAATGGCTTGAGCGAAAGGGGTGGTGAGGAGCAGCCAGGTTCTGGGTGTGATTCTCCAGCAGCACAGGTACGGCTTGCTGAGAATTGGTCTTGAATGAGGAAGAGAGCAAGAAGGATGCTAACAGCAGTGCTGAGGCTGTGCTTAATGGAACTTTAAGCCATGAGCCTGGATGTGGTCACCAATGAGGATGACTGTGGGTAGGAAGGACAACTGAAAGGATGTGTGTGGAGGCATCTAAGAAAGGGAGTGATGTCATGTGTTCTAGAGAGTGATGTCATATGCTCTAGAAAGAGAGTGATGTCATGTGCTC
>NW_021604568.1:16678689-16705173 GCF_004785775.1 Grammomys surdaster | reverse complement strand
AGAGAGTGATGTCATATGCTCTAGAAAGAGAGTGATGTCATGTGCTCTAGACAGTGGTGTCATGTGCTCTAGATCATCTGACCATAAAGCAACAGCTAGTTTATAATAAGTGGCGTCCAGTTCTATTTCTCAGCGGTGCCAGGAAGTGAATGAAGGGACTTGTGCTAACTCAGCAAGTACTCCATGGATCTATAGTCTCAAAGTGCTCACTGATATCATTTAGTATTAGTAATTACTCTATGTTTGCCTTGTTGATGACAGGTAAACTTGACACAGAGAAGAACGGATCCAACTAGGCATTCAGGCCAACAGGGGAAGTACAGAACCAGATAGACTGCTACATAATTTTCAGCACGTATTTGATACCATTCACTTTGAAATGGCTATTTTGTTAGGTGAATCTCACCTCAACAAGAAGAAAAGGAACAAGTAAAATCAAGGCAACACAGGCTGGTGAGATGCCCCAGTGGTTAGGAGCGTTGACTGCTCTTGCAGAGGATGCTGATTCGGTTCCCAGTACCTACATGGCTGCTCACAGCCTTCTGCAACTCCAGTTCTAGAGGATCTGGTACATTCTTCTGGACTTCGTGGCCCCAAGCACACATGTGAGCACATACATACATGTGAAAGGCAAAATACCTTACACATCAAGGAAAAAAAAAAACCTTCAAGGAAACTTCAGTAAGCCTGTGATGTAGGAAGAGATTAGCAAAGGGCTGTCTTTTCCATGTCTCTGCTGTGGCAGGACAATTGTGAGGTCTTCTACAAATGACAGACACAGACACAAAAGGGAAATCTGTATATTTTCAACAGCAGACGAAAACGAAGGGTAAATACAGCGAGGGCAAGATTTTCTTAAGCAAGACCTTAGAAGTCAGATCACAAAGAAAAATAGCAGGGGTTTGTCAAAATAGAAAATGAATAATGTCCTCTCAGTAATAGACAGCATTGTGAATTAAGGGATAAACAGCAAGGCCGGGACTATAGCAATGACAGAGGGATCACCTCACAGCCGTGAAGCCCTAGGCTCAACCTCCAGCACTCTCCAAACAAACAATTAATTTCCTTTTGCCTTTATAATGATTTACCACAAGCTTGTAGCTCAGAACAACACAGATATCTGTTGCGGGTTAGAAACAAGCACATCCAGCTTGTTCCCAGCTTTGCCGCCATGTTTCCGCACTAAGGCTGGTTACCTGCGAACCGCCTGGTCCCATATGAGTGTCCTCAGGGTGCTCTCTCTAGCTTGTGCACACAGCCAACAGTCTCTGTGCTTCCAGCTCTGGTTCCCTTGTCCCTGGAGCCACTAGTTCCTTCACAGCCATATCCACCTGCTTGTCAGTGGATCCATTTTCCAGTATCCCAGTAAATCAAAAAATCAAAACTCTTGATGCTTAGAGTTAACATATATATATATATATATATATATATATATATATATATATATAATATCTCAATACACAGGATTCCCACACAATTTAGAAGGTTATTCCAATTACCTTAAACTTTAAATTTCATATCTATCTATTTACTTGATGCCACGCAGGTCCACATCTGCAGCCATTTTCGCCTTCCTCCCTCTCCCTCTATGTCTCTCTCTGTCTCTCTCTCTCTCTCTGTCTCTCTCTCTCTCTCTCTCTCTCTCTCTCTCTCTCTCTCTCTCTGCCACCCTTAGCTCTGCCTCCCCTTTTCCTGTCCAATCATAGACCTCTTGCTGCAAATAGATTGGGCAGGGAAATTTCTGCCACAACATTTTCTATTCTTGCAATTCTGGAAAGAAGTTCCACTGAGCTAAAAAACCAACATTTCCCTAATTGACTATGAATACTACCAATGGAATTATTAACCTAGAGTTTAAAAGATATACAGTTCTATATATTTTATGTATAATGTTTGGTCGTGCATGATTTTATAGAGAAGATAAAGGAGAAAATAGTTTCATTTAGCTTTACTGACTTAAAAAGGACAGTTACCTTAAAAATCACACAGTTGCCTGTTTCACAAATCCAGTTAATATTAGAAACAGAAAGTAATGGCTGTGTGCCATGGCTCATACCTCTCATCCCAGGACTTGGAAGATGGAAGCAGGAAGCAGGAAGACCAGACACTCAGGAGTCCAAAGTCAGCTTATACTGTGGGTTTGAGGCCAGCCTGGGCTACATGAGCTCATCTCCGACAAACCGGGAAAGAGGAGAATGGGTGAGGAAATAAAATTTTGAGGAGAGATGGAGGGACTGAAATCACATCAGAGGAGACGCCCCCTTCATCCTAACAAGAGGAAGGAATGGGTCCAAGCATAGAAAGAAGTGTTTTCTTAACCAGTTCTATGTCTCTGGAAAGGAACGTGAAGATGAAGTTGAAGGATACATGTTGTACATAGCCCTGGTGCTGTTTGTATTTTGATGCTAATTTCGCTTCCTCAAGAAGGGCTGCCTGGGTCAAGGAGTGAATCCTGTACTCAGATGCTGGAGGCTAGCCTGGCTTGGTGGGGAAACTTCTTTCTTCTTCTCGGTTCTTCTTGAGGCAGTGGAGGGGGAAGAGCGTCAGCCATGTGTGTGTGTGTGTGTGTGTGTGTGTGTGTGTGTGTGTAAGACTTGGTCTTAAGAGATATTTAGGGTTGCTGTATAATAAAAGTTTACTTACCTATGTTACTATGCTACCGTAGCTGACCTGGCTTCCGTGATCCTCTGAGGCCAGAAACTGCAGTTTCTTGCACTTAGTATCTCATCCTCAAAACAGCAAAGGATTAAGTAAATAGCCTTTGTACTATCTCAGCAAGAACTACTAGGCTCTAACTTATGTCTGCTAGTCTGAGGTCACAGGAAAAAAAAACACTTAGAGAAGTTAGTATAGAATTTATTACTAAGTGTAAAAAGTTTCCTATGAAAGCTATCTAAGGAGAAAAGTGGAAAGGTCCTAAGTGGAGAAAAGGAAAAAATTTTAATAAGGGAAAAATTCTAAGGGAAAAAATTCTAGGCAGAGGAAAAGGAAGGGAAGGGACAAATGACCATCTCTTTGTCTTTGTCTTCAGTACTTATGCATCTTTCAGAGTACATAATCACATGTTACAAAGTTCATCACAAGTTCGTACCAAAAATCAAATCATAAATTGAAATAGAAGTTTACAACAGAGAATGTTTACATACATATCCATTAGGAGTAATTATCTGGCGAAACATCCATTACCTGTCTAGCTCCACAGGTTCACTGAAGGTTTAAAACTATAACTAAGAAATTAGCAAAGTTTTGTATAGATAAACCCAGGAAATATTTTATCTTCTGTTGTTCTAGCATCTGTAATAAACCATTAGTTCCCTTTTCATGACCTTTGGCTAATTGTTTTACAACCTCTTGGTATGTGCTCTGAGTAGGAGAAAGTCTGGTTACTATCTAAGAGCAACTAACTGATGACACTTAGGAGACTGGCAGAGTTCTCATTGCAGTTTTGACTATCAGAAAGGGACCTAATAGCAGTCCCACTATAAAAGAGCTTAATAATAATCATTGATATAATTTTAGGAATTCTTATAGGATCATCATTAAGACTTAAGAAGTAATCTGTTTGTCTATATAGCATTGCTACAAGGCAGTACATCTTCGTGGGTCTGCAGAGATCTGCTCCAAAGGGGTGTGCTATTGCTTAGTGATTGGTACATATGTTTAATAATAATAATAATAATAATAATAATAGGAAAAGCATATTAATAGCAGGATTCTTTCCTAAGATAAGTTCCTTACAGCCTTGCTCATTAAGGCCTCACTTGTCGCAGATTATATAATAATCCAAGACAGGCCTTTTCAGGATGATCACCTGCTAATTATTAGCTTGTCCCATTATGGCTCCTGACACTCATGTAACCCTTCTAATGAATAATGAAACCAATCACTGGGCAAATAAGTGGGACTACCAAGTCGGAGGCAGGAGAGGGAGAGTTGGTTTTTGAACAAGAAGGAGCATGGAGCAGAAAAAGTAGTTTGTGCCCCTCCCCTATCCCCTCCCCCACCCCCACCCCCCACCATTCAGGTAGTGGATTCATTTGGATCCACTACCGGAGGATTTAACTTAAATGGATTACTATTAGGATGCTAGTTATTGTGCCCAGCAATTGTGTTGCCTTTTGATCCCAAACTAAGAGTGTGTGGTGTTTGACTTGAGTGAGTGAACTTGACTGAGTTCCAAAGGAAAGGTGCAATGGCAGGGCACCCCAGCCAGCCACGGGAAATTAGAAGTATGTGGCTTGTGTGGCAGTGACCAGCCATGGGAACTTAGTGAGTTGGGTGGAGAGATTTTGGAGCTCTGGGTCAGAGCACCTCGAGATGGACAGTCGCTGCATGAAGTTAACCATGGAGGCATGAGACCGTTGGGGCAGAGAGTAGCCGGCAGTAGCATGGCATGTAAGAGTGGGGCCTGGGCTGGACCCGCATCAAAAGCTGGGTACAATGACGTATACACTCGATGTGGGGCCACAAAGGGATGATTTGGTCTCCCCGGTAGAGTACTGGGTTTGAGATAGCTGGAGACCCAACAGGTGGACTATTGCCTGGTGAGGGACAGCATCTATCTCCCCACGATCCCAGATTCCAGACCCCCACATGCGGCCTACACCTCCATTAGCCTGCATCTTACAGACACATTTGGCTAGAGAGGGCATGACTACAGGCCTCAGGCCCTAGAGAGATTTACATACTAATGAGATACCTGAAGGCCAGAGGGCAGAGCCAATTAAGCATTCTTCCCCAGACCCTTCCTCCTTTTCCCTCTCTATTCAACTCAGATCTGCCCTGAGTTTCACTGGGGAGGGAAGAACTGCAAGATCCATCTACCATCCGCCATGAAAATAAACTCTTTTGGAACCATGGACTTTCTTGTGTCTTTGGGGACTCACCATGGGAAAACACAGAGAAGGCCTTTAATGAGCCACTGTAGCCACAGCCACTGTGCCTAACTTCTCTCCTGGAGGACCCCTCTTCGTTCCAGCAACAGGGACCCACATCTTCAAGCAAGCTAGCCGGCTGCCGAGTCTGCTAAGTGAGTACAGTAACAGAGTCCCTCCCTCAGGGTGCTGCCGGGGCCTCTTTCTTCTCTCCCCCCCTCGTTTCTCTCAGCTGTGGGTCGGCTGGTCGCACACCCACATGCTCCCAGTCTCGGTCCTTCCGTGGCCTCTCAGTGGTCTGAGAGCCCAAGGACTTGAGACCAGTCGGTCCCCTGCCACCTCCTGGCCCGGAGATCCCCAATCCAAGAGCTCAGTGCCCCTGCGGAACTACCAGACTGAGTGAGAACTCCCCCATTGCTGCACTCACCTGCTGTTTCGTGGAGTAAAGTCAGTCAAGACTCCCACACTCCAGTCTCTTTGGATCCAAGGGAATCACAACAGCCCAACAAGATTCAAGAACCCACGCCTGCGCCCATGAATGAGCTAACCATTCCCCCCAGCAACTCGATCCCAGTGCTGCAGAGGGAGACAGAAATAACTGCATCACTGGAGTTTGCTGCAGCTACACTAACTGCAGTGGGTTTCCAGGCAATGTGAGAGGCCTATCTCAAAAAAAAATAATGGCTTAAGATACTCAAGGTTGACTTCTGAAACACACACACACACACACACACACACAAGCTCTCACACACATGAGCACATTCACACATACAAGCACATGCACACACACACTCATGCACTCACATGTACATACACACACAGAGAAACTCATACACACATACTCATGCACACACTCATGCACTTTCACACACATACACACACACAGAAACACATACAGGCATGCACACACATGAGCACATACACAATCACATGCACACACATACTCATGCATACACTCATGTACTCATACATGTATACACACACATATACACAGAAACTCATGCACACACACATGCACACACATGAGCACATGCACACACACTCATGCATGCACACACATACGCACATACGCATACATGCAATCACAAAAATCTGATTTGAAGTGCAAACAAAGTGAAGGTGGGAGGGGCTTGACATAAAGTCAATAGAACAGTGTTCTGGAAATTCCGATGAGGTGACCCATCTCGTGGGACGACTTGATCAGAGAACTGGAAGAACAGAGGGTTCTTATGGTAGCACGAGAGACTGAGTTTCCTCTTATAAAGTTAAATAATGTTGGTGGTGAGGAATTCAGGTGCCAAAGTGGAGCAAATAGGCAGAGACAGAGAAGTCAGGAACAGAAAGCTTTGGGGCAGGAAGGATCGACCACAGGACTCTGAAGCACTTGGCAGGATAGACATGGAGTGAGGGCGGCTGTAGACCAGGTGGATGTCACAGGGAGCTAGTGGGAGGATGTGGCCACAAAGTATATAAATAGCAGTGTGTGTGTGTGGGGGGCAGTGGTTGTTACACTCAAAGGGCTCAAAGGCAAAAGTGTTAGGGATTTTTACATGAGAGCAGGAAGGCAAAGTCTAGCGGTGGCACTTTTAGGGGAGAGGTCACCAACCTGAAAGGTCATGCGGCTCAGACTTCACTCTACAGAAGAGAAACTGAGGAAGAAAGGATATTAGCTAACATCTGAGGTGTACTCGATGCTCCCTGCCCACAGATGTTCACACTCTTCCCACAGGGTTCAGGGCCCGCTTGTGGAAGGTAGAACACGGCAGGACTGGTGCTATTTTGCATGTAAGACTGGGCTATGATGACTGTTGCAGGCTCTGTCTAGTTGTTCTCTTGTTTGCTTTGGAGGAAGACAGCTGCCACAGCTTAAGCCAGCCTAAGGAGAGGCCCTTAGGGTAAAGAACTGAAGTTCTTGATGGGTTTGTGGGTGTCCTTAGCAGTAATCTGCCCAAGCCAGCCTTCAGATGACAGAATGCTTCCTCATGGTTCCTTTGCCATCTCTTGAGACTCCCTGAGGAGACCAACTTAGACATTGCTGAGCCAGCCTACAGAAACCGAGAGACTACACACACTGAACTTGTTACATAGCAATAGATAAATAAAAGTTTTTGTCATTTATGTAAAACCACAAAACTGGTTAGCAGCCAATCTGAAGCACGAGCACAGGGCTCCTAACTCTCGGTATTCTGTTAAAACACACCTTGTCTCAGTGTATGTTGGACTTCTTTGTGTCACTAGAGACAGGGACAGGGTAGTGATGATTAATGGTAGTTGCCAACTCCACACAATCTAGAATCCTTTGGAAAGAGAGTCTGAATGGCATGTCTGTGGGGTTATCTTTATTATATTAATTGGTATGGGAAGAAATGCCCACAGTGGGCAGCACCATTCCCTAGGCAGGGCTCCTACACTGTGTGAGTGTAGAGAGTGTACCAAGCATAGGGTAGCATGCATTCATGACCATAAATGTGACCAGATGCTTCGGGATTCTATCACCCTTCCGCTAGAACAAATAACCTGCTGTAATGGATTGGACGTGTGGAACTCCGAAGGAAAACAAACTTTTTCTTCCCTCTGTTTTCTATCAGACTGTTACATCACAGCCCAGAAAGATAAAGATAAAAGCTCGGTCTCCATTCCCTGGAGAAGATTCCCTTTTCCCTTAGGGACCTCGATTCTTGACAAACCAAAATTGTGATTCACAGCCTGGATGAATTCCAGGGTGAGCAAATATGAAGCAGAGCTGACAATGTGTTAAGAGACATTTATTGATAACATAATCACAAGGGTTAACAGAGACAGGTACAGGATGAGGCATGTCCAAGTGTGGTGTGAGCTTCCCAAGGGCAGTCACGTTAGATTTCCTTCCTTCGGTTTTGCTTGTCTGCTTTAGAAGTGCTTGTTTTTATTTTATTGTGTGAGTGTTTTGCCTGCATGTATGTATGTGCAGCATGTGTGTACCTGGTTCCCATGGAGGTCAGAAGAGGGTGTCAGATCCCCTGGGGCTGGAATGACAGGTGTTGGGGATATCTCTGTGGTTGCTACAAAGCTTCCCTCCCATGTTAACATTTCCACGGTATTGTTTATGCGAAGGTTATAAGTGAAAGAATTTTTCTGTAAACAAAATGTTACAAGGAGGATTCTGGGTGGTTGGGGTGGTAATTGTTAGTAATCTGTCTAAACTCCACCTCCACAGTTACCTGGCAGCGGCCAGGTATGCTCCTCCCCACAGTTACCTGGCAACAGCCAGGTAGGCCTGCCCACTATAAAAGGGGCTGCTTGCCCCCCTCCTCTCTCTCTCTTGCTCTCATGGTCCATTGACCCGGCCTGCAGGTTGCGGTCTCCCCTCACCCCTTCCCTTCCCCCTCTCTCCACATGATCATGGCTTGCCTCTACTCTCTCTCTACTCTTCTCTCTCTCTCCTCTTGCTCTCCCACTTTCTTAATAAACTCTCCCTCGTGGAACCGTCCGGTCTGCTGTGATCTGTCCAAGCTGCGCGCATGAAAATCCTTTCAGTAATTGTTTAGATTTAAAAATGGCACTTGCATTATATAGGTTGGAAGTAAGTATGGCTTAGTCAGTGTCCTTGAGAATTGGAAAACAGCTGTCTCTGTCGCAGTTTGGGCTTCATCAATGGTACCTGAAGTTTCCTGCCTTCCTCAGCAGAAAGGACAGATCAGAGTCTGGGAAGTAGAACTTGTTCTGCCGTCGCCCCTCCCCCTACATCGGACGCTGCCCCTCCCCCCATAACTTCCTCTTCATGTCGCCATAGTCTTCCAGTCTGCTCTTTCTCCCACACTTGGACTTCACATCTGTGATTCAGAAAGTGTCTAGAGCACTCAGGAAAAGGTTCATGGTTCATGGTTCTGCTTTTTTCATAGGCAAAGAAAAGAAACCGCTGTGCCACGCTTCCTCCAGGAATACAGAGGGCGACCTGGCAGTATAAATCTTTCCTGTGCCCCCACTAGATAGTCACATGTTAGCATTTTTAAGCATTGGTAGTAATGCAAAGGTGTGCAGTCTCTCACTGGTAAAACCAGAAAAGCTGTTCTCCTTGGCTTTCTACTCACCGGACTGGAATGGGTTCACATACCCGGGTATTTACTATGCCTTTAACACTCTCCAGTTAAGTCTGACCTTCCTGGGCAGTGAATCAATGATTGGCTCTAGTGTCTGCATTTCTGCCTGTGACCTCTAAATGCAATATTCAGAGAAGGGCTGGTTGCCAAGAAGGCACTTTGTGGCTCTGGTTTCTATGTCATAGCATCTGCAATTTGTATGAGGACAATCGTTATGCCAGAGAATGGCCTCCAGCTTCTGTGACCCTTTGACCTCTAACTTGGAGCTCAGGTTTTAAAATAAAAATGCAATTATACCACATTAGTTTCTCCTGCCTTAAGAATTTAGCTCAAACCAAACCGACTTTAAGATGCTTATCTTTGTACCCACAGAGTACAAAGGCTGGCAGTGGATGATTCTACACTGATGCTCATACAGGAAGTACTGATTGGACTCAGTGTGTGTGGTGGTTTGAATGAGAAATGTCCCCCACAGTCTCAGGAATTTGAATACTTGGTCCCCAGTTGGTGGCACTTTTGGGGTAGCTTTAGGTGGTGAAGCCTTTCCTGCTGGAGGAAGTACATCACTGGGGGTGGGTTTTGGGATTAAAAGCATCTGACATTTCTAATCATTTTCTTTGTTTTGTGCTTGTGCTTGTGCTTGTGGCTGAAGATGGGAGCTCTCAGCTTCGAGCTCCTGCCGCCGTACCTGCCTGCTGCCCTGACTCTTCACCATATGTACTCTTAGCCCTCTGAAACCAAACAATCCCAGGTGACTCCTTCCTCTTATAAGCTGCCTTGATTGGGGTGTTTGTATCACAGCACAGAAAAGTAACTAATACAGTGGGCTATATTTTTCCCAAGGGGTTAAGAAGTTGGAAAAGGGACATGGCGAGGGTCCTAGAGGAGTTGGAGGAGAGAGTGGTAGATGGATGCAATCAAATTGCATTGTATGTGTGGCTGAGTTCTCAAAGAATGAAAATGTTACATTAAAAAGAATGGAACTACAAAAGTAGCACTGGCAGTCTGGGTTCCACTAGAACATGCGTGTGTTAAAAATACACTTCAGGATGCTTAAGGTTCTGACCTCCTTCAATCTCACGAGATTCAAATGTGTGTCAATTGCTCCTCATTACCGTCAGTGACTTAATTTGCTGTCATATAGTCTCAACTCCAGAAGAGTCTTGAATGTTTTCCTGTTTTATTTTTTTCCTAACTGTGCTTTTAAGAAAAGAAAAATACACTTCAGCCTTCCCTGAAATCACTTACCGTCTTGAGAGTTAGAGAGAGACAATCCTTTGACATTCAGTAGCTGTTCCCTGGCTAGACTATTCCTAATTAAGTGTGGATTGAGCTTACTTGAGATAAAAGTGTCATTTCATAGTGAACGACTTCGTGATAAGTATGCAGTCCAGCTTTTGAATGACAAAGCTGCAACATAATCTCCTCTGGAGCAAACAAGGGGAGGAAGAGAGCGTGTGTCCCCACCCCCACACTGGAAACAATGTTTCTCTGTGTAGCCTGTAGACCAGGCTGGCCTCAGACTCACAGCGATCCACCTGCCTCTGCCTCCTGAGTCCTGAGATTAAAGGCATCTACCACCACTGCTCAATGTGTCCTCGATTTTAAGAAAATATTTTATTTTTTTATTTTTGGTCTATGAGTGTTTGCCTGGATGTATGTCTGTGCACCTAGTTCCCGAGGAAGCTAAATGTGGATGTTAGAAACCAAACTCTGGTCCTTTGCAGGAGCCCCAAGCGCTCCTAATCACTGAGCCATCTGTCCATCCAGCCCATGTTGAACTGCTGGTGGTATTAACCTCTCTAGTTGTCCTAGCAAACTCAGATATTGCTACGCTAACTTGGGCATATGAAATATCTTTAAAGGTTAACCTTATAAATGGTTTTAGCAAGAAATTTTCTCATTTACTCGAGTATTCGACATTTGTTGAGTCGCCTATGTTCTTGGGACACAGAGGGCTATGGTAATGGAAAGACAAACGCACATGAATAATGTGTACCAGCATTCGGGAGGCAGAGACAGGTGGTGGATCTCAGAATTCAAGGCCAGCCTGGTCTACAGAGTGAGTTCTAGGACAGCCAGGGCTACAGTTACATTGTAACAAAATTCCATGAAGGAAAATAAAGCTAACCCTGAGGATGTAGAAAGCTAGACCTGAAAGAGTAGGTCTTAGACAGTGTGGGTGTGGAGCAGGGGCATTCCAGTAGAAGGGCACTTGCAAAGGTAAGTAAACCATGGTTGGCTGGTGACGACATGGCCAGAGACCCATGTGGCAGTGGTGGAGTCAGCAGGAGGTGGAGTTGTGGAGCAGCGGTGGTCAGGTGGTGTAGTACCTGAAGATGCTGGTATAGATTTTAGTGTTGGTTTGATCATGTCTGGCTCCTGTG
Source organism: Grammomys surdaster (assembly GCF_004785775.1). Lineage (NCBI taxonomy): Eukaryota > Metazoa > Chordata > Mammalia > Rodentia > Muridae > Grammomys > Grammomys surdaster. The sequence continues at coordinate 16,693,833 of NW_021604568.1, read as the reverse complement.
TGATGAGTCTAGGAGAATGTCATTATGGAAACAGACAGAGCCATTGGGATGCTGTGTGAGTCTGGGTCCTCCAATAAGCCGGAATGCCCTGAGTGCCTATGTAGAGGTGGTAGGTGCCAAGATTGGCTGAGCGCCTTCTGACTTCAATGCAGATCTGGCCTCTGGGAAGGACAAATGGAGGACAAGGAAGTTCAGATGGAAAGCCGTTAGATTCTGGTAAGCTCTAAGAAAAATTGGCAAGGCTAACAGAGTCCTTAAGCCAGTCACAGGTCAGACTTCTTGCCTTGGAATTGACCTAATGGCAGGCTGGGGTAGCTATGAGAAATTTGGCCTCAGGGAAAATACAATGGCGGTTTTAGACTATGCTGCTGAGCTCTCAGGCCAGTCACACGCCCTGCCTGGGAGATGTCATGGGTGTGTTCTCTTGGCCTTTGTAGACCGTTGCTCTCATCCTGGTGCAGACATGGTGGTCTCCTGGGTTAGGGAGGTAGGATGACTTTCTATCTTTGTTAATGTAGGTATATTTTGAAGGCTAAGCTGACTCCATTTGCCAACAGATATGGAGTATGACAGAAGGACAGGACATACAGATGCCTCTGTGTTTTTCTAAGTGTATCAGAAATACGGGTTGTTATTTACTGAGGCAGTGAAGACAGTGGGGATAGTGGAGGAGAGAAATATGGAGTTGACCTTAACCTTGTTTGCTCTGAAATGTTGACCAGGCCTTCAGAAGGGTGGAGAAGCCAGATGAATATACAGCCTGGCTTTATGGAAGATGACTAGTCTAGAGACGCAAATTCAAAAATCTCTCATGCATATGCATTGTTTGAAACATGAGCTTATTTTAGTTTTTAAAAATGTGTATATAGGTTTCTCTCTCTCTGTCTCTGTCTCTCTCTGTCTCTGTCTCTCTCTCTCTTTCTCTCGCTCTGTGTGTGTGTATGTGAGTGTGTACATGTGTGTATCTGTGCTCATGTGCGAGTGTGAGTACCCATGGAGTCCAGAAGAGGATGCCAAATCCTGTGGCTCTGGAGTCTCAGGTGGTTGTGAGCTGTCAGTCAGGGATGCTAAGAACTAAACTGGGGTTCTCTGCAAGAACAGAGCTTTTTTCTGAAGTTCCCTCTCTCCAGCCCCTAACTTGGTTCATCTGATGGATGCATATTGACAGAGAACAGTTTCAGGTAATGCCTGACTGGGCAGAGACTCTGCCAAAAGATGGTAGGAGAAGCACCCAGTGGGGACTAGGAGGGGAGGAAAAAAGGACAGGAAGTCAGATTAAAAACTGTTTCTGGAACAATGAATGCTCGTGATCTAACTTACTGCTTTAATTTGATGTCCAGTGGATGAGAGTTCTATTAAGACTTTGATAAGTGGCTTTAAATAATTGAGAAGAATATACAGCCTATAGACAATGATTGGCTTTTTATCCTGAGCCCTAAACCTACTATGTCATTCACTGTGTTTCCAAGGACTTGTTTCTCAGCCTCTGTTTTCTTCTGAGTCCTCCTTTGTATAATAGGAACTGCAGAGTTAAGAATTGTCAGCAGTGGCTGAGAGGATATCCAATAAATGGTATATGGTCAGCCATGTTCCTGTCTCATGTTCCCTGTCTCAGGGGGAACCTGTGATGGAAGGATCAATACAGTGCTTTCAGATTCCACTTCTCTGACAGGCTCTGACTGTTCTGTCTTTTCTTTTGTCTGTGTGCCTGGGAGACACACCCTAGCAAACACCCTGCCACTGAACTACACTCCTATCCTAACCTCCATCTTTATTTAAGACAGGATCTATCATGGCCCAGTCTGGCCTCAAACTTGATATGTAGCCAAGGCTGGCCTTGAACTTGTGATCCTCCGGCTTCTACCTCCTGAGTGGTAAGATTATAGGTGTGTGCTACTGTGCCCAGCCTTAGTCCTCAGCCCCCCCTTTTTAATTTTGAGGTAAAAGTAGTTTTGAAAATTTGCACACTTCCTTTTAAAACTAGTTACCAGCAGAGACATAGTCTCTCCTACTCTCACCCCCTCTTCTTTGGATTTTTTAGACTGGGTCTCTCTGTAGCCTGGACCTGTCAGAAACGCACTATGGAGGCTGTGGAGAAGGCCCTGTGAGTAAGAGCATTTGTTGTAGAAACACAAAGACCCAAGTTCATGATCCAGTGCCTACATATTAATACCTTGGCTTGGTCACAAGCACCAAGTTGAGCCTGTAACTCCAACACTATGGGTCACAGAGTCAGGTAGATTCCTGGACTCCCAGCCAGTCTAGCCAAAATAGGGGAGCCCCTAGTTCATTGAAAAACCTCTGTCTCAAGGGAATACGGTACAGAGCAGCAGAGGAGGGTGCCCAGTGTCTTCCTCTGCCCTCTGTGAATGCTCATGAAAATGTTCATGTTCATTGCCACTCAAGAGTGCACTGCACAGCCCAGGGTTGTCTGTTCACACACACTGCCACACAAAAATGCACCCCATAGCCCAGGGTCGCCTTAGGCTTATGTCCACCCTCCAAGCTGCCTCAGTAGAGGCTTTAAAATGCGAACATGGTTTGCCAGAGAGTTATTTAACTAACTAGAGATTGTTTCACAAAACACTGGCACCTCAGCCTTTGTGAATTCTCTCCAGGGGTTGAGAGTAACAGCTCTTCCCCCAAACTGAACATGTAAATACGTATGCACACGTACATGAAAACACATGCATACCCAAATAGTTAGATACCCCATGTTACACTCATATGTACACAAACACAAGAGCATATGCATGCATACACATGCCGTCCAGATACACACTCTGCCTGCACACACATACATACACGGACACACATATACACACAAGGGCATACACATACAACCATATGTTCTTACATACACGCACACATGTTTACATACAGATGTACATACACACAAATATACACACAAAACCATGCACACATGCTTTTGTGCATACTTTTATATACATATGTATAGACATAATAACAAACATGTTCACACACACACACATTGGCGGATGCCATGCAGGAAGAGCTGCAGTGAGCAAGTGAGCTTACTGAAGACGGTCCACCATCTTGCTTGACTGTGATGGGTGTATCCTGGAGATGCATGGACCCAGGGGCTTCATCCAAGGCTTGTTTCTTGCTACTGATGAGCCTTCTCGTGTTTCTCATTGCTATATTCCTCATATATCTGGCTTGGTGTGATTGGGCACGGGGAGACGCTCACTGCCTATAGCCTGGTGTGATTACTTCCTGGGTGATAGGCCACTCTGTTGGGCATGTGTCTTGCCAATCAACATGAAGATGAACTTCCATGAGATAATGCTGTTTAGATGGATTAATGATTTCATGGAATTCCTGATTTGACTTAAGTAGCTTCAGGAGGTTAGTTTGGTTTAAATAATTTTGGGAAGCTAGAGTGGTTGATAGAAAATTTAAATTCAGAATCAAGAATAGAGTGTGGCCCTTTCTCATAGAACAGTGAGAGTTGCGCAAGTTAGAAGTGATGTAATCCAGACACAAAAGAACACACATGGTATGTACTCACTGATAAGTGGATATTAGTCCAAAAGCTCAGAATACCTACAATACAACTCACGGACCACATGAAGCTTAAGAAGAAGGAAGACCAAAGTGTGGATGCTTCGATCCTACTTAGAAGGGGGAACAAAATAATCACTGGAGGTAGAGGGAGGGAAGGACACGGGAGGGAAAAAGGAAGAGGGAAAAAGGGGGGACAGGATGGGTATGAGAAGAGACAGGAGAGAAGTCCAGAGGGTCAGGAAAATGATAGAAATACATAGCAGTGGGGAGTGGGGAACTGGGGGCAGCCACTAGAAAGTCCCAGACACCAGGGAAATGAGAGGTTCTCAGGACCCAACAGGGATGACATCAGCCAAAATACCCAACAAAGGGGAGATAGAACCTGTAGAGACCACCTCCAGTTGAGAGACATAGCCCCCAGTAGAGGGATGGGGCTACCCACTCATCTTAAAATTTCTAACCCAGAATTATTCCTGTCTAAAGGAAATGCAGGGACAAAACATGGAACAGAGACTGAAGAAAAGGCCATCCAGAGACTGCCCCACCTGGGGATCCATCCCATATACAGACACCAAACCCCACACTATTGCTGATGCCAAGAAGCGCTTGCTGACAGGAGCCTGGTATATGGCTGTCCCCTGAGAGGCTCTGTCAGCACCTGACTAATACAGATGCAGATACTCCCAGCCAGTCATTGGACTGAGCCTGGGGACCCCAATGGAAGAGCTAGGAGAAGGACTGAAGGAGCTGAAGGGGATCGCAACTCTATAGGAAGAACAACATCAACTAACTGGACCCCCCCCCCCAGAGCTTCCAGGGACTAAACCACCAACCAAAGAGTACACATGGAGGGACCCATGGCTCCAGCTACATATATAACAGAGGATGGCCTTATCTGGCATCAATGGGAGAGAAGGCCCTTGGTCCTGTGAAGGCTCGATGTCCCAGTGTAGGGAAATGCTAGGGGAGTGAGGCAGGAATGGATGGGTGGGTGGGTGCACCTTATTAGATGCAAAGGGTATGGGGAATGGGATGGGGGTTTTTGGAGGGGAAACCAGGAAGAAGGATAACATTTGAAATGTAAATAAATAAAATAACGAATGAAAAAAAAAAGAAAAGGAAAACAGTGATCCTTCATGCATGATAAGCATGTAATTGTAGTAGCAAGAGAAAAATAGGCTTGGGACAAGCTAATGATCCAAGAACACATTCATTCTAGGTTGGGCTTGAGTTCCTTGATCCTGTGATCTAGGGGTGTGGGCACAGGTTTTGGTGTGCACCATGAAGAGGAAGGTCCTGAACAAAGAGTAGGTAATTTCATTGTGAATTTAGGAAGAACAGGAACCAGATGATTTAGCCCATTTAGATGACCAAGATTTCAAAATTCAAGTGATTCAAGACATTAGACAGATGACTTGTTTCTTAGTAAATACAAATTGTCGTCAGCTAAGCGTAGGAGAAAACTTGCTACTATAGACCTGGCTTGCTTCAACTTTGTTAATCTATGACATGAAAATCATTGCTTTTGGGTTACAATGAAGCTGTGGAGAGAAAGACAGATGAGGAATATACGTTTGGGTATAAGTTTCAAAGGAAGAATATGTAACCAATCCTGTCGTAATTCCCCCTTTGTGTGACGACTTTCATCTTTTTTTTTTTTTTTTTTTTTGGTTTTTCGAGACAGGGTTTCTCTGTGTAGCCTGTCTGTAGACCAGGCTAGCCTAGAACTCTCGACCTCAGAAATCCGCCTGCCTCTGCCTCCCAAGTGCTGGGATTAAAGGCGTGCGCCACCACCACCCGGCCTCATCTGTTTTTGGAAGAATGTTTTTTGTGGTGATTGTTCTTAGAGAATATGTAACTTGCTGCTATGAGGTCATTTTCTTCATACATAGAAAACTTTGTCTTAGGGGTGATAAAAGGGGTAAGGGGAAAAAATAACATTATTGGAACCTTCTGGTTGAAGTTCTGCTCCATCCACCAATATGTGTATATAGGTGTGTGTAAAGTGGTTGGAGCTTTGCTCCATCTACCCAGTGTGAGTGTGTGTGTGTGTGTGTGTGTGTGTGTGTGTGTGAGAGAGAGAGAGAGAGAGAGAGAGAGAGAGAGAGAGGGTGTTGAACTTGCCTTGCTTCATCCTCTCTCTCTCTCTCTCTCTCTCTCTCTCTCTCTCTCTCTCTCTCTCTGTGTGTGTGTGTGTGTGTGTGTGTGTTTTCCCCCACTCTCTTTTCTCTAGTCACTGGCTGCCATCAGCAGCAGCCCCCATTGGTTCCCATCTGAACTGAATCCCGTCAACTCTAACAGTGCTGGCCCCTGTCAGCTGCTATTAGCACCACCCCAACTATCAGTGCCATATGGTCCTCCTTGGTGACATCCTGTAGTGTCGAAGCTGGCCTTTGACAACGTATATTGACATGAAAATGTGTATAAACACACATAAACACACAAACGTATGCTGGCATACTCATACATGCACATTTACACACATACACACATGCAAACACACTCACGCACAACACATATGTACACACAGGCACACAAACCCATGCACACACATGTACACATGCACATATATGCTTCCACATGAACTCACATACAAACATTTTTATAGATATATAGATGTACACTCCTGCATACATGTGTATGCACACCATAAACACACACTTAAACACATAATTATAAACACATGTACACACATACACACAGGAGCACTAAACATAGAACCAGCCTTCCATGCTCTGAAGTATTGGAGACCATCAGCCAAAGTAAGCTTTCCCTTTTTTTTAAGCTCCTTACATCATGGCAAAGAAAGGCTGAGTAGCATGCTTTCTAATATAATACTCTTCTAAAAAAATGTTTAGTTTATAATCTGTGTGTGCGTGCACATGGGCATGCAGGTACCTGAGGATGCCTGGAAGGTGTCAGATATCCTGGAGACTGAGGCACAGGTAGTCTTGAGCCTCCCATGGTGAATGCCAGGAAAGATACTCTGTAACAAGCTTTACTCTCTGGCTCGCCCAGTGTGCTACTTTTATGCAGATTGATTGTCCTCATTTGTTTTGACCCCTTGAAGTACTGCGTTATTACTTATGATCACTTACAAATTTGACTTAAAAACCCCTAAGAGAAACTGTAACTACCTAATAAAATGATCATTAAGTAATGTCAAAAGATAAACTAGGAACTTCTATATATATCCCAGGCCAGAAAACTGCCTAGCAAAAGAGTGGTTTTGATGAGGATGGGAAGCTTGCAGTTTGTCAGGGAGCAGCAAGATGGGAGGAGAGGCAAGAGTGGTCCCACAGCTGTGGTAAGATGCTCGGACCTTCACAGAGGGAACACTGAAAGGCTTAAAGACCAGCATGCAGTCAGTGTTACAGTCCACATTGTAAAGTCTTGGCAGAAGTAGCAAATAAAACTACAGAATGTCCGGGAATATGAATTCCATACAACAACGAATAACTATTTTCAAATATTAGGCTATGTGTTACCTATGTGTAAAGATAGTATAGAAATGTTTTATTAGAACAGGTGCATTCTGTGCAATGTATGAAGCTATGCTAACAAGTGATTTTCTGTCCTCTGTTGAGATAGGGTCCTATTCTGTCACCTAGACTGGGTTCCCCCTGCCTCAGTCCTCCGAACAGGAGTGAGTGACTTCCCGTGTGTATCACCACATACAGTAACATAGACACAGATTAAAATTTATATGAATTGTTATATTTTGTATGATAACCATACTGTTTTCCCCCATTTTAAGGGTCTTTAGCATAACCAAGGCTGTCCTTAAATGCCTGACCCTCTAGTCTCTGCATCTTGAGTACAAGGATTACTGATTCTACTCATTTTTCTGTAGTAATAAAATAATTAAATAAATTTCTGCACTGCGCATTCCTCACTACCTCCCGCAATGTTCGGGGTTCCCGAATGAAAGACATACATACAGCCTTTATATTTTGATATATCTTAGTCAACTCAGTGACTGGGCCACTTCCTAACTTTCATGTGGTCAATCCCTCCCTCCAACTCCCCATAATCTTGCATTCTATCTTGGCTGCTCTCGACCCAGAGGGCTACCCAGCTGGGCTTCTCTCTCCTGGGTACTTCACATGTCGGCCATGCCGCCCTTTCCTCCACTCTCCTCAGGCATGGCAGCTCTCCTCCTCTCCTTCTTCTCCTTCACCCAACGTGTTGGATCTCCTTCTCCTCCTTTCTCCCTGTCCCTAGACCGGGAATCCTAAATGTCTACTCTCTGTATGCCCTGGCCAGCCATTGGCTGTCGGCATCTTTATTTACCAATCAGAACCACCTGGGCGTGTGGGGTGGGGGGTGGGGGCAGGGTCCCTCAGCGTCTTATGTGCAGTGAGGACATTCCTGTAAACAGGTTTTTGGGGAACATAATTAACATGAGAATGCAAGCAGCTATGTTATTTTTCTAAAAGAAACTATTTAAAATTATTTCTTTCTTTCTTAGGGAGCGGGGGAGGGGGGACCCATGCCACGTCGCACACGTAGGAATCTGAGGAGAACCTGTCAGGCTTGTCGGTAGGCACGTCATCCACTGAGCCTTCTCATCAGCATCTAGATTTTCTTAATACATGCCTGAAACATGACAGCTTTCTTTTCAAAATAAAATCTGTAATCGGTATATACAGTATTGGGTTTCATTATGGCATTTTTCAAACACATTGTTTTGTTGTTGTTGATTCTCCACTCCCCTGTCCCCCACCCCCTGACTTCTTGTACCCTCTTCCCTTCCTGGCATGACTTCTTTTCTGCTTTTGAGCAGGTGGAGTTTTTTGTTGTTGTTTTGTTTTGTTTTTAATTAGTATGCATTAATTGTAATTAATTAATGGTAATTTCAAATTAGTATGCATTAGTTGTAAAAAGCAACAGGTTTCATTATGATTTTCTCTCACAGGACATGTGGCAGTTTGAAAATATAGCCCATGGCCCCCTCTGTGTCTCCTGGCACCTGGCAGTCTGATCAGGTAAGTGTGTAGGAGCTGTGCAGCAAACTCAGTGTGCGGCAAGCTCAACGAAAAGCAAACCCAAGCTTAATGTTGTGCAATACAAGCCATGCATCTACTAAGATACTTAAATACACATACACAGATTTTTTTTTTTAAAAAAAGATGAATTTTGAAAGCACACCAAACTCAATATAGGTCTCATTTTTCAACTAACGTATCATTAAACAAATTCAAATCCACATGTGGTCCAACTCTTGCAAGCCATAGTACTTTCTAGTATTTGTAGAGGTGGTGTGTAGTTCTTCCATGATGCCGTGAATGGGATCTCTTTTCCTTGTATTTTCAAACAGGCCATGTGACGTGACTATTGGCTTATCAGTGCTTTGGGGGGATTTTATTTTGCACTCGCTAGTCCACTGTAGTATACTGCTAGAAAAAACTCAGACATGCTGTCGAAGTGTCCATAAATCACATGCTTTCCTCTCCATTTTCAAGTAGCAATAATACTTTTTTTCTATTTCAAACAACTATGGGACCTGGTGAGATGAAGCTCATACCTTTGGTGAGAAAAGACCTCTTCTGTCAAACCTGCCTGGGACACACATAGTGGAAGGAGAAGAAAGATTCTTGTGGGTTGTCCATCCTCTGACCTCCACACACACTCTGTGGCATCCCCACTCACTTACACACACAATAAATAAACAAGTAAGTAAATAAATAAATGTGACTGAACAACAACACCAGCCTTTGTAGCCAGGGGCCACAGAGATGGCTCAGTGGTTAAGAGCACGGGCTGCTCTTCCAGAGGTCCCGAGTTTGATTCCCAGTATCCGCACAATGGCTCACTACTGTCTGCGACTCCAGTTTCAAGGGACCTGACACCCTTTTCTGGCCTCCAATGGTATTAGGTAAGTGGACAGATTGTGCAGGCAAATGCTCATACACATAAAACAAAAAAACATTTTAAGGAAATCTCTAAAAACAAACACCTACGATCTACTTAATGTAGACGAGAAATACCCGTGCGGATGATCACCCAGCAAGGGGGCGGCCGCGGTCACGAAGGTGGAGTTCTCAGGGGAGGCTCATCTGCTGGGGCGGCCATGGTCACGAAGAGGGTTCTCAGGGGAGGCTCATCTGCTGTATCTGGATGTGCTGACCACTGTATTTCCCCCAAATTTGGGAGACTCAGCTGCGTAATTCATCATAGCTTGAACTTTCCCCTAACATACAAAAGGAGAGAAAAGCTGTTCCTATCAGTATGAGATTTTACAGGCACTCAAAACTGTTATTATAAATGACTTAATGTTCAAAATTCATGCCCAATCTTAGCATTGTGTTTACACATAAATAGTACAGAATCATAGAAACAGGATCCTGATTATGTATTGTATCCACACCTACCTCCCATTAAAGAAAGGGTCTTTTTTCCTTTCCCCTTCTTTCTTCCTTTCCTTCCTCCCTCTCTCCTTCCTTCCTCCCTCTCTCCTTCCTCCCTCCCTCCTTCCCTCCCTCCCTTCCTTCCTCCCTTCTTTCCTTCCTTCCTTCCTTCCTTCCTTCCTTCCTTCCTTCCTTCCTTCCTTCCTGACAGGGTATCACTATATACGGCTGACTGGGAATTTGTTTTTTTTTCTTATTGGTTAATTTATTTACATTTCAAATGTTATCCCCATTTCCCCTCCACAAGCCCCCTATCCCCTCCTCCCTCCCCCTGCTTATATGAGGGTGCTCCCCCACCTGCCCACCCACTTTTGCCTCAGCGACCTAGTATTCCCCTATCCTGGATCATCAGGCTTCCACAGGAACAAGAGGCTCCCCTCCCAGTGATGCTGGATAAGGCAGTCCTCTGCTACATATCCAGCTGGAGCCATGGGTATCCCGCCCCCACCCTACCCCCTCCCCCTGTACTCTTTGGTTGGTGATTTAGTTCCTGGGAGCTTTGGGGGGTCTGGTTGGTTGATGTTGTTGTTCTTCCTGAGTTTGCAAACGTCTTCCGTTCCTACAGTCCTTGCCCTAACTTCCTCATTGGGGCCCTCGTGCTCAGTCCAATGTTTGGCTGTGTATATCTGCATCTGTATTGCTGACTTGGAAGTTGAACCCACAGAAACATCCTGCCTCTGTCCCCCAAGTGCTGGGATCCGTGTGACGCACTGTTATACCCAGCACTAAAGTGATGATGTTTATGTTTATTCCAGAGCCCTGTCTTTGTACACAGATAAAGACCCAAACACCCCTAACAGATGAAATCAAGGCTCTAAGTGACTCGTTCACCCACCACTGTATTCCGAAGAAGTATAAATATAATTTTCTTATTTACTTTTAAAAGCGTAATTGTTTTGAGTTTTAATACAATAGCTTTCAGATTTTTATCAAAACCTAGCATCACCACCCTCTGATTTCCTTATCGTGAGCAGTCCTAACGAGCGAGCTATACTATACTAAACATTGGGCTCCGTCCCAGCCCATATCCCGTGCTGTGTACCAACGAAGAATTAGAATCTATGAATATGAGTTTACAAGGTAGCACCTTTATGTGTTTAGGTTCACAGTTATTTTAATGTGTGCTGATTCATAAGCTGTAAAGTGCAACACAAGTCAAATATTTGTTTGAGACGCAGACGTTACACTAGGTGGCGCTGTTTGGTAACGGGATACCTGTGTTGACTTTGACAATAAGGTTTTCTTTGTGTAGTCTATGAGGCAGGGTCTCTCTACTTAGCCCTACTGATTTGAAACTGGCTGTGTCGAACAGTTTGCTCTTAAAGTTGGGGCATTCTTCTGTCTTTGTGTCTTGAGTGTTGGAATTACCGGTGTGAGCCGCCACATTCTGCTAGATAATGGTTCTGTTGTACTTCGCCACACTCCACTGTTATTCCAAAGGTACGCAAAGCAACTCAGTATTTACGATTTTAAAGTGATAAACTCTTAACTTAAAAATAGGGGTCGACAGAAGGCTACAAGTGGAAAACCCACCCGTAATTCATTGCGGTAGCTTTCGAGCTTCATTTCTCCACGGTGTAGAAACACATGCAGGAACCTCGCAGAGAGAAAAGCCTGGGTCCTGCCCTACCCTCCACTCCCACGATGCTCACCGCAATGGGACTCACCGAGCTGTGGGTATTTCTGGTTTTGATTCTTCCTTCTCCTCTAGATACTATTCTTTTCATATTATTGTTTTATTTAGCACGCGTGCGTGTGTGCGTGCACTTACACACAAACACATACACACACACACAACATGCACAACTGCATGCTCACACACATGGGTGCACGCATATGTAATTGTAGTCTGTTTGTATTTACCTACCCACCACTTCTGTCTCCTCTTCCCCTCCCCCACTGGCCAGCCCTCCCCCAGGACAGTTACTATTCCTCTTTTATGTCATAGCTGTAGATACAGATGTAGACTCAACATATAAGAAAAATTTGCAACATTTTGTCTTTCCTTCCCCATATTCCTCGCTTATCACCTTTTCCTCCATTCGTTTCCACCTCTTGTATATAGTCACTACCTCCAAGGACACAGATTCTTCTTATATGAAAAACTGAGACATCTACCTTTCTGAGTCTGGCTTATTTCTCTTAACACATGGTCTTCAATTCTATCCATTTTTCTGGAAAATCACACACTTCATCTGTCCTCACCGTTGAATAAACACTCCACTATGAATAAATGCCACATTTATTTTATTTTACCCACCATCTGTTGATAGGCGCCTAGGCTGGTTCCTTTCTTAGCTGTTGTGAATAATTCAGCAATAAACACGGACACACAAGTATCTCCATGCTCTGCTGACTAAGCTCCTTCTGGGGGTTGTACACAGGTTCATTGGGTGACTTTATTTTTGGTTTGTTGAGAAACCCCCACACCTTTGAGAAATCATGCTATACTAGTCTGTATTCCCTTCAGCATGAATGAAGCCCCCACTCTTTCCCCACATCCTTGCCAGCATTTGTTGGTGTTTGCTTTTCTGCTGACTGAGGTGAGATGAAATCTCAATGCAGTTTTATTTTGCATTTTCTTGACAGTTAAAAATGAACATTCCTTCTCCTCTTCATCCTCCTCTTCTTTTTCTCCTCCTTTTTGAGACATGGTTTCTCTGTGTTGCCTTGGCTTTCCTCGAACTCACTCTGTAAACCAGGCTGGTCTTGAACTCAGAGATCTGTCTGTTTCTGCTTCCTGAGTGCTGGGATTAAAGGTGTGCACCACTACGCCTGGCTGAACATTTTTCATGTATTTATTGGACAATTTGACTGCTCCATAATCCAGAACTGACCCTTGTTGATGTCTTGAGCAACATACAGGATGCCAAATTCAATTTTTCTATCTCTATCTCGTGCTCCTCTCTGTAGCAGTGTCATCCTGAACCCTGTACCAATGAGGACTGTCAGCTAATTGTGTATACCTCTTTCCAACTCCAGGTTCAGAAGACTTAGTGGCCTGAAATTGGGGTGGGGGGAGAGAAGTAGAGTATTTATGCCACGTAATTCAGCTGATATTTCAAATTGGAGTCTTTCTTCCTGATAGACAGTTGTTAAGTGTTTACCTGCACTCAGGGCTGGTGGCTGCCATCTTTGTCTTCACAACTTCTACCCTAGTTTCTCTGTCTCAGCCACTGCTTTTTATTAGCATTCTCCTGGAGTCAGTTCTGGGTCTCTCCTCTCCCTTTCAAACATTAGCTAGCTTCAAGAACAATCTTATTAATTCCCATGTATTTAAACGCAAACATTATCAGAAGCACCACATTTAGATGGGTGTTTCTTTCTCCACTACCCTCTCTTGTGACCCCTCCCCCAGTGCCCTCTCTTGTGAGTCTTCCCCATTACCTTCTCTTGTGACTCCTCCCCTGTTGTGGTAATATTTTAAAACGGCTGCTAGTCAAGCCCACTATCTAAGCTGCAGCGGCTCTGCCTAGCTCAGCCACCATGTTCCGCTGCCATAGGCCATGTGCGCCACAGATAGAAACGGCCAGCCAGAAACACCAGCCTTGCCACCCACGAGACGCCAGCGTGAGGGAGATGGCTCTGTCAATCTTCCACGCTGTCTCTGTAAGGCTAGACATTTCCCAGACCATCCTGCCATCCACTCGGGCCCAATAGGAAAATGAGACTCTAATGCTTAAACACTAATCAAAGGCTTTATATGTTTGGTAATGCTCAATAACAAGATGCTCATACAATTAGAGATGTAACCCACTATCCGATCTAGATATACCAACTACCTTTGACTGCTAGAGACACACACACATCTGCTTCCATGTTCCCCTTTCTCTGGTCTCACTCCCCTAGCTCCTCCTCTTTCTTCTCCTTACTCCTCCTCTTCCTCTCCTTACTCCTCCCACCTTAGCTCCTCCTACACTCCCCCATTACCCTCTCTTGTGACTCCTCCCCCAGTACCCTCTCTTGTGACTCCTCCCCCAGTGTCCTCTCTTGTGAATCCTTCCCCATTACCCTCTCTTGTGAATCCTCCCCCATTACCCTCTCTTGTGACTCCTCCCCCAGTGCCCTCTCTTGTGAATCCTCCCCCAGTGCCCTCTCTTGTGACTCCTCCCCCAGTACCCTCTCTTGTGAATCCTCCCCCATTACCCTCTCTTGTGAATCCTCCCCCAGTGCCCTCTCTTGTGACTCCTCCCCCAGTGCCCTCTCTTGTGACTCCTCCCCCAGTACCCTCTCTTGTGACTCCTCCCCCAGTGCCTTCTCTTGTGACTCCTCCCCCAGTACCCTCTCTTGTGAGCCCTCCCTCTATTTACACTCTTTCCTCACTCAGCTGCAGACCTCTAACATCAAACCACAAATATGAATTTATGTCTTACAGATGGACAGACAGGGCAAACCTATGTCCAAAGCAGAGTCTCAGATTTGACTGCACAATGCTTTCTCTTTCCTCTTTTCCATCCCACTGTTCTCTGGTCCAGCAAGAAAACACCATATACTCTTCTGGTTGAAGCCAGAACCAAGAGAGTCAGCTGTCCTTCTCAACTCTCAGCAAACCAAGAAACAAATCCTGCCAACTTTATCTCCCAACTGTCTCCCAACTCTCTCTCTCTCTCTCTCTCTCTCTCTCTCTCTCTCTCTCTCTCTCTCTCTCTCTGTCACAGAGAGAGACAGAGACAGAGAGAGACAGAGAGACAGAGAGAGGCAGAGAGACAGGGAGAGACAGAGAAAGGCAGAGAGATAGAGATACAGGGAGAGTCAGACAGAGAGGTAGAGAGAGACAGAGAGACAGAGAGAGACAAAGGGATGGAGAAAGAGAGACAGAGAGAGACAGAAAGAAGGAGGCGGGGGCAGGCCTCCAGACACAGTTATGTGCTTCCAGTTAAATCTACAGGCTGTACCCTCTCTGTTCTCCTGGTCTTCCTTAAGGGATCAGGATAGAACTTTGTGTTATTGCCTGCTCTATATTTATCCTTGCATCCTGTCTCATTCAATGTGATCTTGTAGGAGTAAGGGTGCCGCGGGGCATCATTTCACTATGCAGCTCACAAAAAGTGATTGGGAGAGACTAGAATCCCGGTTTCACTGTTTTTCTCAGGGAACTTTGACTTTCTTGGCTGCCCACTTTTTCCCAGGGATCCTGAGGTGTGTTATCAAGGGGCCAGCCTGAATCTGCTTTTCAACTTATACCCAAACACTCCTTTCCTAAATA
>NW_021604568.1:16668148-16678589 GCF_004785775.1 Grammomys surdaster | reverse complement strand
CCCTCCCTCCCGCCCTCCCGCCCTCCCTCCCTCCCTCCCTCCTATCCTCTTCCTCTCCCTCTATCTCTTCTTCCCTTCCCCCATCTCTCCCTTTCTCCCTTTCTCCCTCTCTCCCTCTCTCTCCATTCCCACCTCTCTCTACAGGGCTGGTTGAGATTAGAGGCTTGAGCCACAAAACTGTCCATTCAAGAGTATTCACTGCAGGATTTCCATTAACATTGGAGTTTGAAAAACTGCAATGACTAGCAAATGAAAACTGAGGCAGTCTGGAATAAATAAATACTATGGACTGCACCACCGACCAAGGCGGCATCTGAGACTCAGAAATATCTCCAGGGTAAATTGGTAGTGAAAATGAGCTCTGTAGAAACAGCGCGTAACAAAAGAAGCTATGTTGTGTGTGTCAAAGGAAGAGGCTGTGCAGAAGAATATCTGACATGTAGTTCTTAAGCACCCCTCAAAGGTGGGTTAAAGGTTGGTCCCTAGCTTTATGTAAATGAGAGTGTACCCCAAAGGGACTGTGAGATTCTAGTCTGTGGGACAAGCGGATCGTACCACCAGACAGAAGAACGGGTAAGGTTGAGTGAGCTCAAATCCTATGAATCTCAGAATTGAGAACAGTAGGAGTGCGGCCACGCCCTGCCTAACTCTATCTGCTCTGGACTTGTAACCACAACACCCCGCTGAGAGGACCATGGCTGGCAATCAGTCATGTAGCTTAAAACCCTGAAGTTCTCTATGCTAATGACATATCTAGATAGGCCTTGAGCGTTCAGCCAATGAGGTTCCTTGGGCATTCCTTCCCACAAAAGGTATTTAATCCCTGGCTAGCGCTGAGTAAGGTGTAGGCATTCACATCTGACATCAAGTATAGCAGTTTGAATAAGCATGGACTGTCTCTTCATCAAGGATCGCTGTGGGAGGGGGGGTCCTTAGAAATAAAGAGCTGCACTTAAATCTCCTGGAGAAGCCCTTCTCTCTTCCAGCCCCTCTGCGCTCTCAACACTCACACAGAATCAAACTAGGTTCTGTCTCAGCCTCTACCTTCCCCTTCCTGCCTGGCTCGTGCTCCAGAGGGAAATCCCGGACCTGGGATCCCCATTCCCAACTCCCAGTGATATCTTAGCGGCGCCTGGGTAGTCAGGAGAGTAGGAACCACAGCAATCATCTCGGACTCCACTGTTTCCCACCTGGGAAAACACAGACTGAGGACCCCCGTCACAGATTGAGGGACTCCATCAAGGAATGAGGACCCCCGTTGCGGACTGTGTTCTGCCTCCCCTGAGCAGGCACTCTGGGCGCCCACTGGCAAGACAGACACGTAGCCCAGCACTGGTCTCCTTTTTTTCGGCTATGAGGTAAACAGTTCTACTCTCCACCCATCCCTGCTAGGACACTCTGATTTGTCCCAGCCCCCAAACAACAGGGCTGACTGACCACGGACCGGATGTGAGCCAAAACAGGAGTTTCATGTTGTAACACCATCATGGATATGTTGCATAGGTGTGGCCTGCTGACCGATACACAATCCAACACCTATTTCTACCAGGGAAAGGGATTAGAAAGTAGATTAAAGTTAGATTTTGCTATTTCCGAATGTTTGGTTCCAATTACTGGGCTACAGGCTTATACCATCGTGCCTGGCTTTTCCGGTGTCTTTTAAACTGTCCTTTCTGTGGCTTCTCTCCACTCCTTTATGCATCAGGAACAACTGACCTGCCCTGACCTCACCTAGAAGCAAAGGTTAGAATTCAGACCAAAATACCTTTTGAAGGTATTTCCTAAAATTGAATCCTCTTGCATAAAATCCCCTTAAAATAAAATTGAACCGCTTCTTTAAAAAAAAAAAAAAAAAAAACTAAACACCTATCTCAAAGTGTCGCTCCGTGGCACAGCAGTTTTCTAGCAGGCTCGATGCTCCACGTGGAGTTCAGGTCTTAGTCAATTGTCCCCAATCCTGGAACAGAATTGCTCCTGGTTGAGGAAACGGTGCTTTCAGAGGCTTCGATGATAAAGCAGCATAGGACAAAACACCTTTCAGAAGTTTATGGTGATTTCTGGGTGACACAAGAGGTGGGAAACTCGGCCAACTTTTCCTGCCTGACATCCGGGAGGGGTAGAACCTGTTTTTAGCTCTGCCCTGACCATTTATACTTATTCTCCTGTATCATGACTTGTCTCAATCGCCCAGCCAGAAAGCCTGGAACTGGCAACCGAGCCCACAGACTGGAAGCCAGAAGTCGATAACCAGAGTGCCAGCACAGACCAAGCTGAGAGGAATCCATTCTGGATTGCAGATGGCCACCTACTTGCCAGGTTCTCGAACGGCCAGGAGTCAAAGGTGAGCAGGATTGTTTATCTCTTCTTCATGCATCATGAGGGACTGAACTGGGGCTTATGTTTGCCGGGTGAGCACTCTGCCCACTGAGCTCCACACCCACCCATTTCCTCACATTGCCACTGGACTTTACAGTTTTCTCTCCCTACACAATTTTTATTAATGGTTTGGGAATTTCATACAATTTGCACCCTGGTTACACTTGTTTCCCATTCGTTCCAGGTCCACCTGCTCACCCTTGTGCCTCAACCCGAAAAGAAAAGAAAAAAACTACCCACTGAATCTGATTTGTGTTGCTCATATACTCATTGGAGTGTGGTCAACTTCCCAGGGGCCAGCCAGCCCTTTAGAGATAACTAAGTCCCATCCCCGCCCCGCCCCCGCCCCGCCCCCGCCTCCATCAGAAGCCATGGACTGTCGATAGCTACGCTTCTGCATCTTTATCACAATTTTAAGAACTCTCGTCCATAGTTGAATGTCTGGACTGTTTGTTTCTTTTGGGGGAGGAGACTTTGGCACAAAAGGCATCGAAATCTCAGTTACTGGTCTGTGCTCATCGATACCACCATGACAGAAGCTTCCCTGACCACAGCAGCTTGCGGCATCAGGAATGATGGACAGCAATGTGGCCTCTGGTTGGCAGCATGGATCAGACACCAATGTAGATTCAGAGGCACCAAGGACTACAAACATCAACATGGCCTCCAGCGGCAGCACTGATCATGGAAGTCTTCCAAGGGGACGACTCAGAAAACCAATCGTTCTTCATCTCAGATATCTTGTTGCTCAGAGTCAGGGGGATCGTAGGATTGGGAAGCAACAGGAGTGGGGGTTGGGGGATGCTTAGAAGAGCTGCGGCTCCATGCTGTGGGCTAGGCCTGCAGGCTGAGCGGCAGTACTGTCCTAGCAGGCAGGAACCTGATTAGCTGGATCGACAATGGCCCGAGCCTCCAGGGGCGGAGAAGAGCCTTCTCTACTAGGCAATGATATGCTCCTTTGTCCGAGGCCGCGATGCTCCCACACCCATCGCTGCCCAGTCTCGCTTCTCTCTGTCGTGCTGATCTGTTCTGCAGCATGAAAACAAGTACTTGGGGGTGGGGCACGCCATTGAACTTTTCATAGTTTCCATCCCTCTGCTGAAATTCCTTCTCTTACTATACCCGTTGTCAACTTTCCCCACCAGATCCTTTAATGTATTGTTCCACTTTTTAAAATTCTTCTCTGCTAATTTGAATACTCAGATCGTATGCAAATACGCTTCTGTTGCTTCTGTCTAGTATAATTTTTTTCAACTTCTGAAGCGTTTTCTCTAGTGTTCTCATAGTACAGGCAAGCAGGGAACGCAATGCCTCATACAGGCTGGAGGAACGCGATGCCTCATACAGGCTGGGGACCACGCTGTCTCATACAGGCTGGAGGAACATGATGCCTCATACAGGCCAGCAGGGAATGCAATGCCTCATACAGGCTGGGGGACCACGCTGTCTCATGAAGGCCAGCAGGAACTGCGATGCCTCATAATAGGCTGGGGAATGCAGTGCCTCCGCTTTTGCTCATTGAAAAAAGAGGATTTTGATGCTATTTAATATTTGTGGGGGTGGCACATGTGTGTGCAAGTGCGTGTGTGTGCACATGCGTGCATGCGTGTGTGCATGTTATGTGCACATGTGAGTACAGGAGGACATGCAGTGTCTTGCTCGATCACTCCCCACCATGTCCTGTTGAGGAAGGGTCTCCCTGAAGCTGGAGCTCTCAGTTTTCCAGCAAGCGCTGTAATTATCCATCTCCATCCCACTGAGCAATGTGGTCACAGGGATCATCAGGGAGCTGGAATCCAAACTCTGGTCCTTGTAGTCCCCAAAACAACCACTCTTATTTGCTAGACCATTACTCCAACCTAAAAAGGTTTTCAGTGTTATTGAAGAATAGCCCAGTCAGTAGCATGCCTGGAGCTGCACAGACCCAAGGTTTTGAGTTAAGATCCCCGTTCTCATGTAAAGCTGGGCATTGCTATTGTATCTGCCCTCAGTCCTGGGTCAGGGGTCACAGCAGGTGGCTCCCTGGAGCTCCTTGTCTAGCCAGCCTAGCCAAATAGACAGTTCTGGGTTGACAAGTAGATCTGGTGTCTAACAATTAGAGTAGCCCACTGTCGAGTAAGACTTCTTACCTTTAGACTCATGCATACACTCACATTCACACACAAACAACTCCTGGAACACACACGCGCAAATTCACACACACTAAAATCAAGGGCCTTTACCTGCTGAGTCATTTTACCAGATTCCGTTTAAGTGTTATATTGTTTCCCTTCCAGATTGATTACTTTATATTCGTTAGGGGTTTTGTTTGTTTGTTTTGCTTCTGCTCAAGAGTGTGACTTGTTACTTGATCCACTTGGCAACATTTTTTAGATTCTATGTTTTCACTTCTAAAACTTTAGTTTGGTTCGTTTGTTTGTTGTTTAATCTTTAATTTCTGTAATAATTAGATACTGAATGTTTTCAGGACTCATTGAAGGCTTAGTCTCAGGCTGTTGGCAAGCCTAAAGAGGTAATTAGATCACGACTGTGCTAATCTTATCAATGAATCCACTGACCAGTTCATAGTTCAACGGGCTTACTAGGGCTTAACTGTGTGTCTGAGGGTCGGGGAGGGGCAGCTAGGGAGTGACTGGAAAGGTCTGCTCTGCTATGACTTCCTCTTTTTGTGCTTGTTTTTTTCCCAGTGGAGTCAGATAACCACTGACAGAAAACTCTTTGAAACCATGAATCAAAATGAACTTTGTATCTTCTCAGTTGTCTTTCTCAGGCTGTGAGGTCAGTTTTCTGTCAACCTGGCATAAGCTAAGAACACTTGGAAAGAAGGGGTCTCAAGTGGGAAGACCCAGTCCACTGTGGGTGGTGCCATACCTGGGCTGTTGGCCCTGAGTTCTATAAGAGAGCAGGCTGAGCAAGCCATGGGGAGCAAGCCAGTAAGCAGCACTCCTCTGTGGCCTCTGTATCAGCCCCAGCAACAGGTTCCTGCTTTAAGTTCTTACCCTGTCTTCCACTGATGACAGTCAGTGGATCTTGTTGGGTCTTGTTGCTTTGGGTCATGGTGTTTCTCACAGCCTTAGGAAGTAAATGAAGTCACAGGTGTTTTGTCACAGCTGTATAATACATACAGAGAGAGATAAAAGCAACTTCCTTTCTCATTATAACCTTGTCCTCTTTCTTTTCAATATGTGAACTAGTTGATGCACAGTATCACTGTAGTCTCTAGCTACACTCTGTCTGTCTGTCTGTCTGTCTGTCTGTCATCCACAGCTTGTGCTAATAACTGTCTTGTCTTTGGGTTTTGAGATACCTTCTCCTTAGCATCTTCAGCCCTTTTTGATTGGACGCTGAGTACTGTAGCCATTACTTTATTGAATGTTGGGTTTTATTTGTTGTTGTTCTTCATCTTTGTAGGCTGTTAAGGTCTTTGCAGATCAATTCGCTCTTTTCAAGGCCCTTTAAAAACCATGAGCGTGTACAGAGTATACCCTTCACCCTGGCAATATTTGAACTTTCCTATTCAAGTGTGACTCTTGTGGGTCCTCTACCAAATACTTTAGATTAATAATCACCAGTAGATGTCCTCTGTACCTTGGAGAGTGTGTCAGCCCAAAAAATTGCTTAGTTTTCAAGTGTTTGTCCGTTTTCTCTCTGGATCTCCAAGCGATGTACATAGACATCAAAAAGGTCTCAAGAGGATGTTTGTGGATGGTGGAAGCTCTTTCTCTACACAGCCACCTCCCGCCTGGAAGCCCTTTCTCCAGACACTCCCCAAAGCTCTTTCTCTATACAACTCCCCACACCTGGAAGCTCTTTCTTTACCCATCCCCCCCAATTCCCCCCACCCCGAATTCTGTCCTTTCCAGTGTCTCTGGGATGTGAACTCTTCTAAACTCATCAAAAAAAAAAAAATCAAGCAGCTCTGTTGTTTGGGTTTCTCTTCCCTCTGTTGTGTGCTGGGGATCTCTTCTATTCAGGACCTAGAATGTTCTGCACCAGTCATCATCCCCAGGAAGCAGTGTCCTGAGATGCCTTGTGCCCAACAGATAAAATCGCCGCTTCAGTTGTCTCACTGACATTTTTGGGGATGTGAATCCAACTGCTACCTCACTGTGGCTAGAAGCACAGCTGTAGGACCATCTACTCAGTAGATTCTTACTGGGCGATAGCTCATGAGTGGGGGAAGGTGTGGGTCCTGTTGGGCAGACTTGTGGTTCCCACGTGTCTTCTGCCCTGGGCAGCTCAGGGAGGCACAGCTCCAGGGAGCAGAAGGGCGGATTTTGACTGAGTTCACTCCATGTGGCACCAGTCAGACGCTGCTGGGCTCCGTTCAGGTGTGGCAAGATCTCAGACTGAGGTCCCGTATGAGCAGCACTCTTGGATGGGGACTCCCAGACAAGAAGGCTGTGGGGATTGACTGGTCTCAGACTCCTGGGCTCACAGGTGCCGCTGGGAGCCACGGAAGAGTTGAGACTGGGGGTGTACAGGCTGGACCAGTCTGCAGCCGAGAGGGGTGAGAGGGAGAGCTCTGGCGGCGCCTTGCTGGGTAGAGACACTCTTGGTTGCCGGCACTTGCTTGGCTGGATCTCCTGCTCAGCTAGCTTGCTTGGGTGGCAGAGGAGGCTCAGCTCATTAGTTAAAGGCCTTCTCCATGGTTCTCCATGACAGGCCCCAAAGACACGAGGAAGTCCATGGTTTTAAAGGATTTATTGTCATGGCAGGTGGTAGATGAATCTGGCTGCACCTCTCCCACATCTCCAGGGTGGACCTTTGGTTAAATACTGTTTGTAAGGAGGAGGGTCTGGGAAGGAATATTTAATTGGCTATGCCCTCTGGCCTTTTAGGTATCTCATTAATATGGAAATCTCTTGAGGCTGAGGCCTGTAGTCATGCCCTCTATCTTAGTCACGTCCTCCATCTGTGCTAGGTGACACAAACCACTCTTTGGGAGGGGCTGTCCTACTGGCATAGGTCAATGGAGGTCTTGGCCGAGTGTCAACCAAGAGTGTCTCTTCCCGCCCTCCTGTCCCTCTTCCATTCCCAGCCTCTCTTTCAGGTGAACCCCGTCTACTGTGGCTGATGGCCCTCAACACAACACTGTTTTCCTGTAGTCATCCATCACCTATGGTTCCTATAATCTTCCTGCTCCCCTCTTCTGGGATGATCCCTGAGCCTTGGAAGGGAGGGGTGTGATCCAAATGTCCATTTAGGCTGAAACCTCTTATTCTCTGCATGGGGTCTCCATGTTATCAATCAACAGTCGCTACAAAGGCAAAGCTCTGAGGACGCTGGAGAGATATATTGAGCTGTGTGTATACTAAGTCAATAGGAGTCAGTTTAATACGATGTCCGTTTAACAGAGTAATAATAGTAGGCCAAGGACTCGCTTGGTTGTGGGTTCTCGGTCCCTTAACAGTGACAAAGCTGAGTTTTCTCTTACAGACAGCTTTAAATCCAATCAGAAAGCGGTTGGCTATTCCTGTAACCTTCACGCCACTATTATATCAGTGGGAATATCTTGTTAGGCTAGACATTATTTTAATTTACAGAATTCATAGCTAGGTAAGACCGATGATTGAGTTTATCTGCAGTTGGCATGAATAGCACCTTCCAACACCCCAACACCCTGAAAACTAGCTAGCAGAGATGATGATTCCAGGTCAGAAACATCTTGATTTATGCATTTTATTTTTCTTTGTTTTTTTTTTTTTGATCTGTCTAGCATTGTTCAGTTTCAATGCAATGTATCTATATGGTTTTTAAAGCTCATTCTAGTTGATACATTTATATGTCCATGCTTTATTGACACGCAGTGCTGTTCCTGGCTGTTTTCTTCAAATGCCTCTCCTACATGTTTTTAACTCTTTATTAAGATTTTTATTATTTGTATATCAACCCTTCTATGCTCTATCTTTTAAAACTGTTTTTATTTAAACTATTTTTATACAACATATTTCGAGCATATTCTTTCCCTTCCCCAAACTCCTCCCAGATCTTACCCTCCTCTCTACCCACCCAACTTCATATTCTTTTCTCTCTCAAAAAGAAAAACAAACAAACAAACGAAAAATCCCAAGCCCCCCCCCCATGAAAACCAAAACACACAAACTAAAAAAAAAGATCATTAAGACAAAATAGAAAGAGGAAGGAAAGAAGGAAGAGGGGAGGAGAGAAAAACTATGCGAAACCATCTGCTGCATGGGAATTGTAACCTCTATCGTATTTAGCATCTGTCCCGCTGGTCCCACTGACTCTTGCCCAGGGCTGATTTTTTTTCTTGTATATCTATGGTCTTTGAAGCTTGTATTATTTTTGGTAGATTTTACTCCATGGGAATTTGGGGGTTTTACATTAGGGTTGCTTTCAAGATATTTATTCTGACCCCACTCCCACCTTATTTGTGTGTGTGTGTGAGAGAGTTAGGGTTTACTGCTGTGAACAGACACCATGATCAAGGTAACTCTTACGAGGACAACATTTAATTGGGGCTGGCTTACAGGTTCAGAGGTTCAGTCTGTTATCATCAAGGCAGGAGCATGGCAGCATCCAGGCAGACACGGTTCGGGAGTAGCTGAGAGTTCTATATTTTCATCTCAAGGTGGCTAGGAGAAGACTGACTTCCAGGCAGCTAGGATGAGGGTCTTAAAGCCCACAGTGACACGTCTACTTCAACAATCCACATCTTCTAATAGTGTTACTCCCTGGCCTGAGCATATACAAACCATCACAGTGTGTTTGTGCATATGTGTGTGTGTGTGTGTGTGTGCGCGCACACATGTGAGTGGGTATCCACGGAGGCTAGAATAAGGAGTCAGATCCTCTGGGCCAGTGGTCATTTGAACAGCGGACCTGGGTGCCAGGACTGAACTTAGGTCTCTGGAAGACTGGCAAGTACTCCTCACGGCTCCACACCCTCCCCAGCCCTGAAGTGTTCCTCACGGCTCCACACCCTCCCCAGCCCTAAGGGAGCTGTCACAATGTAGAATTTTGCTTTGTTTTCTTGAAGGACTGAGATTCTAACCAATGCTAACCTGAGGTCACTTAACCTTCTGAAGGAGCCAGGCTTAACAAAGAACCCTCAGTCACTCTCCACCTCACAGGAATCTGAGGTCTGGTCTTGTTCGATGTTCTCATTGTCTATTACACGGAGGGTCCTCCCCAAAAAAAGTGTTTGATGCAAAAGCATTGAATGTCTTTTCTTACTTGAAGTCACACGTTCAGCAGAATCATTCTCACACCACTTGTGAAAAGTTCAGGTTAAGAATGAGAAGCGACAGGAGCAAGAGCTGCAAGCCGTGGGAGTGAAGAATCAATATCCAGCCATTTAAAGACAGAAAGCATGAATAGCGCACACTAGTGTCCTCCCATGTCAACGGGAAAAGCATACTTTTTGGCAAGAGTCAAAAGTAACTAGCCATTTGTTGGTTTAGACACATTGGAATATACTTCTTCTTCTGGTCAATCCAAATCTCTCCCTCTAATTCATAGTATAGAATGTATTGCATAGCATCTCTTTAAAGTGGTACTCAGCACATCTCCAGAGGCCCCCTGTTCTTCTCAGCCTCCTGGTACCTTGCATAGTGTTGTTATTTCAGAAGAATCTGTCTTGACTCTTGCAGGTTGGAAGATTCTTAGATTCTTCCAATTTCTGCAGGGATTTTGGAATGTGGCCAGCTCTGAAGGAATTTCTCAGTAACATCTGGGACAAGGGAGACGTCTCAGCATGTCAAGTGCTTACTCAGAAGCACGAGGACCTGTGTTCAAATCCCCAGAGCCCACATAAAAGCTGGTAGGGTACCAGGTGCCTAAACCCAGCACTGGAGCTGGAGGGGATAGGTCAATCCCACTCAACAACCTGTGTAGGGGAAGCAGTAAGCTCCAGGTTTGGTGCAGGGACTCTCTCTCAAAAAAACAAGGGGAAGTGCAACAGAGGAAGATGCCTGATACCCATCCATACACATCTGTGCACATCTGTGTGAGCACACGCATACACATACACTCACCAAGTAGAGATATAGAAATCAACCATATATATATATATATATATATATATATATATATATATATA
>NW_021604568.1:16661433-16668048 GCF_004785775.1 Grammomys surdaster | reverse complement strand
AAATCCAGTTCATAGGAAACTCTTTTAGCTACCAGGTCCTGAATATACATGCCCTTCAGTATCTGTGGGAGACTATATCTGGTGCCCTCAGAGTGGTCAGAATTCTTCTATAAAATGCTGTCATGTTTGCATGTAAACTATACATTTCTGCCTGTATTCTTTAAATCACTTCCGGCTTAGTTTTAACTAATGCCCAATGAAAATGTAACATAAGACAGTGTACTAGGTTATTTTGGAAACCAGGGCAAAAAAAGTATCAATTTTAATACAAACACAATCCACTTTCTTCAGACCTGTGTTGCTACATAACCCAGACTGGCCTTGAACTCATAATCCTCTTGGCTTGGTTCCCTGAGTGCAGGGACTGCAGGCATGTGCCACTGTGTCTGATGAGATACAGTTATTCTATTGAATAGTTTTGGCCCACAGTTGTTTGAATTCATGGACATGAAACCCACAGCTAAAGATGAGGGCCGTCTCTGCTTGCTCTCTGCCTAAAAACACTGTGTACATCGCCTTCCCCAGACACTGTTAGGAGCATATTTTATGACCATCTGTGTGGTCTATTATAAGCATCTTAAGGACATGAGGGTAAGATCTGCTTGTACTGTATCTGTGGCTGTACAATGAGGTTACAGAGACGAGAGTGTCTACAGCAGATGAAGAACAGGACTATGTGTAATCACAAGGCTAAGAGTAGACAGGCACACAGTCCTGGGACCTCTGTCCCTGTAGGAGATTTTCTATAATACATACAATATATATATATACTGCCGCATACTCACAGAACAAAGTTAATTCAACAGGACTTCCATGTTTTACAGTGTTGTTAGGGAAAACACACAGTGCAATCATTAAACAACAACGAAAAACAATGCTTTAAGTAGTTGTGTGTCAGGCGTTTTTGGAAATGTACAGAAGCTGAGAGGTCAGTGGGCATCAAAGTAGCAGGGAATGTCTTATGAGATGGCTCTAGGGTTAATTTGGGTGGGGAGGAAGGCATTTGCAAAAAATAGTGAGAGTGAAGAAAGGCGGGAGACAGAAAAACGTCATTATTGAGAACTGTCTGCCGGAAAGTAGTCATGTGGTGTTTGGGGGATAGCTAGAGGCGCGCAGGAGAACAGACATGAGCAGTGTACAGAGGGTCTTAACATTTCAGAAGAGGTAAGCTCTTTTTGACATGGGTCATGCCTGTTTTGCTCACTGTTGTGGCCCTACTACCTGCCATAAGGACTGGCACATAGTATATGCTCACTAAATCTTTGTTGGAGGAATTAATTGCTTGGATGAAATACTGAGACTAACTGTTGATCAGTGGGGGCACCCTGCAGGCTCTGGAGTTATGGCAATACCCTAAGTAAACAAGCAAACAAGCACCCCCTCAAAAACAAACAAAAAACTATTTTCAAAGCAACAGGAAAAATTAAAGTGGAGGCAGACTGAGCACGGAGGCTGATCATGGGGTCTGAGGAGCACAGAGTCTGAGGAGCACGGAGGCTGAGGAGCACGGAGGCTGAGGAGCACGGAGGCTGAGGAGCATGGAGGCTGAGGAGCACGGAGGCTGAGGAGCATGGAGGCTGAGGAGCATGGAGGCTGAGTAGCACGGAGGCTACAGAACATAAAGACTACTCTGGAATCACTCAGGTGTGAAGGGTTAATAGTGGACTAAGGTCAAAGGGAAAGAAGTCACTTTGAGACCCGAGCCCTGGTCTGAGGCAGGAGGATGTTGTCTGATGTTAGGTGCTGATGTTAAGTGCTGAGTTTAGGAGTTACCATTGACGTTCGCAATGTTCTTCTCTCTCAGGTCTTTATCCTCACACTTCCCGGTGTTCTCCAACTATCTGCCCATTATTTTTCCTAGGGTTGTGCCCACCTGTTTGAGCATTTCTGAATTGCAGGACCTATTCTGTGAATCTCATTTTATCAGGAGATTTGGGAAGAGCTTGCGCAGAAAATAACTAGACCTTTGCGGAGTACAGAGGAACAGAGGCCAGGAAGGGGCGCGGGGAGTTCAGAACTTGGGGCCAGCTGTTCTTTCTTCTCCCAGCCAGCACCGAGTCAGTCTACACACCTCCAAGGCAGCAGACTTCCGAGTCTTCTCGTTTCTGTCCTGATGACACATAGAAAGGGGTTCGTCGCCCTCTCTCCGCTCCAGCCATGTCCCTTCCCGCTCAGCAGCCTTTCTAGAGCTGGTCTGGCCTTGGTGGGGGTCATAGCTGGTCCTGCTTATGAACAGCCAAAGACTGCTCCACGGTCGGGTCAACCCCCCTCATGTGACCCTGGAATTCTTTCTCCACTCAAGGGCAGAGCTTACGGAAGACATAGACTCGCTCCTAACGGTGTCTCTCTGGGGCCAAGGCTGGAAGCTGGAAAGCTTTCACTGACAGCAATCCCTCCCATCCCCACCCCCTGCATCATCAGAGACAGGGGTCCAGAGAGTAGGCGACATAGACTCCATCACACGCCCCACCTTGCTCAGGAACAAAGCTCTGCCTGGCGCCGTGGCCAAGCGGGCAGTGAATCCCCAGCAGCCTCTGGACCCCAGTGGGCCCGGCCCGCGGGCACGGGGCGGGGGAGCCGGCCCCGCCCAGCCGGCCCTAGCTGTCAGCAGCGCCGCGCCCTGCAGATCCGCGGCTGCCCGCCCGCCCGGCTGCCCCGAGCCAGCGAGCCGAGCAGGTGTCCTGCGGGAGGCGTGCGCTCGCCCGGGGCTGGGAGGACGCGCGAGCCCGTGTGCGCGTCTCGGGATCCTCTCCTCCCCACGCCCTGCGGGTTTCTCCACTCCCTCCTGCTTCACTGTGGCTGCCTGAGCCATGTCCACCCGAGGTGAGTGGGGACCTGGGGACCAGGTGACGGTGTGCGGAGCGGGCGCGGGGTCTGGAACAGGGCGCGCCGGGGGCAAGGGGTTTCGAGAGCGGAGCTGGCCCTAGCCTGGCCTGAAACTTTGGCAGCGGCTCCCGGGGCTCCTAGGCTGGGAAAGGAAGCGGTCGCCCTTGACCTTGGTCGCCGGATGTAGGCGAAGCCTGAGGGCCAAGGTCCGGTGCCCAGCCCACCTGTACTAGCTGCGCCTCTGGGCTGGGAAGGTGTGGGGGATGGGCTGGCCACTGCCAATCCTGCTGAAGAGCTGTGGAAGGGCTGACTGGGAAGAAGAGGCATTTTTTTTTTCCTCCTTTCTTGTTACCATTTTGTAGCTCAGTTATGGAAGAAATCCAGGGCTTGATGCAGTAGGATTTAAAGCTGCAGGGTTTATGCTCCTTCTTTTTTTTTTTTTTTTTTAAGTGATTTTACTCATGCTAACCTTTGACTGGTGTCCTCTTTCGCCTCCCACCTGCTTTGATCTGAAGTGGAAACAGTTACTGCAGGTGGAATGGAAGGAGGAAAAAGAAGGGGAAAAATATCAAAACTGCTTTTCAGGCAGGAGTGAAGGAGATGAATTTCTCGCCATCTGGATACAGCAGCGATGCTCAGGAGAGAGTTAGTCATAGCTCAGTGGCTGCTACTATGAGTGAAATATTAAAGAGATCAAGTCATTGTGCAGCTTGTGAGCAATTAAAATGAAGTGGCTTGGTTACTTTTTGTCATAAGCACTGAAGAAAAATATTGATTATTTTTAGAAAGTATGTTTGCAGGGCAGTAACTTCTGCATCCTTTGACATCCCTGGAGGCAGTGTGTGGCAGGTTGTATGTAGCACTGGTCTTTAGTCTCCCTTTATGGTAAGGGAGAAGGTTAGGAATTCAATTACGTTGTTAGATAGTTAAGCGTTGCTTTTTCAGGGTCATGTTTGGGATTATCATAAATAATCTCTATTCAGAATGCTTTAAAAATATCCGTTTTGAGAAATGTAATCTTGGTTGATGATTGTTCTGGCAACGTGGTTGTTAAACTCCATATCTAGAAATGGGACAAGGAGCTGGGATTTAAATTTTAGGCGATCATGCTGTAGAGGTGACGTGAGACCCTGAGTTATAATCTACCTAGTCATGGTCAATAATCTGCCCATGTTCAGGTTGGAGGAAGGGAAAGGGACACAGCGGGCATGGGCAGCTCCTGAGGACTAGCCTCTCCTGTGCTCTGGAACTCTGAACAGTCCAGGCTTTGAGCCCTGATCTTTGTACTTACTACAGACGACAAGGAGAATGTGGGGGAAACGTCAGGAGTTGTAAAACTCTCTTGGGTAAGAGTCCAGTTGACTTGGTTTTCTATCCCACTGAAATCCCTTCTAACCGCTGGGGACAACTAGCCACTGGGAACCTTGGTGTGTCCAGTCCACTGGAAGACATCATGAGTTTTACATAATCTTTGTGATTTATCTGGAATGTCAGATGGGGATAACTCATTGACTATCAGGGGCTGAAGTCCTGGACTGAAGCTGCTTTCTCAAGTATGTCTGATCCTACCAAAAGCAGGGTAGTTTCCTGTTTCCCTTCCATTGACCTGTTGGGAATTATGCTGGTTGTTGTGACTGTCAACCTGACATGGCCTAGAGTTACCTGGAAAGAGAGTCTAAAGGAATGATCCAGGTCAGGCTGACTCATGGCATGTCTGGGGGAGCATTTTATTATTAATTGACGTAAGAAGACACAGGTGGAGTAAACCACTTCATGGGCTGACCCCTGATCTGTGATCAAGAGGGCAGGTGAGCATGAGAGGGAGCGCTCCTGTACATTCTCTCTGATTTTGCCTGTGGGTATGACGCTGGAAGTTCCTGCCTTGACTTCCCCATAATAATGGACTGTGACCTGAGATCGTGGGTCAGAACCACAAAGTCAGAACAAAAGCTGTCCTCCCTTAAGTTGCTTTGGCCAGGGTTTATCATTACAGCAACAGCAAGGAGAGGAGACAGCCATGGTGTGTCCGGGAGTTTGAAGTCTGACTAATCTTACAGAGAGAAGACAGCACACGGAACACTAGTCACTAAAGGCTTTTTTTTTGTTTCGTTTTGGTTTGTTTTGGTCAGACACTTTGTATCTGTTATAAAAACCGAATCCCTTCAGTAACACAAGGAGTGGGTACTAGCTTTCTTTATTCGCTGTTTTACAGAAGGGGCTGAGGTTTTGAGAGGTTTTATGTACATTGCTCGGGATTCACTGGTTGGTAGATGGGAGGTCCTGCTCTCTGTCCAACACTGTCTGATTCAGGCCTTTTGACAGGAACATTCAGAAATATTATCACAGATACTTTGTGATGTCCAGGGAGGGATACACACGGACACTCCTGTTCTGTCTCCTCCTTTTCCAGATCGAGGACCAAGTCCTAGATGTTATCAAAGACCTGATGTTTTTATTATGTCTCTGTGAAGTGTTTTATTTACAGAGAATTGGAAGTCATACAAAGTTCTGAGTGATGAGTAGAGGGTGTGCTTGGTGAAGTAGATCTGGAATCTCAAACACGTCAAACCCAGCCTCACTGTGTCTGATCCATTCCCATATCTGCTCTTGCCTCTGCGCCTGGAAGTAGAGACTAAACCCCCAGGATCACAGAGTTAATGTGTCTGTTTAAGTATACAGACTACAACTAGGAACGTCTTTAGACTCTGGGAAATATTAATCTCACTGATTAAAAAAAATGATGTCCGTATATCTTTAGTATTTAACATTGCAGGTTATAGTGAGAGTAAAACTGTTTCCAAAAGCCAGGAAAACTGAAATAAGTTGGATGTGGATTTCAATAGGGAAAAAAAGAGAGAGAAAAAAAAATACCACACGCTTGTTTGCTATTTGTGACATATGGAGTATGCACTGAAATTAAACCCACTAGTCAACTAACAAAGTGTTTCCAACTTTCGTGGGAGGACAAGTTAAGCTGTTCCTGTGTATGGTTTCTTCAAATAGTCCTATCGGACTTTTGTGTATTTTTACCACTGAGACCAAAGTGGATTCATTACGTTCTGGTTCTTGATTTGCCATCAAGAAGAAATGGTCACACTTGGTAGGGGTTCTAGTCTTGGGAAGCATTTTCTAACTTTTTAATATTGACTGCCAGGTTTGATTCCAGACCTAATGGGTGATAAACTGCAGAGACAGAGCCCTCCAGCCACATGTGAACAGATTTCTAGGTGCTTCTAAGTCCCTTAGATTAGAGCAAAGCCTCCAAATTTTAGGAGCCCCGGGCATCTGGAAATCAAATATATGGAGCCCAGCACTTTGTGCTAGAGATACTAAATAAAGATAAACAAGAGAGCAGAGATTGGGAGGTGTCTTAGCCAGGACAGTGCCTGCCACACAAGCAGAGAACCTGGGTTCAGATCTCTGTCACTCATATAAACGGTTAGGTCTAGGTGTCTAGCAGTTTGCTATCCTAGCAGTTGGGGGGGGGGATGAGGACAGGAGGATCACGGGGTCAGTGAGGGGCTCTGTCTCACAAAATAAACTGGAGAGCAGTAGAAGAAAACACTCTACATCTACCTCTGGTCTCCATGTCCATCTGCACTGATGTGGAGAGACAGAGAGAGGTGAAGAGCAAGAGAGGAGAGAGAGAGAGTAAGACAGAGAGAGAGAGACACGGAGAGAGAGAGAAAGAGAGAGAGAGACAGAGAGAGAGAGACAGAGAAAGAGAGAGAGAGACAGAGACAGAGACAGAGAAAGAGTGACAGAGAGCAAGAGAGGGATATATATATA
>NW_021604568.1:16649098-16661333 GCF_004785775.1 Grammomys surdaster | reverse complement strand
ATATAGAGAGAGAGAGAGAGAGAGAGAGAGAGAGAGGGAGGCAAGGAGGGAGAGAGGGAAGGAGGGGGAAACAGAGAGAGGGGGAGGGAGAATAGTTAGTGTAGAGTATGGGGAGAGATGACTCTGTGGTTAAGAACACTTGTTGCTCTTCAAGAGGAATTGAGTTCAGTTCCCAGCCCCTGCATCAGATAACTCAAAACTGCCTGTCATTCCAACTCCAGGAGATCCATGGCCCTCCTCTGGCCTCCACAGACCCTTGCACGAATGTACACATTCTAACACATGTGCATGTGCACATGCATGTATACAAAGATACTAATAAAAACATTAACCATTTAAATAATATTCAGGGTAGATATTATAGTTTGACTCTTCCACAGGCTCACTCAGTTCTGTATGGGATAGCCTGGCAGCCGTAGAATGAAGAGCTCTATTTTTTAGTGCAAGGCCTACAGCCTCTGACAGGTTCTCAAAGGAGCAGTTTTAAGTCATAAATATAATACTAAAACCCACCCATATGATAAGAAAATACCAGCATACCAACAGAATATGTTTAAGTTGTGAAGTTTTTAAACCCAAACACACTGCAAGGCTATGAAGTTAGAAATGAAATTTTCCTATTTTTACTTCCTACCCAAATAACAAAACACAGTGGCCACTATAGTCAGGATCTTCCAGCCGACTTCCGACTTGTTATTTTCTGGTTCAATTCAATAGTTGTTAAATATTTATTCCGTGTTAGACACACAGCAGATAAGGAGCATTGTGCAAAGACGTGGCCTCGTGAGTGTGCTAGCCTTTCAGAACACTGAGTCTGGGTGAAAGGTTAAAGGTTGAGGTGCCCGTGGATGGGCTTCTCTGAGTCAGCAGAGATAGCACTCGGAATATGCGTGTTCCAGCAATAGAGCAGTCCCCATTCGTTGGCTTTAGAACTTCCACTGAAGCAGAAGCAACATGAATGCTCACCTCTCGGGGAGTGGACGCCTCTGAGTTGTGGCGCGTACACACTATGGACTATTGGAAAGAATGAGGGAATGGGTTTGCTTTATGTTTGCATCCATACATTGCTCAGCATACATTGGTTTCCATCGTCATACATTGCTAAAGGAGAAAGGCAAGTTATAGAATAGTCTGGATCAAACTGGATCCAAAGTGTTGTAGATTAAGAAAAAAATCCTCCTGCGTGCCTGTGTGTGTGTGTGTGTGTGGATTGAATGTCACAGAAGAGGCCACCAGCATTTACAGTTGGCTACCTCACAGACAGGGACGGGGCGGGAAGGCAGTTGGCACTCTTTTTCCTAGGGTATTTCTCTTAGTTAGGCTTTCTATTGTGGTGATAAAGTATTATGGCCAAAAGCAAGTTAGAGAGAAAAGGGTTTAATCTATCTCCCATGTCCCGATCACAGTCCGTCATGAATGGAAATGTGGGAGGAACGGAAGTACAAGCCATGGAGGGATGTTAGCTGGATTGCTCCTCATGGCTTGCTCAGCCTCAATTCCTGTAGACACCTTCCCAGGGGTGACACCGCCTACAGTCAGCTGGGCCTTCCCATCTCAATCTTCAGTCAAAAAATGTACCACAGGCTTGCCCACAGGCCAGTCTAATGAGGATATTTTCTCAGTTGAGGTTTCCTCTTCTAAAGTAATTCTAGCTTGTGCCAGGTTGACATAACGCTAACCAGCACAGTATCTTCATGGGGTTTTGGGGGGAAGCAAACAGACATGATTGTAATAGACTGAGACAAAAAAAATCTGTAAGAGGGAGAAATGTCTACTTCCTCTTATTCATTTACTCTAGTTGAGGTCATAGGTTTTTATTCATCTAGTAATGTCTATCTGTTTATTCGTTTAGACAGAATCTCACATATCCTAGGTTGGCTCAAACTCCTATGTAGCCTAAGGTAACCTTGACTTTCTGCTTGGTCTATCTCTGGAATGCCATGGTGTGCCACTAGACCAGGTTTTATACAGTACTGAGTATCGAACCCAGGGCCCGGTGCATGTTAAGCAAGCGCTCTGCCCATTGAGCCCCTGTATTCAGGTATTGAACAGCTGGTTAATAGACCCCATGTGTTTGTGGCCAACATATGTTTCTTGAGGTTGTACAAATTTGACACAAGTTAATTCTTTTGTCTTCTCTGCCACGCTGATTTCTCCAGATAGCCCCTAGAATATTAACTCGCTACATTGTTTTGTCTTTGATGTCTACAGTATTTTTCTTGATTTTTTTTCAAAAAGTTTGATGTTATCTGTTATTGGATTCAATGAATACATTTCTGACCATCCATATTTCTGCAGAAAATAACAACAACAGAAGACCCCCATATCTTCTTCCAAGGAACTCACAGTGTTTTATGGAGAGACATGAATACAAATATTTAGAAAAGGATTTACCAGGTGCAGGTAAATAATATGGGACAAGGAGATGCTGTGGCCACGGCAAGGAGTGGCCCTGTCAGGCTGAGGAAGGCCACGGGGTCAATGAGGCTTCTTGAACAGAACTGAGTTCTTTGAGAACAGGTTGGATCTAAGCGGATGACACAGGATGAGATGGAGGAAGGGTGGCTTGAGAGAAAAAGGGTGGGCCTCAGAAGCCCGTGGGTGCAGTCGGCTGGCTTGTTTGAGTTTCAACAAAGGCCTTTGTAGGCAGAATTAGATCCGTGAACAGCATTGATTTTTTTAAAAAAAGATAATGGAGAGGATATGAGAAGAGTTGATCAAACTTTATGAGAAAATTTTAAATGAAAATATGTATTGAACTATAATTTACATGTGGCTGCCCTTATCTGGCTGATTGTCACTTTCCAATGTGCTTTAGAAGAGAAAGGAATTCTATCCTGGTTAAAACAGTAACCTTAGAAATACCTATCCATCTGTCCATTTACCCATCAGGTAGGCCATCAATTGAGACCACCTAGACGTAATAGGGTTAATCGCCTACTGCATTGGAAGTCCAGTCATTAGTACTTTATAGTGCCATAAGAGGCTGACACGCACTGGTTCAGTTTCAGCCTGTGCTCAGCTGGCTCTCTTATACAACCCAGGTCCACCTGTCTAGGGATGGTGCCGCCCTCAGTGGGCTGGGCCCTCCCACATCAATCAAGATAGTTTCTCACAGACCTGGCCACAAGCCAATCTAATAGAGACAATTCTTCAATTGAAGTTTTTCCCTGCCTAGGTGACTCTAGGTAGTGTCAACAATAAAACCTAACCAGGACAGAATATAAAATAAAATCCACAATGAAAAAAAAATGTCTTTTTCTTTGCTCCTTCCAAGAACAGAAGTGACATATGTCAGAAAATGTCTTGAGGCCGTATGGTGGATGGTTTGATGCCCTCAGTCTGCCAACCTTTAACCTCCAGTCAGTGTTGATTACTGAGCCTTCCTTCCCGAGTACCGACTCCAAATTCTCTTCATTCCCAGGCTGTGGATGCTAATATGCTATTTAAAGAAGTCATTCAGAGTCCCTGTGGTGGCCTGTGCTTACAATCTCACCTGGCCTGTGGGAGGCAAGTCAGGAACTCAAGGACAGCTTGTCAGTAATGAGTTCAAGGCCAGTCTGGGGAGCATGAGACTCTGCCACAAACAAACAAACAAACAAACATCTATCCAAAATAACAACAATGAAAAGACAATAACCCTTGCCCCACAAAAAGCAACAAAGGAGAACAAAAGACAGTGTTTGGACAATGGCTGCACACTTGATTTAAGCTTAAACTCTGGTTTATCTATTTCTTCCTTTCAACCCCAGAACATTTCTGTGTTATTGGTATTTACCCTCAAGTATTGCAACTACTACAGACTTAACAACTGTAACTCCAACTAAAGTCAAACTCATATTTTTGGATATACTTTAACTTGAGAGTAATTTACAGGACAGTTTTCTATGGAGGCAGAAAAGCTACTATGGGAAGTTGATGCCGGGTGCTTTTGTTCTTTCAATAGTTACATAATCAATTAATTAATTAGTTAATTTGCAGTGCACATG
Source organism: Grammomys surdaster (assembly GCF_004785775.1). Lineage (NCBI taxonomy): Eukaryota > Metazoa > Chordata > Mammalia > Rodentia > Muridae > Grammomys > Grammomys surdaster. Next base: position 16,657,344 of record NW_021604568.1, on the reverse strand, counting down.
CTAGGCAAATATTCTACCACTGAGCAACATCTCGGAGTCATAATTATTTCAATGTGAAGTTCTAGTTCTTCTAACTAATCCATTTTAAAGATAACTTTAAAATGTATAGTTCAGTGTGCCTATGGCTATTATCATTATTATTGTTATTATTAATATTTTGAGACAGTATCACTGTATAGCAAAGGAGCTTAAAATAAAGTGTGTTGCTAAGGCTGCCCCAAAATTTATACTTCTTCAGCCTCAAGAACTGGCAAGACAAGTATGTGGTACCATATGACGTACTAGGTTTTCTGCCAAAGTGCTGGGGATTTATTTTCCCAGTATGTCGTATTATGAAGGAAATTATCTAACATGCACTTACCGATGTATGAGGATTGTCCATTAAAAATAATTATTGGGTGGGAAAGTCCTTATTTAGTGGATGAATCTATAAAATCTTTTGTGTAATTGAATCTTTTGTATAATTATTAAAATCAAATAGGAACCAGCATTGTGGGTCAAGCTTGCAAACATTATTTGCTGACTGGCTGGAGATCACATGAGTCCAGCCTTTTGTTTAGCTCATATTTTTTTAAGACTTGAAGAGAAAGTTATTTAGACTTTCAGAAAATTAAAAGAAATTAGCCCTTTATTCTGTACAGCATGTCCTTTCTGCAGTTCTTTAGCAGAGGCACACACTAGAATAATATTTAGTGTTATATCTGTATCCACAGTGGAGTAAATCCTAAAATATTTTTTTCCCTGAAGAGAAGAATATCCTGCAGTGTGTTTTCAGTTTAGGCTGCATCCAAAGTCTTTACTCAACATATTGAGAATTCACAGAAAAACATCCACAATGGGGAAGGCTCCAGAGAACTGGGTGGTAACAATGAAGGGAAATGGGGGCCATGAGGCAAACAGCTATTTCTGGCCGTCAGCTCCAAGTAGGAGACGACATAAGGAGACGAATCCCGGCATCTGGGCAGAGAGGAAGGAGGACAGCCATCATTTTTAAAAGTTAAAAATATACAATGTTGAAGAGAGCGGTGGGCTGGCAGTCTCTAGCGAAACCAGGGGTGTCTTGGTGTCACTGATTCATGTAAAACAAGGGGCTTCATTTCCAGTCCTTGAACCATTTGAGTGGTTCAGAGAAGGGTTTGGTTACTCACCCTCCATCTCTTTGGACCATTTACTTTAGGAGGGTCCACTCTCTGGTTAGGTGCTTTTATAGATCATAGAATTATAGTCAGCAAGAACACATTCATTTCCGTCAGCATGTGCTCCTTGAACATGTAGAGGCTGCTGTGGGGTTAGGGGGAGGCAGCCATTGCTGAAGTGTCTGTAGTAGTTGTGAAGGGAAGAAATGAAGAAGACTGGGTGTATGGGAGTACTAGAGAGGAGAGGGCACAGGGAAGCTATTATCTGTAAGGATTGATACTGGAAGAGCCGTTTGGACAGAGACCTGGAAGTGGAGAAGGACACCTAGTAAAGGATGTCTAGTCACTGAGTGTTCTTAGAGTCTATCTCATTTGTGTCCAAGGATCAGCAGGGAGGGAGAGGCATGGAGCTAAAGTCAGGGAGATAACGGGGTGTCACTCTTGTAGGCCTCTAAGGACTTGGGTTTTTGTTCAGTTAAATCCAATAAGATAGGAAAGGATCCTTGGAAACCTCCTAGGAGGGTTGTAACATGATTTGATACAGTTTCAAAGTATCACAAAGGAAGGAGTGGATAGTAGACCAGAAGGCTGAGGTTGGAAGTAGCAAGATGGTTAAGACGAGATGCGATGGTGGTGATGGTGGTGATGGTGGTCAGGAGCTGATGCCGAGACTAGTCAATGAAGAGGCTGTTAGAGTCTGGAAGTCTTTCTAAGGCTGGCCTGGCTGATGAGAAAAAAAATGAGAGAGAGAGAGAGAGAGAGAGAGAGAGAGACAGAGACAGAGACAGACAGAGAGAGAGACAGAGAGACAGAGACACACAGAGAGAGACACAGGGAGAGACAGAGAGACAGAGAGAGAGAGACAGAGAGACAGAGAGACAGAGAGAGAGACACAGGGAGAGACAGAGAGACAGACAGACAGAGAGACAGAGAGAGAGACAGAGAGAGAGAGAGAGACAGAGAGAGACACAGGGAGAGACACAGGGAGAGACAGAGAGAGAGAGACAGACAGAGAGAGAGAGAGACAGAGAGAGACAGAGAGAGAGAGAGACAGAGAGAGAGAGAATATGAATCTGGGAGGATGGCAGGTCATTTTGTAGGATGGGTAAGAGAGTAGGTGTAACCTTGAGCTTTTCCACCCAGCCTCTCTGTTCCCCGAAATAACAACCCTGAGACTTAATATTTTATGAATAAATGCCTAGGCCAAAAGCTTTGGCTTGTTCCCCTGACTAGCTTGTTACTTAATTACCCATCCTATCAAAGTCCTGTCACATGGTTGGCTACCTGGACTTAGTTTTATGATCATCGCCTTCATCGTTCAGGATAAATCTTGTACCTCTAACTGTTTCCCTGAATATTCTCTCTCTCTCTCTCTCTCTCTCTCTCTCTCTCTCTCTCTCTCTCTCAATGTCCCACCTTCTAATCCTGCCTCAGCTCACTGGCCACAGACTTTTAATTGACAAGCGATGCTTCCACACAGTATGTGAAGATTCTCTCCACAGGTAGGAGAGAGGGGAGGGGCCCAGCATTTTAGATGAACAAGTCCGATATATCTCTTACCTGCTGTGAGGATATTTATTGTGAGTATTTTATGGATAGAAGGATTCTTTAACAAGCGGAGAGACTCACCCGAGACCATCATCTGCCAACTAATGTTTCACACAGAGTTCAGTTCAGGTCTTGTTACCAGAGTGTGTGCAGTGTGCTGCCATGCTGCCTGTTTGTATTAGGCTGAATTATGCACTGGGGAAAGAGTAGGTCTGGCTCCCGTTCCTCAATTGTTCATTATGTTGAGAACATTATGTTATCCTAGAACTACTATTTTTCAATATCATCATTGTTATTGCTGTAAAGACACAACAGAAACATGAAAGCAGATATCTTACCGTTTGGGCGTCCGTTCATTTAGCCATTCACCATTCCTAACAATCAAGTATTTGCTACATTGTTGTGGTTAAGTGCAGCAGGCAGACAGAGGGAAGACAAAGGGCCTTCTAGATTTAACACCAGGCCAAGGAATTCTTGGTAAAGCAAGTGAAGGTCAAACGGGGATTTGAGGGAAATAGAATTAAGCAAATAGTAAAGTGCTGAGAAGTGTTCCAGGTGCAGAAAACAGTCCAGTACATTTTTAGCATCTTAAAAGATGATAAATTGAACATTAGGAATAAAACATGGAAAGTTGAATGTAACATACTCAAACAGCATGACAAGACTTAAACCCACACCGGGGACCATAAAAGACTGAACACTCCAGAGAGACTTGGAGTGTTCTCAGATGACAATACATGATATTGTAAAAACACTGGCTATAGGGGCACAGGTCCATACTCTCAGTTCTTGGAGGCAGAGGCAGGATGATCACCGATGAAGGCCAGCCTAGGATTCACACTGAGATCTTGTCTTGGAAAACAAGACAGGGCTGAGGAGAGGGCACAGAGGTAAGAGTGGTTGCTGCACAAGCCAAAAGTTTGGATCCCAGCATGCTCATGAAGAGCAGTATGGCCATTACACATGTGTCTGCTATCTTGATGATGGGGATGAGGCAGGAGGATGGCTGGGACTTGCTGGCTACCAGCCCAGCTTTGGTTTCAGTGAGAGATCCTGTCTCACAGGATTAAGGTGGAATGTGTCAAAGCAGAACTGCTGATATTTTCCTCTGATCTTTGCACACACATGCCCAGGCCCAAAGACCCAAACACACACATGTAACCTAAGCATACACTACACATACATACCACATTCACTCACATACATAGAAACATACACACATATAGAAACAAAACAGAAACAGAAGTTCACTTTTTAAAAGTTTTTCTACAATTAAAATCCTGATAAGAATGTCAACAAAGTCTTTTTCTTTGGGCTGTGGCATGATACTCCTGGTATTTGAAAAAAAAAAAGTGAATATTTAAAATGAAATAATGAGAAAAATTTAAAGGGTTCTAATTATGTGATATCTTCCCTACCAGGTAGCAAACATGATAGCAGCTGTTGTAAGTTGATGAACATTGGAGTGAAGTTTGGCAGAACAACGGAAATACTTGAGCACAGCAAGCAACTGTTTGTTTGTTTGTTTTTAATATGGGAAAGGTGGCATTTTAAACTCTTTGAGAAGGGAGATTATTCAGTAAATGGTGGGAAGGGCAAAGATAAGACAATCGTTTCTTATGCACACACACACAATCCCGAATGTGTTAAGTAAGGTGGGTGCGGTAATTCACACGTATCATCCCAGAATTCAGGAGACTGAGGCAGAAGCATTGCTATGTGTTGAAAGTTAGCCTGGTCTACATAGTGAACTCCATGGTAACCTATGCTACAGATTAAGATACTTGTAAAAAGTATAAAATATATAAAATATTAGAAGTCCTTGGGGCTAGTGTGTAGTTCCGTGACAGACTACATACTTAGCATGTGTGAGGCCCTGGGTGTGATCCACAGTAGCACACATATGCACATAAGCACTAGAAGAAAACAGAAGTGAGTGTATAGCCTGATAGACAGCATTCTGACTATCCGAATGGAACATAAGTCTGACCGTCACAAAAGGGGGCAGACAGACTTCACTACTAGCGAACAGAAGCTTGCCATGTGGTTGAAATGCCATGCCTGCTAAATCTCCCATCAGCCATTCTTTTAAGGAACCAGATGAGCTGGCTCAGACTGGCCACCCACAAATGGTAGAGGCAGAAACAGAGAGGTAAGGGTTCCTACCAGGTGCCTTTGAAAGCCTGGTGACTATTCACAAATGGCAGCCTGGAGATTTCCTTTGAAGTTCTTCTGTGTACAGAGCAGTTAGTTAGATCCTGATGGTGGTGGTCCTTCACTGCTCCTCACAGGCAGACTGAGAGCTCTAGGTGGCAAACAGAAGCACAGCAGGTATGGCTGAGACACAGGCTTTGCCTCAAAGAAGGTTGGATGCAGGACTGGTACCTGGAATTGGAAGGCCTTGGTAATGTGCATGTTGCTGTCTTCCGGAACATTCATACTCTTTGGGATGGTTGTACCTTCCTGGGCAGCTGCAGGAATAACACTGAGTTCTAGGGGACCCAGATGCTTCCTCTGCACTCAGAGAGGTGACAGTCAGCATGCAATGCTCCTGGGTACCCAGAAGGAACCACTGCTGATGAGATAAACAAAGGCACTGGGGCTGGGCTGGACTTGGCAGTTTAATTAAGTCATTTATCTTGGCGTTTTCTCCTTTTCCAGCAAAGCTGTCTGCGGCGATAAACACTGACATGATGTTGTTTATGTGCTGGTGTTTGTTACATTTGATGTAAGTGAGCGTGCCATTAGTGTTCTTGGAGATTAGCCTGCCCTAGTTCTGTGGATGCTTTTGACTAAATCAGGGCTTTGTGCTGGAGGTGCTCTGTCTCCTGATGTCTTTGTGAAAAAATACACCTTGTATTTCAAACGTTGTGCCACTGGCAGGAATACATTTCTTCCCATAGACCTATCAATTTTATTTTGTCTTATTAATTAATTGATTCTATTTATCTATCTATCTATCTATCTATCTATCTATCTATCTATCTATCTATCTATCTTTGAGACAGGGTCTTTCTACGTATCCCTGGCTGTCCTCAAACTCAATATATAGATCAGGCTGTCCTTGAACTCACAGAGATCTGATGGCCTCTGCCTCCCAAATGGTGAGATTAAAGGCATGCACCAGCTTAAATTAATCAGAGACAAGGTCTCATGCATTCCACGCTGGCCTTGAACAACTCATTGTGTAGCTGAGGGTAAGAACTCCTGGTACTGACATTTCAGGTGTGTCCACCGAGCCTGCTACATATGAAATCAAATACAGCACTGTGTGTGTGTGTGTGTGAAGAGATTACCAATGGAGTAACATCCCCAATCTCAGACGTTCCCCTCTTAGCATCCCATACACAGAATTACAGAGAAACGCTGCTAAGGTGGCTCTGTCTTCTTCTGGACTATGGATTCTGGGAAGCCAAGGGTTAAGTATGACATGTGGATTCCCAAGTCCCAGTCTGCCTGCGCAGGCTTGAAGCTGAACAGATCTCTAATGCACTATTATGAGACAGTTAAAAGGAGGGCTGCATTTAAGACATTCACAGTTGGATGGTGGTGTAAATCCAGCTGTGGGGGAAGCTGCTTCTGAGGAATGGCATAGTGCTCTTAGTTGGAGTGACTTCTGACTTCCCAATTTCTCAACTGATTTCCATGCATTTCTTCACGTGCCTTTGCTCTTAAGCCAATCAAGAGTGCAGATACAGATTGTTTTTTCCTACCAGAACAAGGAGAGTTTGAGTCACGAAGTCTTATTAGATCTGCCATGTTTGTTGGTATTCTGGGCTGTGGAAGAAGCCCTGCTAACCATTTTGATATGGCTATGGCACCTCTCTTGCCTCCCGAGCTCTGTGTCACTACAGCATGGTATGCTTATCAGATACCTTGAATCCCAGCTTCTCATCCCTGCTCTCACCGACATCACTAGGTTCTGGGAGGTAGCAAGGATACCTGGTGCATTCTGGGCATGCTGTGTTGCCTACTGCGTTGGGAACCGTAGAGTAGCCTCCGTTGTGTCCTTGGGATTTCTCTGTTTCCTACAGTATTGTTCACATATTTTTCTGGTGTCCAGACCTACCAGAGCTCTGCAACATGGGAGGACATGGTCACTAGGACTAGTCATGCTAGGACCCTGGCTGCCTGTTCCACCTTCAGTCTGGCCTTGACACCCTGACTGCTTTGAGCTAAGCATGGTAAAAGGTTCTTCTCTTGGTGACCTGGCACAATTCAGAAAGCTAAGTTATAGTTTATTTTTAAGGCCTGTTAAGTAGCTCAGGGGGTAAAGGAGCCCGAACTCGAGTTTGAGGACCTGAGTTTGATCCCTAGAATTCATACAGTGTGTATTCGTCAGGGTCACAGGACTTATGGGTAGTTTCTATATAGTAAGGGAATTTGTTGATGACTTACAGTCTGTAGTCTAACTCCCCAACAATGGTCAGCAGCAGCTGGGAATGGAAGTCCAAGGATCTAGCAGTTGCTCAGTCCCACAAGGCAAGCAGAAGAAGAGCAAGTCTTCCTTCTTCCAATGTCCTTATATAGGTCTCCAACAGAAGGCGTGGCCCAGATTAAAGGTGTAGTAACGTGCCTGGATCTGGATTAAAGGCGTGTACTACCTTGCCTGGGCCTAAGCTTTTCATAGCCACTGTGCCTCAAGATCAGGATTCCAGGTGAGCCTTCCAATTCTGGATTGTAGTTCATTCCAGATATAGTCAAATTGACAACCAGGAATAGCCACCACATAGTGTAAGGAGAAAACCTAGTCCCACAGGTTGACCTTTGACCTACACACGCACACACACATTGTGACACATACTCATTTCCACAAACACACATATGTATACAAAATAAACAAGTATGAGATAACTTTTTAAAGAAGCTTTCTCTAATACCTGAAGCTATAATCTCACTGTCCAGTAAGTGTCAGTAATACACACATACAATTACCTTCAAATGAGCACAAAGTGAGTGAGGAAAGCCCCTGTCCCTAGTCGGAGCAATTTAAACATTAGGAAGCAGTTTTGAGACAGGGTCTTACTCTGTTAGCATTGAACTCACTATGTAGTCCAGGCTGGCCTTGAACTCAAAAAATCTTCCTGCCCTAGCTTCTGGAGTTGCTAGGATTATAGCCACTGAATCTAACTTTCCAATCAAAGCAATTTAAATACCAGGAATGCATAGTTTAGCTCTTTCTAGAACTGTCCCACAAAACAGTGGATTAGGTTAGACCCCAACAAGAGTCCAAGTAGGAAGCACTAATGAGTACTGTGAATGAGTTCCTCAGAACCTGGGTGTGGTGGTATGTGATTAATCAGGAGTTCAAGGCCAGCCTCAGTCATATGAGACTGTATCATAAGCAAGCCAACAATTTATTGTATTCTCTTGTAGAGACCATATGCTTACCTACCTACTTAGAAAGGAACTACTTTGTGGGCTGGGGAGATGGCTCAGTTAGTGAATGCCTTCTGTGAAAGCTTAAGTTCAGATCCTTAGCACTTGTAAAGACCTGGCTGGGCACAGCAGCACATGTCTGTGACATAACAAATGTGCATATACCCACATGTTCATACCCAG
>NW_021604568.1:16642657-16647847 GCF_004785775.1 Grammomys surdaster | reverse complement strand
CTCCTTGTGGGCGGGGGACTGGGTGGATCCCGGAGCTCCCTGTGGGCAGGGACTGGATGGATCCCCAGAGTTCCCTGTGGGTGGGGACTGGGTGGATCCCTGGACATCTCCGTGGGCGGGGACTGGGTGGATCCCTGGAGCTCCTTGCCTAGCCTGTTTAGTGGAATCTGTAAACTCCAGATCCAGGAGAGACCTTGTCTCAAAAACCAAGATAGAAACCAAGAGGGGACGATGCCTGACACCCACTTTTGCCTTGCCTCCGCACATGCCTCTTTGTGGACACACGCAATACACACCTTGCACTCATGTGCACACATGAATATACACACCCCTGCATCCACATTACATGTGCACACACACGAATATGCATATAACATATACACAAGCATACACCTGCATGCACATGCACATGTTCACATACACACACACACAAACACATGTGAAACTTGAAAAATTCTTTTAAAGGCTGGACCCAAACATCTACACTCAGCTGTGATGAACGCACCCGGTATTGCACAAAAGCAGGGGCACTCGGGTGGGAGGGGTGGAGTAAGGAATCGGAGCCCAGTGTTAGTTGAGCCTGACTTTCCAGCTCTGGATGAATATTCCATTTCCAGCCCAAGACTAAATCTTCGAATCCAAATCAGATGACTCAGCTGTGTGATGACTGCATTCTGTGGGGGATCAGTCGTGGCAAGAGCAGAGTCCGGAGAAGCTTTATGTAATATCCCTTGGGTAAAGGGTTTGAGAAGGTGTTGGTTGCCAGCCGAGTCCTGCCATGATATTTGGGGCCATTTATCACTTTTGCCTTTGCACAGTCTGGTTCAGAACTTGCTGCTTACCAAGACAACCCACACAACTTCCCAGCTGTCTGACATGAGTTGGGTGTCTTGAGCCAACAAAAAATGCAGTGCGCTTTCGAGAGAGCATGCGCGTTTGAGTGCCCTTCAGTTCTTGACCCGTGCTTTTGTTTGTCTGATGTGCTCCATTCTTAACGGTGCTTGAACATGCTGGTCAAGGAGTCTAAACAGAGTGGTTTGCTCTGGGAGAATGTCAATGATATTCGCTAAGTTAACTGAATGATTTCTAACAAGGCTTAGGAAAGCACTACATCAGATAACTTGTAAATGTGTTTAAACGCTACTTTGTTTGTTGGTTGGTTTAGAATGGGATGGTCTAGCAAGATATCAAGGTTAGGTTTATTTTTAATCTCATTTCTCTGGCTGTTGTTCCTGATACAAAAGACAAGCAACAAATACTGGTGTTTGTTTGACTAAGAGGGAAACAGATTCTTGGCAGGGGCTGCACCTGCTCGCCTAGTGCTGCAGAGTGGGGCTTACACATCTTGTAGCTCCTTGACTTGGCAGCTAGGCATAGCAGTGACTAAACATTTTCCTTTCTCTTCCTTTTGCTATGTTTAATAGTGGAGGCAGATTCTCTATCACACACTTCAGTCTTTAGTATCCAAATACTCAAATTATACAGTACCCTATTCAATTAAGAAACAAATCATGAAAGGGGTCCCATGAGAGTGCTCAGCAGGTAAAGGTGCTTGTCAAGCCTTATAACCTGAGTTTGATCCCAGGACCTACATGGATGAAAGAGAGAACTGACTCCAGCAACATGCTCTCTGACCTCTGTATGTTGTCAGGGAGAAAGAGTCTTTCTTAGACACTTACTGATGGTTTTTGTAGTACATTCAGTGATCTCTACTTTGTAGTGCTCATTCTGGAGAAAAGAGTCTTTATGAGACACGTTGAGATGTGAAATGGAATCAATCAATAAACATGATTTTATTCCATCTTATCATTTGCCTGAGTCATGAGAGGGATGGCATCCGGAGATTATATGTTCCATTATAGGTGGCGGAGAGAGGGATGCTGTACAGGAAGTTGTTGTAGGTACATTATAGTCCAGAGACTGTGGAAGAACAAGCCTGATCAATGAGCTACTACAGCAGATGGGGCGCCCTCTGCCCACTGTCACGAGTAGCTTTGCTACCTGCCTAAGCTCCATGAATGGACCACACTACCAGCCCCCCCCCCCAGCTTCCCTTGAATCCACTGAAAGACAGAAACACACAGTTGTTCAATTTCAACTTGCCTTTTGACACAGTTGTTGGAATCTTTCTCCCACCTGGAAAAGCATGCCCTTATCAATACTCTTTTTTTTTTCTTTTGGTTTTTCGAGACAGGGTTTCTCTGTATAGCCCTGGCTGTCTTGGAACCCACTCTGTAGACCAGGCTAGCCTCAAACTCAGAAATCCGCCTGCCTCTGCTTCCCAAGTGGTGGGATTAAAGACGTGTGCCACCACTGCCCGGCCCTTATCAACACTCTTATCTCCACACCTCTCCATCAGCCCTAACCTTTAGTTGCTCAGTTATATCTAGTCCCTGCTAAACACCCCTACCCACCCACCTGTAGGAGTGGCCTGTATGGCCATTCGGGATCTCACATGGCTGGTCATCTTTTCTCTCTCAGAAGCATGATAAACTCTGTGTCTATCTGCTTGTCTCCAGGGACTCAGAAATACCACCTATCCCTTCCATCCAGCAATTAGCCCCTGCCTTCTTTACTGACAGATCAAGAACCAATTGGAGAACAGGACCTTAGCATCAGAACCGCCCCTACAACCCACCGTTATGGAGACCAGCAACAGTATTTCAGCTACCGTGGCAGGGGATAATTTGACAGACTTGAGTGGATTTGAGAAGTAATATTCACGTGCTAAGTAGCAAGAACAGAACCCCAGTCACCCCATATGCCTAGTACAGTGATTGCACAAACGTGAAATCCCTTCTCTCTTAGATACAGATTTACCCTTGGGCACAAAGCATTTTTAAAAGTACTCTTTATAGAAAAGATACCATGGGGAATATTTCAGGGGAAAAAAATTGGATCTGGAGATTCTTATGTTAAGCAAGGTGACCCAGACTCAGCCAGACAATACTGTGTGTTCTCTCTCATGTACAGATTCTAGCTTTTAATATATAAGAGTAAGAATGTAGTAGAGATGAGTGTTCATGTAGCCCATGAAACTAGGGAAGAAACCAGAAGTGGGGAGTGTGGGAGAAAGGACAAGACAGTAGAAAAGACATGAGGGCAGGAAGGAGTCTGTTGGGTGGAGACGGGCTCAGGATGGGGGGGAGGGGTGGAAGAGAATCAACAGAAATGAATTATTTTGAAGAGCTCACCCTAAAACCCAATGCTTTGTATGCGTATTAAAAAAGATTTACAAGCATTCTTTACAAACTGTCGGTAGGCACTTACTGGAGCCTCACGTTGTGAACGACATTATTTTATCAGTATAAGGCATGCACTCATAGTCATGTACAATCCTAGCCTTCCTGCTAGCATGTGTGGAGGAACCGGAGCAGGGCTGGGGAACATGGGATGGGGTGGTCAGGGGAAGCAGCTCAGGGATGATGGTCTAACAGAGGAGGAGAACGGGTGACTCCTGCCAGTGCCAGGGCTGGAGCTCTGCAGGGAGAGCAGACAGCATTAGAGAGGCCAGGAGCTAGTCAGGGAGACACTGGAGGGAGGTCAGAGATCGAAGGGAGGGAGACCGTCATGTGTTGCCTTGTGAACCCTCTGAGGACTTTGCCTTTTACTGAGAGTGAACTGGAGCCACTGGAGTTTAAGTAGATAAAGGCATTTAAGGTGACCTTCAAACTATGGCTTTGGACTTGTTTCTTTGTATAATCTTTGGTCATCTACAGGCTTTGTGTGGTGTGTACGCGTGTGCATGCGTGTGTGCACGCTTAGGCAGGGCTGTGGTGTGGGGTTCAGACAGATTGCTGAGGATGATGTCCCTTTGTTTTGTACTCTAGGCATCTCATTCCCTTCCCCAAGTCTGTGCTCGATGTGTGTGTGTGTGTGTTTATTATTTTAATTTGAGAGCCACTGCGTTTGTAACTAGCAAACAAAAGAGTATATCCTGTACCACAGGTCACTTACATTGTTGAAACAAGAAAGAAACAAACACAGCCACCATATCGGGTAGTTATTGCCTCCTGATAGGTGTGGAATCTTTGGCACAGTCCACAAGAATAAGCCGTGGAGGAAGGCAAGCCCCTCCTTGTCTGACTTGGGAAAGGAAAAGCTGTGCAGAGAGATAAACACCCTGTAGAGGGTGTGGCCTGTAGAGGGTGTGGCCTGTAGAGGGCATGGCCAAGGGTAGAAACCAACATGTCTAATGATAAATCACTGTAGTGTCACTCTTGAATTTGGGGGACAGTATTTGGATTAAATGACTGGACAGTCTTCATTTTAGCCTGTGATTTGGGCAAGTTCCTTAGGGGTAAGTTTACATAAGTTTGGGAGAACTACTGCCAAAAATCTCACCTGCTGGGGCTGAAGAGATGGCTCAGCAGTTAAGAGCACTGACTGCTCTTCCAAAAGTCCTGAGTTCAATTCCCAGCATCGAAGTGGTGGCTCACAACCATCATGTAAGTGGTGGCTCACAACCATCCAATGCCCTCTTCTGGTGTGTCTGAAGACAACTATAGTGTATCATATGAATAAATAAATAAATAAATAAATAAATAAATCCAGAAAAAAAGTCTCAGCTGCAACCCCAGGCAAAATAACATATGTCTTTAATACTAGCACGTGGGAGACAGAGGCAACCTGATATATTAATTAGTTTGATATAGTAATTAGTTCTAGTGAGTCCCTGTCTTGAAGAAGGAGAAAGAGAAGGAGGAGGAGGAGGAGGAGGAGGAGGAAAGGAAACCGTAGCGGCAACCCCCAGCTAGAAGGCTGTATTTAAACATGCACTGATAATGTTTCTCTTACTGCTTTTGCAACCGTGTCTGGATACCTGACAGCATAAGAGAAGTTTAATTACAGAATTGAATTGTGTGCTTCCTTTTGGGCCATCTTTGCTATTAGAAGCAGGCCAGCCAGAGATATCGTCTAATTTCATCTCTCTCCCACGACTATGCTTTTCTCAAGAACTGAAAGAACCATAGAGACGAAGCCGGCTGACTTCTCCACAGCTTATTCCTGAATCTTGCTAAAACAAGAACTGTGCCATCACAGGCATCTGCCTGGTTTCTTCCCCAGCATTTTGGTAGTTGGGTAGTGTGTGTGAGCACACATGGATTTCAAGGGCTCTTAGGTAGTTTCTGCAACATAACTGTCTTCTCTGACTTTGAGACTAAGGAAATAAAGTGATTAGAATTGTGA
>NW_021604568.1:16558471-16642647 GCF_004785775.1 Grammomys surdaster | reverse complement strand
GTGTGTGTATGTTTGTATATATGTGTGTGTATGTTTGTGTGTGTGTGTATGTGTGTGTGCATGTGTATGTGTGTGTATATGTGCGTGTTTGTGTGTGTGCATGTGTGTGTATATGTGTGTGTATGTGTGTGAGTATATGTGTGTGTGTGAGTATGTGTGTGTGTGTACATGTGTGCATGTGTGTGTGTGTGTATGGGGGGGGGTCTCATGTAGCCTCTGAATCATTGTGAAGCCAAGAGTGACCTTGACCTCTGATCCTTTCCCCTGACTTCCCTGAGCCCACGATACATGTCATCACACCCGTCTCTATGTGATCCTGGTGACTGAACACAGGCTTTGTGCGTGCTAGGCAGGTGCTCCTCCAGTGAGTTACCCCAGCCCTTCAGTGTGAATCTTATAGAAGGATGCTCTAAGACTACTCTTTGTTATCCCTGCTGCTTTGAGTATAAGCACACACAGTGTTACACAGAATCACAGAAGCCCACCATTGTTCATTACATTTTTTCTTTAATAAACGATCCCCAAACTGGACTTCCATTACATGTGGCATATTTCAGTAAATTAGTGCGTTGTCAAGTAAGTTATCTTCCAAACATGGGATCCTAAGTTCCACCCAGACATCTGCAGACCTAGGAGTATACCGTAATGGGAAGATATCCTAATGTTAGTGTATACCACCTTCCCCCAAGTTCTGCCAGCCAGCATGTGAGCATGAGGAAATACTCACAAGTATGTACATTTTGTGCCTCAGTGGTCTTCGGTGAAGGAAATAGAAGAACACACATTTTTCTTCTCTAAGTCTCCAGCTCTTCACCAAGCACCAAGGAGGAGACAGCACACAGGAGATGTGCATAATTCAGTCTAGCATACACTTGTGTCCTTTGTATGGGAACCACCTTTAACAGGTAGCCACTCTGTCTAGTAAGTGTCTACAGCCAGCCCTGTACAGTGCAGATAGTGCCTTGTTAGGAATGAACAGCTCCTCATGACCACCATATTGGGCAGGCATTAACCTTTCTGTTTTACAGATGAAGATGGGAGAAGTGCATTCTTGGAATCATTCCTTTATTAATACACCCAAAACTCTTTTGGGAAGTAACTGTATTCCCTGTACTACTTACGTGCTAGGCTGTGACCATCAACCAAGGCCTAGCGGGGTGGGGGGTCCCTTGTTCTCCTGGGTTTTTTAATCTTTAGGGGAAACAAAATGATTTATTTTCAAATAGTGATAATGTGATTCAGAGTGTCATCTATTGTGGAACCAGGACACGGACTGGTTCTACATCCAGGGGTCTGGCAGGGAGGGCTGAGCACAGGTGTGGGAGTGGAGCCAACATCCAGGGTTTGGTTTGCATGTGCTACTTTGGGCTGCCTGTGAGATATCTAGGAGGAGAGGCCATGGAGACAGTGGGCCGCCAGAGTCCTGGGGTCTCCACCTTAGGGGAAAGTCAAGGGGAGATTAGTCCCATTTGTGAGACCTGGTCTGGCTGTGTCACCTCAGCTGGTCTTCAACGCTTTGGCTTAAGCTGTTATCTCTGCATAACAAGGACTGCAGATGTGTGCAGATCCTGAGCAAGGCAGACACTTTAGAGAGGAGCCTTGTTTGCAGGAAAGTTGGGAACTTTACCCAGGAAGAGTGTGCAGGTAGAGACATTCTCTAGAGGGTTATTACTGCTCAGATCTGGTCCTCAGTGTAGTGCTGGGTCTGGCCTGCCTGCCACCCTCCATGTCTGTCCATGTGCTGTAAAAACAGAAATTCAGGTTTGACATTAGAAACTTCCATAGCTCTTTGAAATCTGCCCCCTGCCTCGCAGTGTGTCTACCTGTGTGTGTGTCTAAGTGTGTGTCTCTCTGTTTGTCTTTCTTGTGTGTCTCTTATGTGTGTGTCTCTGTGAGTGTGTCTGTTGTGTTCTTATGTGTGTGTCTATGTGTGTGTGTGTGTGTTTGTGTCTGTTTGCTGGTGTGTATATATGTGTGAGTGAGATATTCTGGGGATAAGGATTCAGCTTCTCACGATTGCACAGCAAGCCCTTTACCCACTGGGCTGTCTCCCCAATGTCTTTTATAACAATTTAAAGGAAAACTATCATTCATTCCTTGTATGCCTTTTTGATTTTTCTTTGTAGTTAATTTCTTGTTTTATTACATTTTCAATTTTCTGTGCGTGCTGTGAGTTGGAAATAAAGACAGTATGTGGCCCTCTCCTTCCAGTGTTGAGGAATGCTGTTTTCAAATTTAGAGGAAAGAGAAACAGGAACTGAGAACATTCGACCAGAGAGTGAGAAGGAAAACATCGGTTCTCCTTTGATTTGAGACTTGAACCTGAACCCAGGTGCCTCTTTGGTGCCTCTTTCTCCAGGGAACCATCCCATAATGAGACCTATGGTGTGACCCTGATAGAATTACAGTCCCCCTTGAAACTTCAGGTGCTAGATCCAATAGATGGCTCTTGGTCTCCCAAAAGGCAAATTTACAGTTGCTAGAAAGGCTGTGTCCTGTTACCCTCATCTCTCGTCTCACTGTGCCTTGTGTCCCTAGAGAAGACCCTGATTTTGTTTTCTGTTTTGCATGTTTGGGAAGACCCTTGAAAGTGTGTGTGTGTGTGTGTATGTGTGTGTGTGTATATATATATATAATGTATATAAAATCAGTGCGTGTGTGTATATATACATAGTCAGTATATATATATATAAATCAGACTATATATAAAATCAGTATATATATAAAATCAGTGTGTATGTACATATAAATAATCAGTGTATATATAAAATCAGAATATATATAAAATCAATATATATATAAATCAGTGTGTGTACATATATATACATATAAAATCAGTATATCTATCTATCTATCTATCTATCTATCTATCTATCTCTCTATCTATCATCTATCTATCTGTATGTATCTCAAGAACTGCCCCCTCAACTGTGTAAAGGGGTCCTGGTCCCAGTGGCAGCCTGGGTCCTGGTCCCAGTGGCAGCCTGAGAAACAGCCAGTCTCTAAGTCCCCAGCATCCTCCTCTCTGCCTGTCAACATATACAAATAAGAAACTTCAGCCAGGCCCCAGGAGACAACCACAAGTGACATCCTTGTTCAGGCAGGCCCACAGCACAAACGTTAAGGCTTTAGTTTTCAACACAACATTGACTAACTTCCCTGCTGTTTTGAAGGGGGGTTGATTGCTATTTAAAGACTCAAGAACCCTTCATGCTCTGGAGAAGAAAAGAACATAAAGGACTAAAACCTAAAACAATTAATTATCCACCATTGGGACTGATTTACAATTGTGTTTAGAAGCAAATTAAGTCACAGAGAGATCCAAGATGGTTCCATTTAATTTAGGCGAGAAATCTGGCGATGTGAACTTCAGAAAGTACAAGTGGTTCCGAACTGACCTTTTGTTTTTCTGAGTTCTAAAATATATGGCATCTCCAAGAGCCCATGGAACAACTTAGGCAGAATTTCTCCATTTGGAAACCCAGGGCACACTGCCTAGGACCCCAATAATATGGAGGCTCCTTTGACCATAAGTCAGGTCAGAGCAGTAAGTGTGAGTTCCTCACCCTTCAGGCTGCTCTGTCTTTACTTGTTAGGCAGCGTTTCTCTGTAGTTGCTTTCCTGGTTGCTGTTGTTTTCACCGAATACTGCTGCTGCTTACTACCTCGTACATTGTCTAGGTTTGGGTAACGTTGCCGTGATGAAACATTGCTTTTTGTCATGGTGTTTCATCAAAGCAATAGGCAATGTGTGTGTGTGTGGGGGGGGAAGGGTTAATTTCACTCAGGGTTCATCTTCAAAAGCAGGGAAGACAGAACCTCAAGCAGGGCACTGAACCTGGAGGTAGGAGCTGATGCGGAGGCCACAGAGGGGTGCTGCTTACAGGCTTGCTTCTCATGGCTTGCTCAGCCTGCTTCCTTTTAGAACCCAGGGCCATCAGCCCAGAATGGCCCCATCCACAGGGGATGGGCCCTCCCACATCAATCACTAATTTAAAAAAAAAAGCCTTATAGGCCAGTCTGAAGCCAGATTTTTTTTAATTGGATATTTTGTTTATTTACATTTCAGATGTCATCTCCTTTCCCCATTTCCCCTCCCTAGAACTCATCCCCCTCCTCTTTTTTGCTTTTATACCATTTTAATTACATGCAAGTATTCAGATCAGTTCTAGGTTGAGTGACTAGCAATACAATAGATGCAAATAGTCAAGGAACAAGCAAGACAATAAACACAAATAGTCAAAGAATAACAAGTCAATAAACAAAATTCAATGAACACTCCCATGATCACTGTGTCTAAGGGCTTATCAGGATGACCAAAATATATGACCTAACTTCCCTGTCCTAGCCCAAAGTCATTTTTATGTCTGAAGCCTACTTTCTTGTTCTAGCCTAAAATTTAGATTCCTGTCTGAAATTACTTCTTTGTTCTAGCCTAGTGTCAGATTCCTGCCTGAAGCCCACTTCCTTGTCCTTGGCCAATATCATATTCCTGTCAAGCAGCCCATTTCCTTGCCCTTGGCTCATGTCAGATTCTTGCCAAGCAGCCCCAAAAGCTCTTCACCTCTCCCCCTTTTTTATTTCACTAACAAGACTAAGCCTGTCTTAGGTCGTTTTTGCCAAGAATGCCTTCCTTACCTGTCATGGACTATACATTATCAAAAGCAATGAACTGGCTTAGGTTGGTAAGGTTCTGTGTAGAATCTTACCTGTTCTTGGCTTGCCAGCCTGTTAATTTAATTAGATCTTATGAAGGCATTTTCTCAACTAACTGGGGCTCCCTCCTCTCTGACTCTAGTTTGTATCAAGTTGACATAAAAAACTAATTAATACATATGCAGTGATATTTTTTTAAAATGCTACTTGTAAATAGTATTAATGTCACTAACAAAAAGTAACACTGTAGGGCAAGTGAGGTTCTAAGATTTGTATATACCTGAATTGATTTAATCATCAGTCTTGGAGATAAATATGACCACATTCAACAGATGAGAAAATTGAGGGAGAGTGAAATTATCTAACTGGCTCAAAGGCACTGAATCAAGAAGAGATTTGTAGTTCTAATGAAGGAGGTGGGTGATCTGAAGGGTATGGATGATAATGTCTAACCTGATGCTACCTCTCTTGCTGTGAGAAATACCCTGAAAAAAAAAAACTTGAGTGGAGAAAGGGTTTCTTTAGCTTACAGTTCCAGGTTACAGACCCTCATTATAGGGAAGTCAAGGCAGGAACTTGAAGCAGCTAGTCACAATAACAGACAGGAACAAGGGGAGAGGAATATATATATATATATATATATATATATATATATATATATATATATGTTTGTGTGTGTGTGTGTGTGTGTGTGTGTGTATGTGTGCGGTCAGCACCCTCTGTTTACACAGCCTAGGAAATACTGCCGCCCACAAAGGGCAGGTCTCCCCAAGTTTATCAACCTTTATTAATGTAATCAAGACGATCCCTTCTAGATATGCCCACAGGCCTACCTGATCCAGACAATGGAGTTTTCTCTTCAGATGATTCTAGATTGTGTTGATATGGCAATTAAAACTATCTATCATGGTGTCTGTGTCATTTTCTTGCTTGTAAATGGTTAGAAGTAAATAATCAATAATGGAGCACAAAAAACCAATCAACTCTCACCTCATTTGGGGATAGATGAGAGTTTCCAAAATAGCATGTAATCCTTAGTGATACCTTAACATTTTCCAGTCAACCAATGGTTTATAATATTTAAATGAAAGAAACTCAGTGATTAAAAATATTCAGGACTTACCTAGCATACAAAAAGCCCTAGACTTTTATCCCTAGCACTAACCAATTTGTGTATGTGTGAGCACACACACACATGCACACACACACACACACACACACACTCAGGAACCTTCAATGAATATTTATGGGGCTTTGTTTTACACATTTTTATTTTACATATTTTTATGGAAGAACATTCATAGTTAGAAGAAAGTTAGCTTAATAAATATTTAAAGCTAGTATTCTGCCCATGTCATGAAAATGTATAAAAATTAAGAGTGGAAGCAATGTGTTTTACCCTCATTGTAACCCTAAAAACTTTTTTAAATATAAAGTTCAGCGGTAGTAATTGATATCACACAGCTGATAAACCTGCAATTATCTTGTGCTTACATTTTGTTATGTTAATTCGTAAATAAGTCTTCACATCTACAAAATGGACAGGTTCCATTTCACAACTGGGTAGTATTCCTGTGACGGTTGTGCTATAATTTAAAGGCAGTTCCCCACTGTGATTCCCTGGAACTTATTGTTGGTATTGTTGTTGTTTACCTTTTTGGACTTCCCCTAGCAGCTGGTGATGCTGTCCTCATCAGTTCTAGATTTTAATTTAGAACAATCTCTGTAAATTGCAGGAAACAACAAAGTAAACCTTATTATTTGAACTGAAACATTGTTTTAAAATGTAGCCCTTTAGTCAGGAGTCTGACTATTCTCCATATACAATGGCCTCCTCTCTCCATTTTCTCTCTTTCCCTAGTCAATTTCAGTTCAAAATAATAAACAGAAAATTCTAGAAGTAAATGTTTTTTGAGTTTCGAACTGTGAGCCTTTCTGAGTAGTCTTATGACCAGTACAGTTGTCCTTCATCGTCTGTGATATGATTCTTCTCTTTGTCCATCATGTCTGCGCTGATCATGTAACGTTCCTGTTAGTTGTTCAGTGGCTGCATTTATTAATCAAGTGATTCTTAGGGGAGGGCAGTGTTTGTGTTCATGGAATCCTTATTTTCCTTAATAATGGTCTCAAAACACAAGAACATTGATTTTATTGCCAATCCAGGGATGCCAAAGCTGAGCCATGAAGGTGTCCTTTGATGCAAAAGTGAACAAACACAGCAGAGTGTGTTTTAGAGAGAGCACAACCACACGGGTAACTTCTGACAGCATGTCACCATGGCCATTCCTTGTTGCTATTGATTGTTCCAATGTCTAATTTAGAAACAAATTTTTGTGTGGTTTTGGATTTTATTTTTGAGACAGGGTTTCTCTGTGTAGCCTTGACTGCCTTGGTCACTCTGTAGACCAGGCTGGCCTTGAACTCAGAGATCTGCCTGACTGCCAACTGAGTTCTGGACTTAAAGGCATGTGCCACCACTGCTGGGCAGAGATGACTCTTCGTAATAGGCATACATGGATATCTGTCTGCAGGGTACGGAGCTCTCAGTAGCTTCAGGCATTCTCTGAACACGTGGCTTATGGGTAAGAAGGGACCGGGCACTGGTGAGATTCACTTTGTGAGCTTTATCTTTTGGGAACATGGGAAGAGGAAACAAAGGGAGACTTCCTTTCCCTTAAAATACGGACTGTTCCAAAAGTGAACTTAGTTCTTCCCACTATTGATGGGTGTTCTGATGATCAGTCTTGAGCTTGTTGATACACATTTTCACGGGTTCAAGTCACACCTAACAAGGTGCTGTCTGGTAGAATTCGCCAGCGTTTGTCAGTATGGCCTTCACGTAGCAGACCACTGTACTGACCCCTATCTATTTATCACCACTACTAAAACGCAGAGCTTTTGCTCGTTATGAATATTGCCTCTGTATTTTCCAAATTACTGAGTAAGTACAGTCTCTGTCAGTATAGCACACACACTATCAAAGTTCCTGTAGCTAACGGTACACAGCCACAGTGTCTGTATGGTAGAGTACCAACTTTCCTGTGAACATGAACTTGAGACCTCAGACACTTCTTTTCCATTGTAACAAGTCCCCCTGGAGGATGTGTAGGAGTTAGAATTTAATAATGCCCAGATTTCCTCTCGGGTAGAGTAACTGAGACTTTCCAGGGAAGTTGGTGGATGTCTCCCAGGATGATTCCCACACAACACCAAACAAAATAATCAAAGAGGGTCCCAAGGGAGCACGACACACCTCTGCTGAGACCTCTGTCCACTTTGGCACCTTTCCCCGATTTTTATACACTATAAAGCTTCATGTGCAAAAAGCTTATTTCTATTTTTGAAAGTACTTCTTACCAATGATTAACAAGTGGGCACTATTAAAATATTCAAGCACATTCCAGCATTTCAGACCTAGTCAGGGCTCACACATGTGTAGTCACTGCTTCGCTGTCAGACCCGTTTCCATGGCAGCCTGGAAGGATTGTTACTGTTTTGCTGAGTCCCCGGTACCTTAGAAATATATGTTTTATGTTCAAAATAAGAAAAAATAGTGCTAAAAGGTTTTCTATTAAAGGATTTCCTGATTCCAGCTGAAAGCAGGGACTGTACCTGTCATGCTCACAACCAGGACATCTGTTGCTTCTTTTTATTTATTTTTCTAATAGAAATATGTCCTAGAGCTGAGTTGAGCGTCCTTAAGCCTTGCGGTATTTAGTTTATTTCCTAACATTGAAACAAGGGCTTAACATGGCTCGAACGCCGATCAGGTTGGCGTTCAGCCATCTGGATTAAAGTGTGGGAATTGCCGTTTCTAATGAGTTTACGTTTCAGATGGGGAAAAAAAAAGTGGTTTTAGCGTGCTCATTTTCCGTGAAACTATTTTGTTTTCTTACTTCTGTGTTTCAGGAAATTAGTAAGATATGTTAAATCAGTGTGCCTCTATGGTACAAAAACAAACAAACAAACAAAAAAATCACCAAAATTAAAAAACAAACAACAACAGAAACCCAACCAGCACATTTTCATTTTTCTTTCTTTCTCTTTCTTTTTGTCCCTGGGGTTGGGATGCAACATAGAATTTATTTGTGTACCTTTGGCTGTCCTAGAACTTACTCTGTAGACCAAACTAGCCTCAAACTCACAGAGATCTGCCTTCCCTTGGCTCCTGAGTGCTGGGATTAAAGTTGTGTCCACCATTGCCCACAAGAACATTTTCTTAATTAGTGACTGATGAGGAAGAGCCCAGCCATGAGTGGCACCATCCCTGAGCAGATGGTGCTGGGTTCTATAAGAAAGCAGGCTGAGTAAGCCATGAGGAGCAATCCAGTAAGCCAGCACTCCTCCATGGCCTCTGCTGTGGTGCCTGAGTTCCTGTCCTGACTTCCTTCCATGATGGACTATGATGTGGAGGACTGAGCTGAATTAACCCTTTCTTCCCCAGGCTGCTCTTTGTCATGGTGTTTCATTCATCACAACAATAGTGTCCCTGACTACGTTAGCAGATCAAGAAGAGATTCTTCCCATTTCTTTTAAGACTTGTCTGTTTGCTGCCTCTTTAAAATTCCTGCTGGTACTAGCTGCCGCACACCCACAGACAGATCTGGAGCGTGCCAGGGCACCTTCTTCTTTCCAGAGTTGCTCCTGTCTCCAGGAACACATACTTGAAACTATTTCAGATGCATCTGATTAACCTCCGTGGCTTTACTCTGGTGTGTGAAGACACAGAGCTGGAACTTTCTGTCTCCATGGTGGTTACTAGATCTAAGGGCATTGTTATTTTAGACCACCCTGTCGTGTTTACAGCTGATCTCAGTGTAGTCTCTGAGTTTGTGTTTAGATAGCTGTTGTTGATGGGCCTTTTGTGTTTTTCCCGGCACAGACACCTCCTTTGTTATTGTGGATTATGATTAATAAATATGTGTGATCATTGGTTTTATTACTTTTAAAGCAGGGGCTGAAATTGTAGCCCAGGGCTGTTATTTTTAATATACAACCCTGGCAGCCAACACACTGGATTGTTTGGCTTGGCTTAGTAATCAACCTTTGAATTGCAATGAGAATTAAGTCACTGAGCCCACTTATTACAACCTTATTTATGAGGTCTTTGCTTTAATGCTAGCAATACTCTTGTTTCATCTCCTACCCGAGGGCCAGGCTCTTCTTCACAGATGACAGATGATGGAATAATGGACTCCAAAGCCAGTACATTCTGGTTCTTGGGGCGGGGCACTTAAGGTCATGTAAATGGCTCTAGAGGAACTCTATCTACCACCTGTCAAGCTTCCTTCTGCTGAAACTCCAGCGCTTTAGAAACACATTATGTACAGATGCAGGTTTAGAGAGAATGCTGCCCTGTGAATGGTAATAAGGATGAAATTGGTGAGGACGGCCAATCATCTTCCTTCACTGGTGTTCTTGAGTCCGAGGCACATGCACGGAGCCAATTGCCCTTGGCCCATCATACTCTGGCTTGGCAGTGTGGCACCTACATGACCACAGCAGCACTTTTACCTCAATGCTTCATTTGTTTGGTTATTTGGAGAGAAGGTCTCACCATGCAGCTGTAGCTTGTAACTCACTAGGTAGGCCAGGCAGGCCTTGAACTTGCATCAGTCCTTAGACCTCCTGTCTCTGCCTCCAGAATCTATAATTACTGCCATGTGCCTCGGTGCCTCGCTTACTTGAGCGTTTTTAATTGTAAGCCCCACATGGTTATCGATGGAAGCTCCAAACCATGGGTTTCCAGTTGGCTTCTAATTCCTTGAAACAGATTAAGAGTGGGATTATCTTCTTGTTGTTGATCTATGCTTGAAAACAAAGAGCTTAGTACTCTGTTGGCACTACAGCTACCCAAAGAAATAGTTTATCCTGAGACAGTTTGGTGTTGTCCCAAATATACTTCTTAGCTTGTCATTCTCTGTGGGGCAGTGGGCTATGAGAGAAGGCCAGAAAGCTTGGTAGAAAGCTCTGGAAGCCCGGGAAACCTTGGTCTGAAGAAGACCATTAGGACGGAAGGCCGCTTCGAGCTTTCCCAAAGTCATCTGGCTCTCTTAGCTTCCGCTTCCCTCAACCCCTCCCACAGAGAGGTCCATGGCCCATGGCCGGTGATCACGTAGGAAGAGCACCTTCATGCAGATGAGGCATTCCCAAGCTCTCAGATCAAGCTAATAGGGCTATCTGCCGTCACCCCAAAAACTGTATATATTGCCCAACCTCGAAAGTACAGTATGTGTGAGATCTTTCCTGCTGTCAGAGAGCTTTGTCGCGGTTCCTCCTCCCCCGTCGCCGGCTAGCCTGTGCACTTCAAAGGGCTGAAACACCTTTCCCCTTCTCCGCCACCGCCGAGAGAGAGGAAAACAAAGAGCTGTAACACTCGCAGCCTCAGAGGCACGCTGAGACATGGTTTGGAGGCAGGGGCGGAAGCGGACTCTCCAGTCTGCTCCCCGCTCTCCCGAGCCCAGCCGTGAACAGCGCCCCCCCCCCCCACCATGGCCGCTGCACTCCAGCTCTCGGCCGCGACTCCGCCCACGTGCCCCGCGCGAGTTTGGACCCGCAATTCTCTCCACCAGGTACAAGTTCATTAAGTAATAGGGACTTCAGTAGCATGCTTCATGAGGGATACTCTTGGGGTCAGGGATTCTGGGCTAGATAGTGTCACTGTACATAATTGAAGAACCTAGACCTCATTTTGTATATGTAGGCAAACATGCAATCCCAAGCACCACATGCCAGCTTGCTGTGTGCTGTGTGTGGTCTTTCATGCAGCTTTAAGTCCTCTCCGGAACCAGTATAGCTAGTGTGTCCACTGAGACAATATTCCTGGGTCAGTGATGTAGCTCAGTGGGTAAAAACAAAAGCTAGCTACCAAGCTGGATAACCTGAGTTTAATCCCCCAGACATACATGATAGAAGGAGAGAGTAGATTCACATGAGTTCCATGACTTCTTCACATATGTTATGGTGTATACACACACACACACACCACATTCACACACACAGGCACATACACACATGATGAAATAAAATGTTTGAAAAAAACTATTGCTGCCAAGAGCCTTCTAAACCTTTTTAGAATGTTTATTTAGTCATTAGGTAGTTGCTACATTTTTACCAGCTGGAAGGTGCTATTGTGGGCCCAGTGAGAGACATACCAAACTTCACCCTCAGGAAACGTGTCCTGTAGTCACCAAGCTCAGCTTTGACCCTATGGAAAAATCCAGTAATCACTAATCTAGCGCCAGCCTTCTGGCATGAATCACACACTCTGCAGGCAAGCCCGTAACATCAGCAAGAGCCCGGTGGACCAGGAAGGATTCTTTTCACAAACAGCTGAGTGAGACCTCAATGGGTTGACAGGATTTGGGAAGCAGTGAGTTAGGAAGCATGTCTTCTAGAAGAAGAGGAAGGGGACAGTGTGTGTTGGGTGACTACAGGAGTTGTTTGGAAAGACAGAAGCCCAGTTCGACCAGAATGGAGATCGAGGGGGACTGACCCACTTTCAGAGGGATGGGGAAGCTGGGCAGGGAGTGTGCTGTGGAAGGCGGGGCGTGAAGGGCCGAAGTTTGGACTTCCCTGGTTGTAAACGGAAAGCAGTTGGAGCGTTTCTGAGCAATGGGATACCATCATCTAAATGGTGCATTTGATGGAGGACCAGACCCAGGGTGAATTAAGTCTGGTAGCAAGAGGCAGACAATGAACTGTGTGTGGCAGGGTGTTGTGGGAAATATTAAAGAGGAACGGCAAGTATTTCCCGAGCTATTCGTAGCTACCTCTCAGCCCTGGTGGTCTCCTCCGCCTGTTCTTATCTCATGGAGACTCTCCAACTCAGGACTCCCGAAATCTCTCCTCCCAGCTCCCTAAGTTCCCACTGGTGGGTCGCTACCACAACAGCCCCATGCTTCAAAAGCCCCACGGCCTTTGTGGTGCACATCTGGCAAACCCACACTTTGCTGCTGTACCTTTCTCTCTGGGACCCAATCTGAGCAGCCGTGTGAAGAAAAACACCACACAAACTTAGCTCAGAAACAATGGTGACTCAATCGCTGGGCACCACAACTAGACTGCTAATCTTGTGAGCCATATTAATCTAAAGCCTCCAGTGGAGAATCCTGGTGGATTCACCATATAACCTGGGAGACACTAGCATCTTGTCCTATCGCTATCCTTCCCAAAAAGACCCTCTCTCTCTCCTCTTCCTCTCTTCTCCAACCCGGAAGTCCCTCCTACTCGCCCAGTGATTGGCTCCTTTATTCATTAGAGGATTGGTTCACAAGAAATCACCTGAGTATGTGACTCACTCCTTGTCTTCAGCCCCTCCCAGGAGAGTGGAATTTACATCAAAATACAAATAGTGCCAGACCCATCCACAACAGCAGGGTACCCTAAATCTAGTTACTAAAGTCACATGGCCCTAAGCCAGGCATGGCGTCACATGCCTGTAGTCCCAGCACTCAGGGAGGCAGAGGTAGGAAGATCACTTGAGCTTGAGAATACTGTGGGCAACATCAAGACCCCTGAAAGCTGCAAGGATCTGAGACAGGTGTTGTCGGCAGAGAAGCAAATGACGAGATGCTGAAGATGAAGACGTTCCACCGGAAGGAACCAGTATGGAGCAGGCTTGTTTCTGACCTGGGTTGGACTTGGCAGCGAGCGGTGTGGAGTTTGCTAGCTATTGGAACAGACGAATCCTTTATCTAAATATAAAATGACTGAATTTGAATATTGTAAGTCAGTTTTCCCAGACACCGCTTCTGTTTCTAGGGTGCTGTAGAAAATAGGGTATGATTTCTCTAAGAATTCCTCTCAGCAGGTTCCAGCTCAGAACGTAAATAAATAGCTTCAGCCCAGTGTGCTACAAGAAGTCAGACTCTTAAATTGTTTAGTATGGCTAATTAAATTAATTCCAGAGACTAAACGTCAGGTCTTCAAAGGGCATGGTTTTCGCCTGTGATACACTATTGTAGTGGCTGAGCTAGAGGCCATGGAACCATGTGAGCTTTGAGTTACAGTATTTCTGTCTTGATGGACATGTTTTTGAAAAAACCTGCTTTATGTTTCTAGCCAATTCGGAAGGTTCAGAATCCTCTTAGTCTTCCCTGCAGCCTTAATAAGGACTCCACCTCTCTGTTCTCTCATGGCAGCCCAACTGCCATCAGTACCCAACTCACGACACCCACTCATGCCAAGTTATCGCTATAATAGTACCTGTCCCTTGCTCAGAATGCTTCTAAGTGATTTTGTTCACACAGAAACGTCCAGATTCTGTAAGTTCACGTTCATGGCCCTATGTAATGTGATCCTGCCGGCTTTCAGAAGTCATATCACACAACCAGTGGTTCTAGCATATTCTTTATTATTACATTCATACTAGAATACAAGAATATACACTGAAGGAGATGAATGCTGTACTAGGTTTCACTGGGGGCTGTGGAGAGCTCAGGTGGCTCATAAACTGCTTGCTGCTTGAACACAGAGACCTGAGTTCCAACCCCCAGCACCTTTGGAAGCAAATAAATAAAGGCCAGGTATGGGTTGCATTCCTAAGATCCCAGCACTGTGGGGAAGAGAGACAGGCAGGTGGGTCCCCGCTCACTGTCCAGGCAGTATAGACAGATCGGTAAGCTCCAGGGTCAGTTGTCTCAAAAAGTAAAGGTGGGAGTGAACCCCCAAAACATTATGTATCAGTTTGCCATATGACTTAGCAGTTTTACTTCAAGCTATAAAACCAAGAAAACTGAACACACCTTTATTCTGGGGGCCTGACTTTGCTCACTGTCCAGCCAGACTCACCCGCCTCCTTGATGAGTTTCAGACACTAGGAGACTGTCTAAAAACAAACTAATAAACAAAGTATCCAGCAGGAAGGAACATTAGCAGTGGCCTTCATACACGTGTGTACCTGTGCATATGTGTTTTCTTTGCACACAAACACACAATTTGTGTGTAAATGTTTATGGAAACATTATTCATAATAGCAAAAAATGCTTGAAATGGCTCAGAATTCATAAAGTGATGAGTATATATATGGAATATATATATATAATAGAATGTATTATATATAATATTTAGCAATAAAAATAATGGATTCTCAATGCACATTATAATAGGGGTAGAACTTGCTCAGTGAAAGAAACTAGAAACTAATGTTACATGCTTTATGACTGATTCCATGTCTAGGAAAACCCCAGAATCTACAAGAGGAAGGGAGGAAAGACTAGGTACTGATTGCTAATCAATATAAAGAGTCTTTTGGGATCAGTAGCTATGTTCAAGGATTATATAGTAATTATGGTCTCACAACTTTGTGCGTGCAGTAAATTCCACCACAGATTCTTGAAACACTAACAAGACTGAATAGTGGCCTGTGTGCTGCGCTCAATCACAAAGAGAGTGGGAGGATGGACTGAGTGCGAAGATACAACGTTTATTTAGGAATCAGGCTAGTGTGTAACTATAGGCTCAAACATGTCTTGTGCATTTACATAAGTTTAGGCTGCATTTGTTTAATTTATGGTTCAGTTACATAACCCATCTGGGATGCAGTTGGGCCTCGGGACACTGCAGTGACTGATCACAGCTTAGCAGCTCATCTGGAGGTGGAACTGGTGCTCAGTATAGGAAGCAACTCTTTATAGTCCACATTTCCCTTCAAGGAACACGTTCCTTGAGTACATGTTAATTTAGAAAAGAAATGCAGCTTGCCATATAAACAATAGAGCCATTTTTTTTTTTTTTGACAAAGAGTGGAAAATTCCGGAGATAGGTTGTTTCGTTTGGATGAGATGAGAGTTTACTGAATGCTACTTCTCTTCTCAACGTGTGTATATTCCAGGCGAGTAACTGGAAGAGCCAGGAAACTGTGACTCTTTAGCTGGCTCGTAGCTTCACTAATAATTAAACTAATGGGCTGAACAGCTGACCAGAGGGCAAAGTAGCCAGAAGGTTTGTCAAAATGCTGCCTCCTCCCTGGTCCCCACAACGGAGTCAAAGTCTCATTTTCTTAGACTTGGGTTTAAGAAACACCCTGGGGTTACCGCAGTTCCTTAGCAGAATCCCGAGGATTCTTTCCCACACTCTGTGTCCTGAAGGCAGTTAACAGAATTCACAATCCAGGTCTTAAACTCTTACTCAGTGGTTACTTTCAATTTAGGAATCAGTTGTCAACATTTGATTCTCTGGGTGTGTTTTTATTTAGCTCCAGTTATGATGGAGCACAAGACTTTAATAATTTTTTAAGAGTCTATGTTTCCTTGGATGCCCCAGAGTTTGATGGTATCAGTTCTGGAACCAAGGTGGCAGTCTAGGCCAGCTGGGAATCCCCGTATAATTTCGGCTTAAGGACAGAAAGCAGATAGACTGCTACTTTTGGAGTCATTCTTGAGTCATGGGTTTGCCCTGCCATCCCTGTTAGCACTCCTTCTAGGCTCCGCCCCACCGTTACCTGGCAACAGCCAGGTAACACCTGACTCAGTATAAAAGGGGCTGCTTGCCCCCTCCTCACTCTCTTAATCTCTTACTCTCTTTGCCCCTTCTTT
Source organism: Grammomys surdaster (assembly GCF_004785775.1). Taxonomy (NCBI): domain Eukaryota; kingdom Metazoa; phylum Chordata; class Mammalia; order Rodentia; family Muridae; genus Grammomys; species Grammomys surdaster. The sequence goes on along the minus strand of NW_021604568.1, from coordinate 16,626,455 downwards.
CTCCATTCTCCTCGCTCCTCTCCCCATACTGCACCTCTACCAGATATATTCCTGGTTCTTTCTTTTTTTATAAAACACAGCAATTTGCTCATTGAGATATCTTAGTGCGGATTTTCTCTAAGCCTCAGTTTCCTCGAAGACAAAATACCGTAAGCAAAGCAGAGTACAGAGGAATAGCAGCCCAATCTAAAAAGGTGCTAAGCACGGTCCATGTTATTGTTAGGTTCAGTAGCTGGAAGGGTGCCTGTGTGCGCAGCAAAGGCAAACTGCATAGACACTGATTCCTCCTCGCCACAGCTGGGAAAGAGCACCTCACAAACACCTTAAAGTAAGTGCTCCGAACACCCAGGAGACAGGAAAGACACCTTACCGTGTAGGATTCTACACCTTTGCCACACTTGCTTGGTATTTTAAAAGTGAATATGGTTGAATGACTTAACAGGCCCCTCCCACAAACCCACAGTCTCTTCTCTCCAGAATTACTGTCTTGCGTTTGGCGTTATTGCTGCATGTTTCCAGAGCGTCTCCATCTGTGTACCGATCAGCAAACCCCCGTAAGTCGATGGTTTGTGTGATTTTACTTCTGTGAGAGCACATAGCTTTCCTCTTCTCCCCGTCCTGTCTTCCTCCCCTGACTTGGAGGTTGATCCCGGTTCATACCTGTTTCTTTAGTCCATTCCTCTCTGTTCCCTGCTCCTGTCTACCTCCTTTCTTAAGAACTGGGCTTTTTCACTCTACTATCCAGGTTGGCTCCAAACTCCCAGGCGCCGGAGATTCTCTGGCTTCAGCCTCCCAAGTTGCTGGGATTATAAGGACGCCGCTGAGCCCAGTGTCTCCTTTTTTTCTGCTGACTTCTGTGAGTTTTGACTGTCCCAGAATCTATCTGTTCCGCGTGTTGATGGATATTTAGAGACACTATCGCTCCATTGTTTATCTCTGTGATTCACTGAACAGTCTTACCTGTGTCATGTCCCCCCTCCCCAACCCCCACACGTGCAACCCCCGGCCCCCATGCAAAGTGTGAATGAATCTACAGGAACTACTGGGGCTTTGGGTTCAAGCTCTTCCCTTTCAGCAGCTATTGACAGTTTGTCCTCCAAAATGGGTCTTGCATGGATTAATCTTCCTTACAGTGTAAACATTCTCACTACTCCACAAAATCCCCAATATCAGCCTCATCAGACTTGAGGATGGGGTAATATCTTACTCTTAGTTTATTTGGCATTTTCCCAGCTGCTAAAGAGTCAGAACACAATGCATTGTGTGATACCGTCCCAGGAAATGTGGATAAATGTCTGCTCACCTCAGATAGGGATCTGACGGTAGACCAAAGTCTAGCTTGTTGCATCAAGGAGTTTTATTGAGATAACTTATAGGAATATGGGTTAGGGGTTACTTACGGGAGTATCTGAGTAACAGAAATTACTTAAACACAAAGCCCACCCCAGTGTGTATGGCAGCTAATGAAAGCTGGAAACCTAGAGCATGCTGTACACCAAACAGGCAGCTCAACAGGTAGGAGAATGTCCTTGCCTAGTAGCTCAGATTGTGTGAACCTCTTCAAGCAGCACAGTGGCTCTCTGCCTCCTCTAGACAGCCAAGTCTCTCCATAGTCCATATATGGCTTATAAATCCTTGGGGAGAGAGGATCCTAGTAAATTTGTTCAGTTTCAGGGACTTCCTGAAGCTTTTGTGTTGTTTACTTCCTGTGCCTAATGAGTGTCCATGCTAGGTGGGATGGTCTATTTCCACTTAGAACATTCTGCTGCTTTACTCCTCTCTTAACATTCTGCATCTTATGGAGCTTGCTTCCAACATGGATATTTTAACTCAGAGAAAATTGCTACATAACACACCCTTTCTGGTGTGTATACTTATTTGTTTTTCCTTGTATGTGACTGACCTATTTATATCTTTATACATTTTTCTGTGGATTTCAGTGTCACTTAAAAATTGATGAATGCCAGCAAGATGGCTCAGCACATAAAGGCATATATATGCATTTGACTTCTACAAATTGTCCTCTGGCCACAATATCAATCAATGCTCTGGCAAACATATGTACCACCACACGCACACGTGTGCACACATACACATACAAACCCACAAATAAATGAATAATTAAATGTAAAAATAACTTTAAAATTAATTTGTAGCTGTTGTTTTTACACTTTGTGTACCAATTCTTTGTCAGTTATTTATTTTATGTATCTTCCAATTTACTTCTTTTTATGGTGGAAGTTTTTAAAAAAAAACAAATTTTAAATTTTAATGTAGTCAGTGTGGTTTGAAATTTTTTTTTTATGATTTGAATTCTTTGGTCCCTATTAAGAAACTATTCCTTACCATGAGGTCATTAAAGACATTTTACTTTTTTTTTTTTTTTTTTTTTAAAGTTTTTTTTTTTGTCGTGAGTTTTTTTAAACAGGGGTGGGGGGGGGCAAGATCTCATGTTGTCTCTGCCAGTCTCCAACTCACCATTTAGTCAAGGATGAGGTTGGATGGACTTGAACTCCTGAAGCTCTTGTTTCCACCTCCTGAGTGCTGTGAGTACAGGATCGTGCTCTGCCACCTTCTAGTTTAGTTTTCCTTATTAAAAAACTTAATTCTGTTTGGAGTTATTCGTGTATATGCCATAAAGTATAAATCTAAGTTTTCCATCTATATAGATAAACAATTAACATTGTTTAATTGACAATGATAATTTACAATTTGTGGATGACAGAGAAACACTCTTTGCATTTGCTCTAGGTGTTCTAAATTTCATATCTGACTTTAGAACTATTCACTGAGCCAAAAAGATGGTTCAGAGAAGTCCTGTGTTAGATCTTCAGTTCTCACAAAGTGGCAAGAGAAAAGCAACTCCTAAAAGCTGCTCTCTGACCTCTATACTGGGACTGTGGCATGTGCATGCTTGCAACACAGAGAAAGAGAGGGAGGGAGAGGGAAGGGGAGAGGGAGAGGGAGAAGGAGAGGGAGAGAAGAGAAATAATTTAAAATATTGTGTCAGAACACAATAGAGGGGCTGGTAAGACGGCGCAGTGGTTAAGAGCACTGGATGGTCTTTCAGAGGACTTGGATTTGATTCCCAGCACCTACATGATGACTCTCAATAATCTGTGACTCCAATTCTAGATTTAATGCCCTCTTCTGGCTTCTGCAGGTACTGCACACATGATGTGCAGACTCCATGCTGGCAAACCATGGATACACATAAAAATATAGAAAGAGGCCGGGCGGTGGTAGCACACACCTTTAATCCCAGCACTTGGGAGGCAGAGGCAGGTGGATTTCTGAGTTCGAGGCCAGCCTGGTCTACAGAGTGAGTTCCAGGACAGTCCGGGCTATACAGAGAAACCCTGTCTTGAAAAACAACAACAACAAAAAATATATATATATAGAAAGAGAGAAAGAAAGAAGGAAAGAAAGAAAGAAAGAAAGAAAGAAAGAAAGAAAGGAAGGAAGGAAGGAAGGAAGGAAGGAAGGAAGGGATTACACACACACACACACACACACACACACACACACACCAAAACCCAATGACAAGTCCAAAAAGCCAAAGGGAGACTTTTGTATATTTTCACTTGAGAATTGTCTTGTTTTCAAAGTAAAACCGTTTTTTGTCTTGGCGCTGTTTTGGCTGTGACTGTCTTTATCTTAGAATGCTCATTCTAGAAAAGTAAGGATTCTCCTAACATGCTCAGACTCTGGGGCATGCCAACCTTCCAAAAGGAAGTGAAATTTTTGATGCTGAAATTTTGGGATCCTGTAGAATTTTGAGGGTTTGTTTCTTTCCAGTCTTTATATGAATTCTCACTTACCATGTTCTGCCAAGTAGACAGAGCTGACCTGGTGTAACTCACGGAACAAACATTTAGCAAAATGAAGCTCTTTTGTGAGAATTCAGAAAACAGGTTTCTGCATATCTGTAGCAGTTGCTTTATTTTGTAGCATACCCCAGTCTCCGAGCCTGCCTCCTTGAAGTTTTACAAGTCAGGAAATCATAAACGTCATCAACATTAGTTTCTTTCTTTCCCAACGCAATATTTTTGTTGGTTATTTGGTAACACTACACAACGCACCCTGATCACACTTGCTTCTCTTTCCTCCCAGACCCACCCTCCCACCCTTGCGCCCTACCCCCCACAGAAAAGGAAAAAAAGAGAAAAAATATGCCAAATCCAATTTGTAAGGATAGACATACACTACAGAGGTGATGCGTAGCTGTTTGTATCTGGCCTCTCAACAGCTTTGCTGAGCCTTCTTCCTCCAGCCAGGGAGGCTCAGGAATTGTGCCTTTGTGTTCTGAAACACGAAGCCCTCCAAACCACCTGGAACTTCTTTTCCTTTCCTCCTGTATGATACCTGCACATGTGTGCACATGTGTCCACATATGTGCATGTGGTCAGATGTCGATGTTGGGCGTCTTCCCCTGTCACTTTCCACCTTTTTTTTTTTTTTTTTTTTTTTTTTTTTGAGAAAGGATCTCTCGCTGCAGCTGGAGTATACTGGCTACACTGGCTGGGGTGGTGGTGGCTCTCTCACTGCATCAAGCTCACTGATTGGCTACACTGGCTGGCAGTGAGCTCACTGATTGGCTATATTGGCTGGCACCGAGCTCACTGATTGGCTAGACTAACAGGCAGTGAGCTCACTGATTAGCTAGACTGGCTGGCAGTAATCACATTGATTGGCTACACTAGCTGACAGAGAGGTCACTGATTCGCTACACTGGATAAGGTTGTGTCTTTCACGCACCTGGAGTCCACTGATTGGCTACACTGACTGGCAGCCCTGCGGTCCTCCTACCATTGCCATCTGGCTCTGGGAGTTAAGGAGAGCCCTGCTTTTTAAAGCTGGGAATCCAAACACGGGTCTTCCTGCTTACATATAAAACACTTTCCCCACTGAGCTGTCTCCCTATCACCCATACTTTAACCTTGAGTGTGATAATCTACTTTAGGTGAGTGCCATACCTCTGCACAGAGAGATGCCAGCCCTTTATCAGTGTTGCTATCATTTTTGTGGTTTGGGTGGGTGGTCTACATGATTTTATTTTTAATTCTGCATGTCCTTTTTCTCAATACTTGAGTGTTTTAGTTTGATTTTGCCTTATACAAATTGGGCAGCAGGGAACATGCTTGTGCCAGTCCACCAATCAAGTAAATTGTTAAAGTGAAATTTGTAATCATTTCCAGATTGCATGCTTCTTAAATTCTGGGGGATAGTGAGGAGTATGAAAAACAGGGCTTTAAAAATATGTATTTTCAAGAGAACTCGCTCACTTGAGGGCCTGAATTCAGTCCTCAGGACTCATAGAAAGCCAAGTCTGCTGACATGTAATCCCAGCCCTGGATCAGTGGGGACAGGTAGGTCCCTGGGGCTTGCTGGATAGTCAGCCATGGTTAACTGGTGAGCCTCAGGTCTACTAAATGAACCTGTTTCAATTATCATGATGAATATCTTCGGACCAACATACTCTTCCATATCTTGCACACATGCGGTGGCGCACACCCTCAGCCCCAAGTATATTCCTGAATACTGGCTTTTAACACTTACTGATTTGTGTTCAATAAGCTTTCTTCATTTTTAAGAAGAGCATTGGTCATATTTGCAGCAGAAGATGAGAAGAGGAAAGTCAATGTAAATTTTCCCATCATTTGTCTGGACTTACGAACATGTGAACCATGGTTTAACTGATCCTGTCTCACTTTACCGGGAGAGAGCAAGGATCACTATGAGATGCAGGGCGGATGTTGGCATCTATATGGCTCTGCTGGGGTGGACACTGGGCACCTATATGGCTCTGCTGGGGTGGACATTGTGGTCTATATGGCTCTGCTGGGGTGGACACTGGGGACCTATATGGCTCTTTTGGGGTGGACATTGGGGTCTATATGGCTCTGCTGATTGGGTTCAGAAACACCTGAAGGCTAGTTACCATGTCTGAGCAAGCTCCTCGGACTGCTCCTAGCCTCACAGAGTCTCAGACTTCTTAAGGTTGGACAGTTCAGCGGAGGATCTATCACTTGAATGTTCTTTGTAGGATGTCCCTGTGCCCAAAGTTCCTTAGTCTTCTTAGTGTCCTTGGGCAGAAACAGAAGAGCTGAATTCCTCCAATTTCAAGAAGTCTCTGCTTTCCTGAAGATGGAAACTTAATGGCGCTTAATGAGCTCTGCGTGAGGTGACACGGACTTGGGATTTCTTTGATGGAGGGATAAGGTCTTATATGTCCTAGACTGGGCTGCTACTTACTGTGTGGCTGCAGATGACAAACTCTTGACCCCCATGCTTCTACCTCCTGGATGCTGGGATTGTAGGTATGCTCTGCTCTTGTAGAGGACACGAGTTCAGTTCCCAGCATCCATGTTGAACAGCTCACAACTGCCTGTAACTTCAGCGTCAGAAGGATCTAGTTAGTGCCCTGATCTCCATGGGAACCTTCATACCTCATCCCCTGCTCATACACATACATCAAAGTAACAATAAAAATACGAGAGAGAGAGAGAGACAGAGAGAGACAGAGAGAGAGACAGAGAGAGAGAAATGTAAAAAACAGTTTCCCGGACCAGGATTACTGACATAGGTGTGTAAGTGAAGGTGAGCTGATTTTCCCATTAGGTGGGAACTCAGATTGCATTTAGCAAAATTGTTGACAGACTGAGCTAGGCAGTGGATACAGAGCTTACTATGAAGGCATAAGTACCCAGCCTTCAGGAACTCAGATCGGAGCACAGGCTGGCTAGTTACTCCATTAGCCAAACCATTTGGTTTAGCCAAAGATCCCGGCTCAGTAAATACAGTGGAGAGTGACTGAGGCTGATGCCCAGCTTGAAACTTCTGTGTCCACATGTGGATGTTCACGTGTCACAGACATGTGAACACACATACACAATAAAAATAGTTAATGGGGGGTGAATAGCATGAGACTCAACCTTTGTGCCGTATGTAGAGGATGCACAATTCTCTGCGACCCACAGTCCTTTCTACACAATTTGCACTGCTGTGTCAGGCAGGCAGGAAAGAGCTGCAGGGTAGGAGGGGATGGAGAACAGATAGCCAAGGATAGGTTGGCAATGTTGGTTCAAGGGTTTTCAGAGTGCAGTGGAAGCTCTGGCTTTTCCTTTCATACTGGCTGGGCGTGGCCCGAGCCTAACCCCTCCCACGCTTGCTCCTCCCAGTGTAACTCCGCCCATGCTTGCCTCTCCCATCCAGTGGTTTTCATTTACCATTTCGGCCATTAAAACCTACCTGCCCCATATTCCATTTCCCTAGACCACAGATTTCTGCAAGGTTACAGATTCCCAGGTTACAGGTAACCTGCGGGTATTTACAGGGGCTTGCCCATCCATCCTGGTACCCACAGCTATGTTCTGCTCCTTGCTCGTTTTGATGCCGCAATCCTGAGCCTGTGTCTCTGGCACATTTCAGATTTTTTCCACCGGTCAATTTCTCTTCCTCGCTAGACTCTGGCCAGGAAGAAACAAGTAAGTCGGCACCAGGCTGCTGTGCTGCTCTGCGCATGCCCAGGGCTGGGCTCTAGGGCTCAATAGCTCAGGATGGAGTTCCTGGCCTACCAGTGAGGCAGATGGCTAAACAGTCACTTCAGTACAGTGTGCTCAGTGCTGCAGTGAGGAGATACGTGCATCAGGCAGGCTGTGGTTGGAGGAGCAGGGCGGGCATTAGTGCAGCCCAAGCTGGGACTGGGAACTCGAGTGGAATTTTGCCAAAGGGAAAAAGAGGGCAAGCGTGATAGGGTGCTGAGCTGTTCTCCCCAGACCAGCCTGTGACAGCAGGCATCTCGTTCCTGGCTTTTCATACCCCTGAGTAAGGACAAAACATTATCTGCTTAGACACCACAGCATTCCTGTAAACCAATGTGTTAGGGACATAGAAGTACCATTAAAATGTGAGTGCACACACGTGTACCATACGACGTGGAGTATGACTACTGCGCATGCCAGACAAACGCTCTGCCACTGAGCGATTCCCTGAGCCCCTTCTCTGCTTTTTTACTTTATCTTTGAGACAGTGTCTCACCAAGTTGCCTAGGCTTGCTCTAAACTTCCCATTCTTCTACCTCAGCTCTGAAGCAACTGGGATTATGGACCTGTGCCACCAGATCTGGCTGACGTTTGATTTCTTAATTAAGGTTAATGGTTCATATGTCTGGAATTTATCAGAACAAAATATGACCAGGCAGTAGGAACTGATTATGAGGCTTAAGACTGATCTGTGCAGGGTAAGGGATTCTCAGAGTCTTTTTGGTCTGACGGGTGGTTAAAGCCGATCCAAGTGCTCTGTGTGGTGCTTCTGCCCAGGCTCAGAACATAAGCAGGCCTCCTGAGACCTGTCAGAGTTTCTGTCCAAGGTCAAGGCCTCCTTGGGATGCCCCCTCTCCAGAGGTGACGCTTACCTATCAGGAGTTGGTCATGACAGAATTGTTCCAAGTGAGATCCAGCCAGGAATGTGCTTGGGCAGTTAATCCAGTCCCACCAGTCTCTGAGAAGTTACCTGATCATTAATACACAGTGTGGCAGCCTCCTTATTGTGACTGAGCATGACCTCTAACGGATTTCCAGAGCAGACTTTCATGGAGTCAGAGTGGCATTTGCTATGATCCAGAGTTTTCAGGTGAACTCAGGGCCTTTGTGGAACAAAGCAAGCGCTGGGTTTCGGTTCCTGGCTGGGTTTCAGGTTGTGCCACAGCTGGGAATAGCTGTCACGCAGAAACACTCTCAGCTGTCCTTCACCGGTGCATCTGGATTGGTAGAGAGTAAAGGTGTCTTCAGGTCTGACATGGAGGGTAAGGAACAATTTGTGGCCCATCTTGTACAAGAGGCAGATTATTTGGTGGCTTTGTTCTCTTTAAGATTAAAGTTTTCATTCTTGGCGCTTCTCAAATTTCTTCTTGAGAATTTCATGCGTGCCTACAATGTTCTTGGTCACACCCACCTCTCATTTTTATCCCGCAACACCCACCAGAACCTTCTAGCACATCTTCTTCAACGCCTCATGTTTTTCTCTTAAAATTAGCTATCATTAATTATTTTAACTCACTGAGTACAGAGAGTTCTTCCTATAAGCATGTGAGTATGGGACCATCCACTGGAGTATGGGCAATTTACCAGTAGCCACATCCCTCAATAAAAGCAATCTTCTTTCCGCAGTCGTCATAAACTGCCAATAGCTTGTCGGCTAGGAGTTGGGCCCTCTGGAGAGAGGATGTTTAGCATGTGCAGTATTGTGACTTAAAGGCCACCAGAGCAGTGGATATGTAGCCCGCTCAGCAGACACTTGCTTACCTTAGCATGCATGAAGCCCCGAGGGGTAGAGATGGGGAGGTGGATACTGGAAAGTCATTTCTTCCTAGACACCTGCCCCTTCTAGCCCATCAGCTAGAGTGGTCTGGGTTGTCGAAAATACATTTATTAGAAAGGCAAATTGCATATACACTAGTGTATCTCTTCATGACTTCTCTTGTAGGGTTAGCAATAGAGAGTAAGTATTCTGACGGGTTCTGTGGAAGGCAACCGCTTCACGTTTAGTTACAGAGTTACAAGGCTGAAGTGCATACACGTGGGAAGACAGGACTGTTCTCAGAGGCCATCACTACAAAGTTGCTGAAGTGGTCCAGGAGAGAATGAGAGTGCTGAACAGAGCTATCCACTTGTTTGCAAAGGCCGTACAACACATAAACCTTGACCAGGATGACTGCCTTTGTTAGCAAACTAGCCACTGCTTTATGGAATGTGCCTAGTATCAGCTAACCTCTCCTAACCAGTCTGAGGAGAGCAGAAGTCTGTGATCTGGGTGTACCACTCCCACCTGGTGCTCTAAAGCTGTGTGAAGGAGTGTAAATGATAGGGCCTCATTATCACGCTCAAGACTCACTGACTGTTTAACCAACTCAATGGCATGGAGCTGGTCCTTTACTTCAGATGAGACTAGACAACCTTCTTCACTGGGTTTTCAAAGGTTCCACTCATCCCATACATATACATAAACTGCCCAGTATAGCATCTTGGCCACAGTAGCCAATGAAAACATGCTTATTTCACATGGTGTGCCAAAGCCTGAGCCTTGATTTTCAGACGGAAAAGCTATGGCTGACATACATTCCGTCACTTAAAGCATGGAGGTCAAAAGTTCTAATATATTCATTTTCTATCATCTTTCCCACATTTCAGTATAGCAAAGGCCATTCCTGCTGGGTTTTCCCATGGTGGTAGCCACTGTCATAAGATAACATACGTGCATGAACAATGATCTCGCTGGGTGTGAGGCTCTCCAGTGAGGTGTACTTCTGTGCTGGCTGTCACCACCCCTAGAGGAGACCACCATCTCTTCAGTTCCTTGTGACGCTTCCCTTCTGTGTGTGAGTGTATTCGTAGTGTGTGCTTTCTGCAGTAAGGACCACCATGCACATTCTTGTCATCTCGCTTTTTGCTGTGTTTTTAAGAAGCTTGCATCCATGTTGAATACAGACTCAGGTCATCTAGAAGATACTGGGCAGACATGAGCACTGGTGGTTCCATGCGAAGGCTGCATTCGGTTAGGAATCTAGGACTTCAGCACCTTTGAAACTGCAAGGGATTTAATTATTCCTTTGGCTGCTAGTGTGATTCCCTCTGGAAGACCTTTGAGTTAATTATGGGTCCCAGGGACTACTTGGCAGACGCAGCTGCTGCATTGCTGTTCTGGGGAGGTAATTAATTGCTGGGCCCACTCTGGTCTTATTCTTTGTTCCTCCTCACTGGTAGTTTTAGGAGAAGGAAGATTGTTGAATGAAACGGAAACATGTAATCACACACACATACACACACACACACACACACATACATTCATATATACAGTAGTTATAAAAGTTATTTCTTCATATGGCTTCTCATCATAAATCAGAGTTGTGGCCTGGGACTGTAGGTCAGCATCAGAGTATTAGCCTAGCACTCATGAAGCCCTAGGTTCAATCCCTAGCACAGTGCCAGAAGAAGCAACAAGTGGGAAAGCGAGTGTATGGGAGAGAATGTAAATCACTCCATTCTTTGGGGTTCATTCCTGATATCTTGCAAATTTTTTTCTGAAGGGACACTGGATATACATTCTTCCTTCTTCCCATTACTCTGCCTTCTCAGTGTCCCCAAATCTGACTCTAAAGAGACGTTGGCAGCCTCTGTTTTCACCAGGATTTCATAGTTACTCAGCTGGAGGCAGTTTGTCTCTCAGGGATATGAGTCAATGTTTAGAAACATTGTGTTTACCACAATGGGGGAGGGGTACAGCTAGGTTCTTCTGGGTGGAAGCTAGGGACCTTGACAAACACAGAACAACACTCAGGCAAACCCCCAACCCCTGCAAGGAACTATCTGGCCCCAGACATCAAAGATGAGGTTGAGGCTTCCTTGTTAGTTTATCTAGCTGGATAAACTCTCTGGTTTTAGTTTAGCTGTTTGTGTAGTTGATGGACAGGAAAGCCCATCAAACTGTCCTTAAAAACAAAAAAGAAAACAAACAACCATAAAAACCTCACCACCAACATGACCAACTTTTTAAAAAAAAACATACTAAAGTATTTCTTAGACAGTACAAGTATATACCAGCACACTACCATCAGTTTGTTTTGAGTTTCAATATTGTCTTAGGCAGGGTTTGTATTCCTGCACAAACATCAGGACCAAGAAGCAAGTTGGGGAGGAAAGGGTTTATTCAGCTTACACTTCCACATTGCTGTTCATCACCAAAGGAAGTCAGGACTGGAACTCAAGCAGGTCAGGAAGCAGGAGCTGATGCAGGGACCATGGAGGGATGTTACTTATTGACTTGCTCTCCATGACTTGCTCTGCTTGCTTTCTTATAGAACCCAAGACTACCAGCCCAGGGATGGCACCACACACAATGGTGTCATGGAGAGCTCATGGAGGCATTTCCTCAAGGGAGGCTCCTTTCTCTGTGAGATATATATAGAGAGAGAATAGAATGGAATATATATATATATATATTCATTCTTACTATATTGCCTAAGCTGGCTGTAAACTCCTGGGCTCAAGCAATCCATCCTGGGTGAGTGTCCTGAACAGCCAGGACTTTGGGCATACACCACTCCACTCAGCCTGTTCTTGGAGACTTAATGCATCGGTTCCCCTCAGACTCCCAGACTATCCTTATTTGGATAGGATGATTCTAATGTGAAAATATATATACACTTCATGTCATAGATGTCCAGGATGAGGTGTACCAAGTGTTAGGAAATAGCTTCCCTAGAGAAAACATCCCTTTCATGTTTAGAAGGCTACAGGCCACATAGACAGACCCATGAAATTTTTTCCTCCTTGGGGACACTGTGGAGCATTGTTGCCCTACCCTTCTCTGCCAATTCACGTGTGAAGACTCACATCTTGCCTACGCCTCACCTACTTGCTGCTCCTAAGCAGTCACAGCCGGACTGGAGGCACTGTCTGTGACAGACAGAAGGACCTATTTCCTTGCAGGGATAAGCTCTCATCTAGGCTGCTGCTGCTGGTTCTACAGGCCTCCACCTCCTGTAGGATTGATAGCATGTTGGCCTGTAGGATTTCAGATGGCTGTCTGAGATGTGGGAGTGAGCCACATGGGGGAAAATGAAAAAAAAAAAAACCTCTTTTTAATGGAGTCAGCGTGATTTCCTGTCCATTGTAGAAACACTGCATTATTTTGGCTGGTAAATAGAACCGAGATCATGGGGAACTCAGCAGGACTCACCTGGCATCCTTGGAGAATCTGGTTGCTCTGACATGTGTCCCCAGCTCTTAGAACTTATTTGCTACAGGGAAGTCTATAGCATGCTACTGTCACTCCTGTTTGTCTTTACATTGTATCTGTCGTAACAGTATCCACATTCTTGGTCTATAAATATAAGGAAATTTTTTTTTAAATGAAAGATCATGACTCTTAGACTCTGAGTCTGAGGACAGCCGGAAATGGCTGAGAACTTTTACATCGGAAGCACTGGGATCACAGGTGTGTCACTGTGCTTTCAGCTGTGCTGGGACTCGAACGGAGGGCTTTGTGCATGCTAGGCAAGTACTCCACCAACCAAGTCCCAGCCCATCCTCAAATGAACAGGGTCTTGCATGCTTCGATGTGACTAATGACTCCCTAGAGGACATGTTATCTTCAAGAGATGTGGACTTCAGTGTTCCTCAAGAGTCATGCCTACCAAGGTTTTCCTAGGAAAAAGAAAGTTCCTGGTGAAGACTGGGGTCATGAGGAACATTTCTTTCTTTCTTTCTTTCTTTCTTTCTTTCTTTCTTTCTTTCTTTCTTTCTTTCCTTTTCTTTTTTTGGTTTTTTGAGACAGGGTTTCTCTGTGTAGCCCTGGCTGTTCTGGAACTCACTCTGTAGACCAGGCTGGCCTCGAACTCAGAAATCCACCTGCCTCTGCCTCCCAAGTGCTGGGATTAAAGGCCTGTGCCACCACCACCCGGCTGCTGATCTCTTTCACCTGCCTGTTTGTCCCTCTGTTCCTTGCCTCCCTTGGTGACCTAACTATGAGAGAGCAGCCAAGCTGCTTCACCCTTAGTTACCAGAAGGGTGACTGAATGGCTTCTCAGGGAGGAGGCATTGCTGGGAAATACGTTTCTTTTAAGGAATGTGATTTGTTTTCTGTTTGGCTTAACGTAGTATGTTCTTACTAAGGAAAGAGCAGAAGATCCCCAAATTCCCAGGCTTCTTTCTTCTTAGCAACTGATTTTCCTTAGAAAGAATTGAAGGAAGGGGGTTGGATACTGATCTTAGGTGTGTTTGTAAGAGTAATTAGGAGGAAAGGGTGTCCATTCTTCAACAGTCCCGGGATGACTGGAATTTTTGTTTTTGGCTCTCTCTTCCAATTCTCCTGGCCCTAAGCCTGTCTGGTAATTCATTTTGCCTCCCTCCACTCCCCCAATATCACATTATGTGGAAAGTCATGAGTTTATTAAACACGTCATTGTTGGGAATATAGCTCAGTTGGTAGGGTGCTTATCAAACATTCATGAAACCCTGGATTCAACCCCCAGGACCTCATAAACCTGAGCAGCTGGTCCATGGCCCTAACCTCAGAAGTTGGAGTTGGAAAATGGATTATCAGAAATTCAAGGTCATCCTTGGCCACAGAGGGAGTTTAAATTAGCCTGGGCTACACAAGACCTTGTCTGAAAAAGAAAAGTATATTGTTAACATAAGTAACATTTCAAAGTTGTATCTTTTTCCTGCCTTTATTTTTTGGTCCCATCTTCTTCTAATCCCCCTTTTGGTTTTGGTAAAAATTAATCTTTAATTATGTGTACTTGTGTATATCTGTATGGAAGAGGCATGAAGGTCAGAGGCATTGGCTCTCCTGGAGATGGAGTTACAGGCAGTTGAGCGTCCCCCAGTGTGGGTGCTGGGAACAAAACCATGCTCTCTAGAGTAGCAGTACACAGTCCAGCCTCCCGTTTCACTATCCTGAGACAGTCTGTCATAGTTCCTTTTTAATTACTGTGTTGAGACACTGTGATCAAGGAAACTTATTTGGGGCTTATGGTTCCAGGGGGGTCAGAGTCCCTGATGGCTGACTAGATAGCACACAGCAGGGGCAGGCAGCAGGTGGCAGGTGGCAAACAGACCTCACACTCACATACAGGAAGTTGAGAGAGAGAGAGAGAGAGAGAGAGAGAGAGAGAGAGAGAGAGAGAATGATCCCTTGAATAGAAATGCAGGGAGACTTTTAAAACTTCAAAGCTCCCTTTGGCAAGACCACACCTTCGAATTCTCCGCAGATAGCCACAGATGCGAAAAGATATGGGGGATAGCTCATTCAAACCACCATAAAGTCTCATTCCATAGTCCAGGCTAGAATCAAACTCATTTCACACTTTCTGCCTCAGCGCCCCCCACCCCCAAGTGCTGGGGTTACAGGTGTGCACTACAAGGTCTGGGTTGTGATTTCCTTTCTTTCTTTCCTTCTCCTCTCTCTTTCTTTCTTTCTTTCTTTCTTTCTTTCTTTCTTTCTTTCTTTCTTTCTGTTTCCATTTCTTTTTCCTTCTTCCTTCTAGAGTATCCTAAAATTGATATCATGTCATCATAGGGAAGAGACAGAGAAGGAGGAATGTACGAGAACACAAACAAGATCATAATGCCTCTGCTAAATAAGAATATAATATGGAGTCAACTTATTTGCTTCTTTTTACAAGTGGGTAACTAAATGTTAAATAATCTAAAGGTTTTTCAAGTCTGTGTGAAATTATCTAGTATTGACTTTAGTGCACCCAGGTTCTGTGACTGTGTGTGCGTGTGCACGCATGTACATGCAGTGTGTATTTGTGTGTGTGTGTGTGTGTGTGTGTGTGTAATCCGAGATAAACACCGGAGCCCTTGCCAGTTTGCACTCCTCTGGGCTGCCTGATCAGGTCACAGATTGGACCTGTGTATTGCATTCATCCAGCTGTGATTTGAGGATGACAGTTACAAGAGTCACAATGTCGTCGTCACATGTCTGGAAACCCCCCACCCCCCTGAATCTTTTTCAAGTGCAGCTTTCAGCTTAAGATGTCAGGCTCTTGTCAGGGCCAGTTGCTGACAATCTTTTCGAGTGTCTGCGTTTGGCTTGGATCTGGATCTGCAGCAGAGCCGGCCCTGGACTCGTGTCCAGAGATCTGTGTAGTGAGTGCAGTTTGCTTAGCTGTCTGATCTGGGAGAAGCAAGTCGCTTAACCTCGATGACCTTGGTTTCCTCATCTTTAGACTGAGACATTAAGTTGAAGACCATAGATGATTCATGTTCTAAAGCAGTTAATTAAATTACCAGCTCTACCCCTGCGACTAATAAACAGGAAGAGAAGGCTCTTAGTTCACAACAAAGCCACTCAGCAAGGCCACTGTGAAGAATACACTCAGGGCAGGATGTTGGTGTGGACTGGTTGTACTTACTGCTGCTGTTCCTCACTGGGAATTTTTGGGAGGCCACTTTCAAGGCCAAGTTAGTATGATCTTGTCTTACTTTTTCCCCTTTGAGTGTCCACTCGTTGTACTGTTGAACGGTATATTAAGAGAGAAATCCCACGTTTTGTACAACAGGGGTATAATCGCTTCCAGTGGTAGGCACTGGAAGTGGCCTCAAGATGCCTGGACTCTTCGCTAGGGATTGTTTTGTTAATGGAAGGAGGGTCTCATGAGTGGCTGCCCCTCGAAGAGGATGTGCCTGACCACCGAAACTGGTGGTTGGAAATTACAATACAGTTACAGCTCCGTGGAAGCCTTTCCCTGTTTGTAAAAGAAAATGCAGCAAAGGGAAATTCCACACTTTCCCTGTATGCAGACCAGTGCAGGAAATGCGTTAGAAGCCTTTTAATTTTTTTTCCCTGGGTAAGAAAACCACTGAGGTGACTTCTGTTTATTTTTCCCTTTCCCTTCGTCTTGTACTTGGCTTTGATTCCTTTGGAATGTGCCATTTGTTGCCAGATCTTGATGCTGTAAAGTTACAGGGGTACTTTCTCCCCATTCCTCACCTCCTGAGAATGTGGCCCTTGAAAAGTATCTGATTGCAGCTGCCTCTTACCCATTCCACTGGAAGACATCCGTTCTGTCCTGGATCCGGGGCAGGGACTTCACCCCTGCACATCTGCCATTTTCAGAAAGTGCCACACATGGCCCAAGAAACTGATAGCATGGCGCGAATTGGCACCTTCTTCCAGGTTGTTTTCTTCTTTAGGGACAGGGTGCTCTTATTAAATAGTGAGCTAGATACAGAAACGCTCTGCCCTGAGGAGCAGCGATATGGAAGTAACTGGGCAAGAGTAGGTGCACCCTTAATGGCTGGAACCATAGAGGGAGGCAGTGGGTAAGGCGCGCTTACAGGAAGTCACTGGCAATTTTGCTGAGCAGGTTGAACATTCCATCAAAAGCCCCAAGGTTTTCCCTGCACCTTAGAAGTGTTGATGAGCACCACATGACCGGCCCTGTCATTTCTAGTGCTACCCACTTAGCTTTGCTTGTTTCATAATATGGGATCATGAAGTAGAAAATGAACCCCTTGGGGAGCCTAGCACATAAAGGATGCCTTGGCGAAGTACAAGTCATCTGACTGAAGCTAGCCCGGAATATGCTGTAGTCTTTTCCTATTAAAGTTCTTATTTTGTACTGTCATAAAATACCCTGACAGTAAGCAAGTTATGGAAGGAAGTGTTTATTTTGGCTATGGTGCCAGAAGGATGGAGTCCATCATGGCGGGCAAGGGGGCGGGGCAGGGCGGGGCGGGGCGGGGACGGGGCGGAGAAACATGGCCGCAGGGGTTGTTTCTCTAGCTGACCACATTCTCATCCACATTCAGGAAGCTGAGAAGGGAGAACAGGAGATGGGTTGAGGCTATTAAACCCCAAGGAAGCGATATACTTCCTCCAGCAAGGCTCACCTACTAAAGAGTCCATGGTCTCCCCAAAAAGCACCACCTACTGGGGACCAAGTGTTCAAATATTGAGCATGTGGAAGACATTTTCATTCAGACCACCACATGGCACATTTATTGTGTCGGGATGGAAACTGTTTCAAATCTCTACGTTGTAAAATTTGGGTTTTATCTAAAAAAGGAGCTACTATTGTTTGTAGTAAGATGTACTTTTAAATTAAATTTTAAAATGTTTTACGTTTATTTATTTATATGTATATGTGTGGGCATGTGGGTGCTCTGACCCACATGTGGAAGTCAAATAGACTTTCCACGATCTGTTCTTCCCGCTCTACTGTGTGGATCCCAGAGACGGAACTCTGGTGCCAGGCTCACGGCAATCGTCCTTACCTGCGGCAATTGTCTCTACCTGCTGAACTATTTCACTGGCTTGTTTGTAGTTACCAATTATTTCCGTTACTTGACAGTTTCATAAATGTATACCAGTGAATTATGATCACTCTTTCCACCCACTCCCTCTTTCTGCCTTCCCACTTGTGTCCGTTCCATACCCCTCATCCATGCCAGTCCTTTTCCTGAGTGTATTATGACCCCTTTTGTTTATCTAGGGTCACCTGTGTGACCATTGGATTGAAACTCTCCATTGGAGCCTGCTGGGGGCCATCTGTGTATATAAAACCGAGGGCATTGATTTTTTTCCCCTTTGTCCCATGTTCTATCAGTAACAAATATTTCAGTGACAAGGGTGGAAACTCCTGAGCCCCTCCTGTGTGAGCCCCTCACGGATACATCTTTCTCTTCATTATGAAGAACCACAGGCCGGTCATATGAACACCTTCAACCCGCTCTCACTTGCTGACATTTGACAGTTTATTCTCTGGTTGTCATGACTTGTTTTGCAATATTTTCTATTTATGGAGAAAAAAATACCCCCTAATTTTCCCTCTAGCATTGCTGACTGAAATTTGTCTTTACTCTTGGAGCTAGGAGATAGAAAACAAATGATTCACACAGAGATATATCTACTGCTACAGTTTCGGGTCTTTAGAGACCAGCATTTGATCATTTCTGCTTCATAAGGCGCTCACTGAAGTGGAAGGCACGTTTATAATTTCACTTATTTCCTTACCAAGTGTATTTATGAGAGGAGAGCATCCTCTGTTCAGCGAGGGTGATCACGGGGTTTGCAGGACCTTGCTTCAGAAACCATCCTGCTGCAGTGTACTGTTGGAAGCTTGTAGTACCTGAAGCTGTGGGCACATTCAGATCACGAGTGGCCCCTGGGCTCAAGGGAGCACAGGAGGGATGCAGAGTATTCCTGGGTGTTATTTTGATGTTTTACATGAATAGCCATCAGTAACAACTGTGCGTGGAAGGGATCTTACACCCCATAAATACAGTTCATGAAGCTAAAAATATCACTAACTGCACTTTCATTAGCCCAGGGATTAAAAAAAAAAAGTCCTTAGGTACAAATACCGGTGACAATCCAAAGCTGACCTAAAGAGGGAAGGTAAAACTGAGAAGACATGATTCCTGTTAGAGGAATCATGATTCCTGTTAGATTAAAGTATCTTTTGAGCTTGTGAACACAGGCTAGGACTTCTCCCAGGACGTGGTAAGGGACCTACAACCCTGGAGTTTAAGCAGCACCAACGTCCTGATATTCACACAAACATCAAGAATACATCACCCACTATAGGGACTAAAGATCTAGCTCTGCTGGTGAGGTGTTTCCCACGTGAGCATGAGGCCCTGAGTTCAAGTCCCAGAACCCAAGCAAAGTCCAGGTGTGAAGGTATACATGTTAGAATCTCATTGCTAAGTGAGGAGGCAGTAATGGATCTCAAAGCTCCCTGGTCAGCCAGCCTGGAGAAATGGGTAAGCCCTGGATCTCACTGGGAAATTCTGAGCCATAAACAAGGTATATGCACTTCTCAAGTGCAGTACCTGAGGTAGACCTCTGTCCTTCATATTCACATATACCTGCCCAAAAATGTGTACCTATATACAAATCTGTGGACACACACACACACACACTCAAGTGAGCCTTGAGGAGGTCAGGGAAACAGAGCTAGAATCACCTTAAGAGGGGAAGATTTTAAGTCTATTGTTTGTCTGTTTAGGGAGTGTCATGGTTTGTATATGCCTGGGCCAGAGAGTGGCACTATTAGAAGGTGTGGCCTTGTTGAAGTAGGTGTGTCACTGTGGGCATGGGCTTTAAGACCCTCATCCTAGCTGCCTGGAAGGGAGTATTCTGCTAGCAGCCTTCAGATGAAGATGTAGAACTCTCAGCTCCTCCTGCACCATGCCTGCCTAGATGCTGCCATGTCCCTGCCTTGATGATAATGGACTGAACCTCTGAACCTGTAAGCCAGCCCCAATTAAATGTTGTCCTGATAAGAGTCGCCTTGGTCATGGTGTCTGTTCACAGCAGTAAACCCTAACTAAGACAGGAAGTGCTAGGGACAGAAGCCAGGGTGTCCTCATACCATGCAAACACTCCACCACTGAGCCACACCCCCATGGGACATATGTAGAGTTTGCTAATTCAACTAGTTACGTCTCTCCCTCCCCACTCCTCTTCTTAACTGCATTTCCTCTGTTCCAAATGTGGTGGGAAGAGCATCCAGAGAGGGTTTGACTAAGGAATTACTTCATGGGAGATGACTGATATTGCTTTCAAGCCCAGAGACTTCATGACCTTCACGTGGTGGACCAGTCATATTTACAGCCTTGGAATGGGATCTCTTGAGTTGTTCCACTTCAGAAAAGGCCAGGAGTTGGCTTTTTGTCTAGGTGTGCTTCAGGGTGCCACCAGTGTCCTCGTGGTGGCTCCCTTCCTTCTCAGCTGAGGAAGGCATTTGGAAGGTCCCATCACCATGATGTTCAGATGCACATCCTTTATCTGTGTCGCTATATATAGATGAATAGAAAGCCTGCTACCATACAGATATCTTCTCCGTTGACATGGGGTCTCACATAGCCTAGACTGGCTTTGAACTTGCTGTGTAGCCAAGTTTACTCTTGAACTTCTCATCCTCCTGCCTCCACCCCCCAGAGGCCTGAGATTAGAGGAATGTGCCACCACACCTGGTTTATAATTTATGTGATACTGGTGATAGAACTCAGAGCCAACATGCTAGGTGAACGCTCTGCCAACTGAACCACATCCCTAGCCCAAGATGAGCTTTGAAAAGACAACAGTAGGCTAAAAGGTAGAAAATGGGTGTCAGTGGTAACTAGCGTCTAATAGTTATTCTTTAGTGAGACATGGCAGTGGGACTAGTAGTCAATATGTCTTGTCCTGGTTAGTTATTTTTTGTCAATGTGATATAAACCTAGACATATCTGGTGTCTTAGTTACTGTTCTATTGCTGTGAAGAGACACCATGACAAAGACAACTTTTAAAAGAAAGCATTTTCTTGGGAGTTTGCTTATGGTTTCAGACGGTTAGTCTGTGATCATCATAGTGGGTTCTGACAGATGGTCAGCAGCAAAGAGAGTGAGAGGTGAGGGGGAGGGGGAGGGGAGAGGGAAAAGGAGAGACAGTCTAGGCCTGGTATGGCCATCTGAAACCTCAAACCCAACCCCCCAAGTGGCACAACCACAAGATCCAGGAATGTGCCTGTTCCAACAAGGGAACACCCCCTAATTCTTCCCAAACAGTTCCACTAACTAGGTACCAAGTATTCAAACATGTGGGCCTATGGGGACCTTCTCATTGAAAACATTGCATCTGGGAATTTTAATTGAATTTTTCTTAAGATATACTCCAGGCAAGTTTATAGGGTTCTATCTTGATTAGTGATTGATGTGGGAGGGGCCTTGCTGAATATGGGTGGAGCCATCCCTGGACAGGTGTTCCCTGGATGGTTTAAGAAAGCAGACTGAGCAAGCCATAGAGAGCAAGCCAGTAAGCAGCACCCCTCCATGGCTTCTGCGTCAGTTCCTGCCTCTGGGTTCCTGCCCTGGCTTCCCAGGATGGTGAAATGATAAAATTAACCTTTTCTTTCTCAAGTTGCTTTTGGTCATGGGGTTTTATCACAGCAATAGAAACCCTAACTAAGACACCGCCCCTCTCCCAGCTTTGTAACTGGCGAACTTTGGGATATGACAGTCTCTGTTTAGTGGAATTTGTTTGGCCAGTGACCATACAGAGCTCATTTGAAATGATAGTATTTTTGATATCCTTCAATAAAATGATGAGTAAAGTTAATTTTACCTGTTTCCTTTTAGTTTTTCTGTGCAGTCACTAGGGAAGGCGCAAGTGACATAGGTGTGTGACTTACGTCTGCCGAGTGCCTTTTTACCCACTTGAAAGCTTCCTAGTGATTCCCTACAGGCTTCCCAGAAGTTTGGGAAGTGGTTGTTTTGATTTTCCATGGGGCTTTGCTTGTTTACTTGAACAAACCCAAAGATAACGCATCAGAGCAGCAGGTTATTTTCTTACAACAAATTAGACTTGGGATAATGGGACCCCAGGGACGTACGTGTCCCAAGTCAAACTACAAAGCAATCAAGCAAGCGAATTCTTGGCTTTTAGGAAAATAGTCCCACCAAAGGTCACCTCTGTGCTTCTGCTCCAACTGCTGATAGTTTAGGCTGGAGCTCAGTGGCATCCATGTGGGAAGCATAGCTCTCTTCCCCTCAGACTGTCACACTCTCACAGGAACAAAGCCCACCGTTGAGATTTGCATTCCCCCTCTTCCCATTTGTGTAAATATGGACGGTGTATTGACTTGTTCCTCGGGGTCAGATTTGTTATTTCATTACCTGCAGACATTTTGTTCCCCACAAAAGCTTAACGACAGGTCATGAGATGAGTTGTCACGAGTTCTACTAAAGATAATGTTGTTGATACGGAGGGGGTGAGAGAGGAAACTTGCAAAGCACTGAGGTGATGTCTATCCCAGAAAGGGAGCTCAAGGGCCTCCCGTTCTTCACCTCTTGCTGAATTGATTGGATACAGTTGCTGTTCCTCTGTCCCTATCCAATTATATGTCATTAGTTTTTACCCAGCAGAGTCTCAGCCTCCTCTTGAGGGTCAGATTCTGGGGTGTCGTGAGAAGGTGGCAGACACGGGATCAAGATTTAAAGATGTCAGCTGATGCACACCCTAGAGAAAGAACTGTGACTCCTGTGGATCAGAGGTTTCAGAGTAAACCTTACCCACTTGTTTTCTCACTGGGAAATAAGCCCATGAAATACAGTATCATTTGATCTGCTTTCCCTCGGTTACCGCCTCTCTATCCTTGCCTTCCGTTCTCCTGTGCATAAAACAGTGCATTCCACAAAGCTTTTTGCATTGAGCATGCTTGTATGATTGATGATTGATTGATTGATGTTTTGAGACAGAACCCCATGTAGCCCAGGCTGACCCCTAATTCTTTTGTAGTTGGCTGCCCTTGAGCACCGGATCTTCCTGAGTCCTGGAATTACAGCCACGCCTCACCAAGCCTGGCAAAATGTTTGTGTAAATAATCTTTCTTTGGAAGAAGAGGTGGCAGCATTTTCTTAGCCTTTTCATCTTAGCTTTGCTCTAATCTTCAACATGGCTGCATTAGAAGTTTATGTGAATCTTTGTCTTTATGAGAGTCTATTTAAACTTTTATCAGATGAATGACTGACTTTGTATGCTTTCGGCTGATCTCTTGTGTTTGCTTATCCCCAGACAATCACTGTTTGCTTGTCTGTCTTCATTAGGTCCAGCCCTATGCTAATAATAGTCTTGAGAACATTCCTTCCCTGCTCCTTGTCCCCAAGTCTGCCTTGTCTTCATTCACATTCTGACCACGGGACTCTTCCCCACCCCCACCCCCACCGACCACATGAGGGCCCCCAGAGTCTCTGTTGACTCTGAGTTAAGAGAGGATATCCCAGAGGGATTAAGAGATTTGTATCTTAGCCTCATACCTTGTTAATAAAGTTCCTTTTAGTAACTGCATGAACCCATAGCTGTTGCTGGGCACTTCCAGTCAGGTCTGAGTGCTTTCTTCAGTTATGGTTTGGCATTTAAAAATTGCTATTTTTTAGTTGGGCGGTGGTGGTGCATGCACGCCTTTAATCCCAGCACTTGGGAGGCAGAGGCAGGCAGATTTCTGAGTTCGAGGCCAGCCTGGTCTACAGAGTGAGTTCCAGAACAGCCAGGGCTACACAGAGAGACCCTGTCTCAAAAAACAAAAAGACAAACAAAAAAATTGCTATTTTCTCAAGGAGTCTTAAGCACTGTCATAGAACAGCTTTGCATATCAGATAGTGTGGAACTCTTGCTTGTGGAGGTTGGGGCATAAACCAGACACTTGGGGCTTCTGTTTGAGCCAATTCAACATGTGGTTAGACCAAGAATTAGCCCAGACACAGGAAAGAAAGAGCTAAGACTTTTTACAGCCCCTGTGTGGTCGTTTGAACCAATAGCATGTCTTTCAGCATCAAAATCTGAGATAAAGCCAACTTGATTTTGGTGGCCAAGGTCTTTTGAATACGTGCTTGCATTCAGTTTTACAAGCGTTTTATTGAGAGTTTCTGCATCTGTGTGCATTGGGGATATTGGCCTGTGCTTTCTTTTACTTGCTGTGTCTTCACCAGGTTTCTGTATTAGAGTGATGTAGGGTTCTTATTGGATGATAGGTGCTCTGAAGGGGAAAGGAGAAATGGGGGAGGGGACTTTAACTGGGAAACAAGGAGAAAGTGTAATTCAGGTAAAAGGGAAGAAGGAAAGAGAAAGGACACCAAGGCCATCTGAAGCAACCATGGGGAAGCCTTAACATCCCACAAAGAGACACATGGACTCCTCAGGGGACTCCTCAGGGGACTCCTCAGAGGTAAAGATTTGGCCATCGCGCTGACTCTGAGTCAAGTGTCTCTTTTCAGGAGAAGCCATGGAGGCTTTCTGTGAGAATCTGATTGTCCAGTAGAGGGTAGCGAAAGACCATGCCCCAACCCCTCTTGGGGACACTTCTGGGCTCTGTTCAGAGGAATGAGCTAGCGAATGGCTTCAGTGGTAATCCTAACCTCATAGCATATATGTAAACTAAGACTGAAGTCTTCGGAGTTTACAGGGCGTGTGCTGAGTAGCAAGTGAAACAGCTGTCCCCAAGCAAAGAAGACAGAAGCCCAACTGTAAGGGGTTGTTACCCTGTGGTTCTCAGTGGCAAAGCCTCGGGGAGATGCATCGTCTTGGGAGCCTGGTGTTGCCACTGTTGAGGAGGTGAAGAGCTTTAAAGGTGGCTATTTCACTATTTCTCATCTGTAAAATGGGTCGATGGAAATGCCTACTTCTTTTTCCACCATTACTGTGACAGGGGCTGATTGGAGACCACATACAGGAATAATCTGAAGGAGGTCAGTTTAAGCTCTACAGCCACAGAGGGCTGAGTGGGATCAGAAGGGCTGGAGGAGTGATGAACTTTGAACTTTGAACTTTGAACTTTGAACTGGGTGTGGAAGGTGAGTGAGGTTCTCTTGATGACTGAGTGGACACTGGATCTATCAGAGAGGTTTAAGGGAATGCTAGTCAGGGACCATGAAAGGAGTTCTAGGCTGAGAAGCATAGATGATCTTAGTTGTAAGGTTGCAGTTTTTTTTTCCACAAAGAGTATTCCATGTATCATGACTACTGGGTCTCCCTGAGATCAAGATTCTATATATACATCTGTCTGAGGGATTTCCAAATGCCTTACTTCTTCTGTGGACTCCTGAAGTTCATGCATTTCAAAGCAATGGGATCGCTGACATAATTCCTACTTTTAAGAAAAATCAACCCATAAGATACTGTTTACATATTTTCCTTCTGGAGAACATGTGTTTTAAGGATCTTTCAGTGCCTCATAGGTGAAGGGACACCATGGAAGTGGAACTGGCAAATTGTGTATGTCAACAGTTGTAGCTTTGTCTGGGCTGTACCATTGGGTAAAGACAAGGAATAGAAGGACCACTGATGTTAAACACAAGTGCATCTTTTTACCATTGAAGATGCCTTCATTCTGTGAATTATTCTTCAGTTTGATTTTTACTAGATTTATAAGTCTCATTTATTTTATTAAAACACTTGAATAACTCATTAGTGTACCTTTGCTGTTTCAAAAGCCAGTATTTTAAAAGATAACACACTAGAGATTATCTGTAATTTTCTTTTTTGACTATTTACAATAAAGGTTTCCCTCCCGTGCAGTGTGGTATTTAGAGAGAAGAACTTGAAAACAGCAAGCCAACATCTTGGCAGCTCATTACCAAATAAGGAAGAATGAAATATAAAACATTAGCCAGGTCAATCTTTAAAGTTCAAAGTATAATTCAAAACACCTAGGCATGCATTTTTAGAGTTTAAATTCAGTATATTTTTCCTTATAGAGGTTTGAAATTTTTTTATTATAAAAAGTAAATAAGATAAATAACTCATATTGACCTTTCAAGTTTTTAAGATTTTGTTTTTATATGTGTGTGTGTGTGTGTGTGTGTGCATGTGTATGAGTGTGTGTGTTTGTGCATGTAAGCACAGGTACTTGCAGAAGCCAGAAGAGGGCATTAGACCGTGTGGACCTTTTACTTTCAGACAGCTTTAAGTCACCAGACCTGGGTGTTAGAAATAGAACTCCATCCTCTGGAAGAGTGGCAAGTGCTCTTAGCTACGGAGCCATCTCTTCAGCCCCGCAAACAGACGGGAACTTAAGACTTTTATTTTAGATTTATTTTTATTATTATTTTAAAATTGTATGTGTATGTCTATATGTGTGTGTGTGCATGTGTGTGAACATGGCTGTGTGCACATGTGTGCAGGTCCTCAAGGAGGCCAGATGCTTTCCATCCCTGAAGTTGGAGTTACGGGCAGTTGTGTCACTTGACATGGGTGCTGGAAACTGAACTTGGGCCCTCCAGATCAGCAAGCTCTCTGAACCGCTGAGCTGTCTCTCCAGCCCTGTGAGCATATTTGAAAGCTGTTATCTATGGATGTGTCATTTCTCTTGAATAAACATCCAGTTTGCTGGGTGGAATGTTAGGTAATGTTTAATGTTGAAAGGGACTGGCAAAGTTTTTGTTAACAGTTACATTGCTTCCCTCTCTTACCGGGGCTCCCCACAGATGGTATTTTGTGAGGCATATTGATAATGACTTACAGTGACTTGAACTTGTGCCTCGCACTGTCCTGAAAACCAATTCTTTGAGAAGTACTCATGTGTGTAGTAGTCAGTCAATTTCAAATCTCCCTTTGGGAGCTGTATGAGTTTTACCTGCTCTGTGTCTGTTTCATTTAGCAGAAATTTTCTTCCAGCCTGAGGTTTTGTGCGCACTGTGCAGGAGAGCCACCCCACAGCTTACATGCTGGGCAAGCAGGCCACCACTGAGCCTGTGGCTCAAGCTTGTGGCCTTTCAAAACCGAGTCTACCTTCGTAGCTTAGGCTGGCTTTGAGTTGTTAAACATCCCAGGGTGGCCTTGAACTCATGATCTTCTGCTTTCACCTGTCAAGGACTGGAATAGTAGGCAGTATACCTCCACACCTAGCAATTACATTGTATTAAAATAATGTTTAAACTATGTATGTGGGTGGTTTGCCCCCATGTATGTTTGTGTGTCACACATGTGCCTGATGCCATTAGAGACCAAAAGAGAGTGTTGAATTCCATGGAACTAAAGTTAGAGACAACTCTGAGCTACCATGTGGATACTGGGAATTGAACCTGGGTCCTCTGGAAGAGCAGCCAGTGTTCTTAACCTCTGAGCCACCTCTCCAGCTCCCAGTGATGTTCTTAACAGTATCTTTCGGAGAACTGAATTACTTAAATTTAATGAAATTTGTCAGGGCCCATCAGTTGTGATTTTAGTATCCTCTCTGAAGAATCTTTGCCTAACCACATTTTTTTTTCTTCTGAAACTTTATATGTTGTGTTTATATCTATGATTCACAGTCCATTTTGTAATTTTTACCCTGGTATAAATGTCACCGTTGTTGACAGTGGTCCTTTACTCATTTGTATATTTATAGAAAATTCATTAATAATATATACGTATGGATCTATTTGTAGATTGTCTGTTGTTTCCTGGATCAATTTAGTTTGCATTATGCTGGTACTACACTGTCTTGATTAATATGGTTTTATAAAATATGCATGACATATGATATACATTTTCCATCTGTTTTCTTCTCTGTGTGTGTGCGTGCATGTGGACGTGTGTGCAGGTGCGCACGCTCATGTCTGCCCTTGTGTGTGGAGGCCAGATGCTGACCTTGGGTGCCTTCTTCAGTCACTCCTCTCCCCATTGGTTCTGAGACGGTCTCTTTAGTTTTGCTTGGAGCTCATCGCTTTCACTAAGCTGGCCGGTCTAAGCCAGCCTAATCTGTCTCTGCTTCTCCAAGGCTGGGATCACAAGTGCACACCACACACCTGACTTTTATGTGGCCCCAGAACGTGACCTGAGGTTCTCATGCTGACTGAGCAAGCACTTTAATGACTGAGACATCCCATCCCCTTTCGGCGTTTTTAAAAGGTTACTTTGGACCTAAAGCTCAGTTGTCACTGCAGAAGAGGGGGCAGAAAGATTGTAAGAGCCAGAGGGTCAGGGAGTTTACTATGAGACTCCTAGTCATGTCAGAAGCTACGCCCTGACGCTTCACCAACACGACTGCCTAAACATGAGCTGCACACAGACAATCACTGACATGTCCAAGTGAACAGGGGAAAGACCACGATGCCTCAATGCTATCGGACGAGCTACAGATGCTGGAATGCTTGCCACAGGGCACTATCCCGTAATACAGTGTGGTATGATATCACAGCCAAGGCATCAACTCTGATTTAATTAAGACAACACATCTCTGTCCCTTAAGGATCCTGTGTGAGGTGCTTTGACAGCAGACAGGACTGTTTGCAGTTGCTTACTTTTTATTCCCGGTGGGTAGGTTGTAATTCTAAATAGTAGGTTTTGTTCACACTTCTACCCACACTGTTTCTTAGATAGCTTCCTGCTAGAGTATTAGTAGCTTTAAATATATTATTGATATAGAATTACTTTGTTAATTCTGAATATTAGCCTCCTATTTTAACCTGACTATATTTAGTCCCTATTAAACATGAGAAAATGATCATAGTTCCCCCTTACATCCCTGTGCAATCATTTTACCTTTTGACTGCTCTCAAGTATATATCATTTTTGGTTTTAGTTATTATATGTTTGGATGTGTATGTGCACACACCAAGTGTGTGGATGCCAGCATGTGCTGGTGAGATGTCCAGGGGTTGATGTTGGTTGTCTCTCCTCCATGGCGCTCCTCCTTGTTTTTTGATGCTCACCTAGGGGCTCTGTGACTTGGCTATTCTGACTGAGTAGCACCTGCAGAAGTCCTGGCCTGCCTCCCAGTGATGAGACTGCAGGCACAGGCACATGCCTTTACTAAGGGCTGGGGATGGACCTCTGGTCCTGATGATTGCCTGGCATGAGCCATCTCTCCAGCCTCTGGATGCTACTGTTTCATTGTCAAAGTTAACATACTTTAAATATTCTAACTTTCATGCCCCTTGTTTATTGTAAGTCAGTTTTTTAGAGATTAAACTGGTGTGATTGAGTGTGTTCCCCAAAGGCTTATACATTGGAAGTATGTTGAGAAGAAGGCTTCAGAAGGTGGGATTTAGCTCAAGACATGCCATTTTGGAACCATCACTGAAGGTATTGATGTACTCCTCACGGGGCATCTGTTAGTTCCTTTGAGAGTGGGGAATACCTTGAATCCCAGAACTCAGGAGTTAGAGACAGGTGGATCGCTATGAGTTCCAGGCCAGGCTCTTCGACATAATGAATACAGGCCAGCACAATGAGACCCTGCTTTTTGAAGGTAGGTTACATAACAGGAAGGCATGGCTTCTGCATCTCTCTGGCTTCCTGTTGTGCCATCTGCCGCAGAGTCCTCACCAGAGGCCGAACAGATGGCCTTGAGTTCACTCAAGCTTGAACTTGCAGCCCTCAAAGCTGTGAGCGAATAAACCCCACTTTAAAATAAAGGACCCAGCCTTAGGTATTTTGTCTTATCAACAGAAACAGACAAATGCACCAGAAGAAAACATTGCTAACACTAAAATTGTGTTTATATTCTTGATAGCAGAAGCAAGCATTTTTACTGAGCCTACTGTGTCTGTACCTGTATGTATGTGTTCAGGAGTAGAGTAGGTGCACATGTAGAGGTCAGAGGTCAATATTGGGTGTCTTCTTCACTTGCTCTATACCTTATTTAAAAGCAAACAAACAAACAAACAAACCAAACCAACCAACCAAACAAACAAACAAACAAAAAAACAGTGTCTCTCACTGAACCTGGAGCTTGCCCCTGGGATCCTCCTGTCTCTACCCCCTGACAATTCCTTGTTCTGAACACAGGTTCGATTGGTCTAGAATAGATATACAAGGAGTGTGTGTGTGTGTGTGTGTGTGTGTGTGTGTGTGGTGTGATGTCTTTGGCATTTTTCTCTGAAAATGTGAAAGGCCATGCTCTGTGCCTCTGCCATCAGAGTGGCTGCCAGTCTGATGGCTGCCCAAGACTTTTCCTTTTATGATCTGTTTACTCTTGGGCTTTCAGACCATCTCTGTGTCTGTGGACTACTGAATTCCCACCAGAGTACATCCAGCCATGTGTCTGGTATCTTTTTAATCCTCATGAATTAGTAGGAAGGTTAGTGGGCAGGTTCTCTCGGGGGATTTTCCTTTTTCTTCATTTCTGGTACAATATTCCTCTAAAATTGTATTGGTTTTAATCTAGAGAGATTTTTAAACTGAACGCTTAAATTTATGGAAGTATTGCACCAAAAGCAATCTTACCTTAAAATACTTAGCATATACCAATTACAGAATGATCTATTAAAATCTCAAGGGGAAGTATGGGATTTCATATTTATATGAAAAAGGTTTGAGAATTAAATGCAGAAGCTGATGATATGAAGACTAGATAATTATTGAAATTAAAAATTAAGGCTTTCTAAGTAACTGGCTTATTAAACCAAGTGATGGCAGGCTCTCTATTTAGTAGAAACCATCACTCTCAGATTTGTCTTGTCTTGGTCTGTCTTCATCGTATGACAGTTTAGATACCTATAAACACAGAACACCTGATTCCTTTTCAGGAGCCATTTGCACACATCATGTATGTAAGAACCTTCTGGCAGGTTCTGGCTGTACTAGGTCTTCTGGCTTCTGCTTGCTGACATCTGTGAGCCACTGCCCTGAGCTAAGTGGGCTGGCTGATGGCAGGTTCTGTCTCTTTACTTTGCTGTTGGGCAGGTCAGCTGTTCATGAAACTAAGTGCCAGCTCATCAGGGCTGTTCACCATGGTACAGGGCAGCGTTTGTCCTTAGGTAGCCGAGGCCTTGCAAGCTGCCACGCTGGGGTTCTTCGTTCCAGACTGCACTTTTACGTAGCTGTTCGTGTCTCTGACTCAGACTATTTTATAAGTGCCACAAAAAAAAAAAAAAAAAAAAAAAACCTGTCCTCCTAAGAAATGTCCTTGTAGCAAGGGCTGCAAGATGCAGCGTTTTGGTCAAGAAGGAAGCCAACATGCTAACAGGCTCTTGAGTTCCCACAATCCCTCACCTCTTAGTTTGTCAGAGCAAAGGTCCCATCCTCCCTCTGCTGTGTGGTCTCTTTGTCTCCTTCATGTTCTTGCATGGTCACAGGCATTTCTAACAGCAGAATTCTCTAATTTCAAAAGACGCACTAAATCCTAAGAGACCTAGCTCTGACTTAAACCTTGGCCTGGTGTCTCTATACTGTTTGTTCTCAGTCTGTGTCTCAGCTCTGTTTACCGCAACGGGCCTCCACGGCTCCCACCTCACAGAGATCTATCCTGATGTCAAGTGCATGGCCTGAAATTGTAGCAACAGAGAACTTCAGAAAGACCTCTTTTTCCATTCATCTTGGCCTTGGGCAGAGATGTAGCTCCCCTGAGTCCCTGATGGTCTCATCTGTAAAATGGGTACAGGGGCTGGAGAGATGGGTCCATGATGAAGAGACTATACTGCTCTTGACAAGGACTGATGTTCAGTTCTCAGCACCTACAGGGTGCTGTTTGTATCTCAAGCTCCCTGAGGAATCCAATGCCTCTGGCCTCCATTCTTGGCACTTGCACACATGTGCACATAGACACAAATGCATTTATATAATTAATAATATGTTTTTAAAAATTCTAAGTAGGAATAGTAATGGCAACTCAAAGAAAAACGTAAGAATTAGTAAGAACATAGAAAATGCTCTCGTTAATCCCTGAACATTTCAAGAGCTCAACAAGGGCTCTCCACTGGCTGTAAGTGCAGAGATGATATTTTTAAACCAGCGCTGTCACTAGTAAGTGGGTCAGTTGCTGGAGATTCCTCTTGAAGGATTGTTCTGTCTCATAAGAGGAACATCTGCTTTCTCGTTATAGCCACGAAGGGCTATCTATC
This sequence comes from Grammomys surdaster, assembly GCF_004785775.1. Taxonomy (NCBI): domain Eukaryota; kingdom Metazoa; phylum Chordata; class Mammalia; order Rodentia; family Muridae; genus Grammomys; species Grammomys surdaster. The sequence goes on along the minus strand of NW_021604568.1, from coordinate 16,594,637 downwards.
TGGCTTCTGTCAGACACTGACTACAGAACAAGGTCTTTGCCCTTTGACTTAAACAAATGTCAAGCCTTCTAGGTGCTACTAGAGAGTCTGTGAGATGTTCAGAAGGTCCCAAGAGACCTTGTTACAGCACAGATTTTACACTCTGCTATTGGGAACCAGTGACTATTTCCCATCCATTTACATTAAAGACCAGAAAAATTTCATTTTCAATTTTTTTTTTTTTGTCTAGAACGCGCCAGGTTCTCGCTATTTTTCTGCCCCTCTCCTCTCTGTGCAGAATTTAAACAGTATTTTAAAAGAATCACGGTTCCAGGTGGTGGCAGTGCACGCCTTTAATCCCAGCACCTGGGAGGCAAATGAGTCCAGCCTGGTCTACAGAGCCAATTCCAGGAAGCCTAGGCTATGCAGAGAAACCTAATAAATAAATAAAAATAAAAACCGAACCAAACAAAAAAGAATGCTGATTGGTGTTCCTGTGGACGTCCCCGTGTATCAGAAATTCTTCATAGGAAGGCTTTATTTCAGCTTACGGTTCTAGATCATAGCCTCACTGAGGGAAGTCAAGGCAGGAACTCAAATAGGAGATTGAAGGCAGACCTGCTTGCCTTCACACACAGAGTAACTTTTGTCCAGGGAAGGAACTCACAGCCAAATACAACAGAAACCCCCGAGGATGCTAGCTGATGACCTGTGGGCCGATTTATAGATTCAGAACCAATTGCCTACCATCCACAGTGGGCTGGACCTCTTGCATCAATCACCAATCAAAACGACCCCCCTATGTATGCCCAAAGACATTCTGGGAGACCGACAGGAAAAAGTAAGTCATTTGAGACATTCTCTGAGTGGCACCTGGGGCTGAACACCACACAGGCAGCTCAGCTATGGTTGACTACACAACAAAACTTTAAGAAAGAGGCCTATAAAAGTACAGGTTACAGAAAGCACACAGATCCTTGGGCGGGCCCACGGCTTTTCACCCGCTTTAGTCCTAATTTAAGTGTAAATTCAATTTTCATCAGTTGAATATAATTTGCTGTTGTGGTTTTCATTAAACTGTAGAACATTTCTTGTGCTGAGTCATCAAGGCTCCAGCAAACTCTATCTCTAGTCTCTTTGTCTAGTACTTGAAAAAATTACGATGCTAATAATAGTAACAACCGCCTCTGTCGCGCTTACACCGAGCTGCAGTGCATGATGGGTAGGATGGGAGGCGTGTCTGCCAGAGGCCTTTTACCTGGTAACTTAAAAAGAGCACGTACACTGATGGGTGTTGCCGCAGTGTATGATGGGATAGAGGATGTGTCTACCAGAGGCTTTGTTCCTGGTAATTTGGGAAGAGCTCAGACACTAGCGGATGTTGCTCAGAGTTTTGGGTTAGGGAAATCTTGCTACGATCCAGCACTATGGAACTTGGCTCCATTCTCACTGGCGATCATTTTCCTTTTTTGTAAAACAGATTGATTGGGCAAGATGGGAGTGATTTGTTATGTGTTTACGAGCCCTTTCTTCAAGTGAAGACTTATCTGAAGGCCCAGAAGATAAAACAGGAGAGCTGACATTTCTCAGGCAGATACTGGGATGGAACCTAGGCCTGCATTCTTCAGGGTTGCCCAGCCCTAGAGCAGCCTCCAGGAGCTTAGCTGTCAAGCCCTTGGCTTTAGTTGTAGAAAGCCTCTCTCTGGCTCCCCCCAGCCCAGCTCTGTGCTCCAGGGCATAGAACGGGGTATCATGTGACCATAGTTTGCAAATAGTACTAAATATAATTTTGTTCTTGACTCTAGTAGGTCAAGGTTATTAGGATCCCTGAAAACCTCCAAAAGGCTACTTCAGTGTTGGCTTTTTTTGAAAGGCTTAATGGCAGGCTTTTGTTGTTTGTTTGTTTGTTTTGGGGGGCAGATTTTTTTTACCTTTTTTTTTTAAAGTCTTTTGGGGAGGGTGCGGAAGGTCATTGGAAGGAGCAGAGTGGAACACATTATTTGGCATAACTTTCTGGATCTTGACTCACTCTGTGAAGCTGTGGCTAACTCAGCTCCCTTTGATGGAATAAAGAAATAATGTTCTTGGAAGACACAAACAGAGATAAGACACTGTGCATTTCCAAAGTCAACAGGAAAAAATTGGGGGGTAATTAGTGTGCTTGAGACAGTAAGTAAAACAGTCTCTCATTAGAGACTGGATATAAAGGCTTTTGTCAGTGAGTTGTCAAACAGACAGGGAAATGCAGAATATTAAATGTAAAGATCCCCCAACATATCCTGGTGAGTTGATCTGGAGTTGCTGGCTCAGGAGAAACATTTTTATTTTATTATAACCCAGAACCCTTTTTCTTCTTATTTACTCTGAGCACAACTTTCAAAGAGAAGGTTCTGGCAATGTAGTGCTGAGGGAAAGGTGTGGATAGATAAAGTGATATGGTAGTGTTTCCACGGCAGGCATGTTTTTCAGGGTATTTTTATTCTGTTCCCTACCTGTCAGCAGCAAAGAAACTGTAAAGCGCACGCAGCCCTCTGGGCACAGTTCCGGGGCACCCCTGCATTCCCTGGGGAGGGGCTTTGTCTGAAGTGTTTTGCCATTGCTGTTGTGTGTAACTTGAGGCAAATGAGAACGAAATTTGTGTACAAGTTATGAAAACACACACTGTAGCAAGTCATGCTGATTTACTCAAAGTGGGATCTTGTCATGGGGCAATAATGTATTCTTCTCCTTATAATCTTCCCAGGCTCTGGGACTGGAGTGTTTCTACATCTTTTTTATGATAAATGACACTAAAGGGAAATGGCCTGTTTCTTTTTACAGGAAAAACAGATTACTTTTGTTTCCCTCTACCAGGGAGACCTAAGACCCGGGGCAAAAAGATACTGTTGCAAGGGGGAGGAGCCAGGTTTTCCAAGATGTGGAAAACCCAGGGCACAGTCTGCTGAGCCTAGCAGGACAGAAGGCAAGCACATCACGTGACCACTGCCAAGCGCATTCTGTGTGTTGTTAGTCTCAGTACACAAAGTCCACGCAGTTGTGTCCGTGGGCACTGATGTTGATTGGTCGTCTGCTTCTGTTCAGTCAATAGAACTTTGTAGATAAGCTCAAGATGTGGGCGTGGAGTCCTCAGATGTATACATCTCACTACAGCAGTGACCCAGCCCTACAGACCACGTTCGGGTCCTGACTCTTCCTGGTTTCAGCTCCCTGTTTAGGCGTGGGGTAAATAAACCACATGGTCCTTTTAACTCTCTAAACCTATCCCTTTAGTCCTACAGCCGAGCTCCAGCTGAGACTGGTCTCCAGGGCTTAGGGCAGGACATCATTAGAACACAGGTTCATTTTCTTTCCATCCTTCTAGACAAGGTCTAGAAGGTTCTTCTTCCTTATTGGATATGACCTTTTAATAAATTTGGCTTTTGTCTTTCATTGTGGAGTCATTCTTCTTATAAAATTCAATTTGCTTCAGGCTTCTGTCTCTCGCGCTCCGTCAGGCTTCTGTCTCTCGCTCTCCGTCAGGCTTCTGTCTCTCGCGCTCCTTCTGAGAGATGAAGTGGAGGACCCCGTGGGTGTTTCATTACTGAGATCCGCTGCACCTTGCTCACAGCTCATCATAAATTACATCCTGGTTGGCTTCATCTTCTGCTCTGTAATTGCAAAGCCATTCTTGGCCAGATCTTTTAAAGAGATCTGTTGTCGGGCTTGCTGTCTGTGGCGTGTGATTCCCAGGGCAATATAGCAGTGCCACAGGCCACACCTTGCTGCACTCGGAGCCACTCGGGCCCGTCAGAGCGAACGGCAAAACCCAGCTCCACCTGCAGAGAAATTGTCTTCATACTTTCTGGGCTGCCTTGGGCAAGTCCCTAAATTCTTTGGCCTTTAAAGACTTCTCTCCTTTCAAACTACAGTGTAAAGTTTCTCTTAGATCCCTGCCAATGTTTTTTGGGATAGCAGGCTCGAAACTGTGGTTAATAGTTACACAAGGCTCAGAGCTACTCTGGGCAAATAAATTTATGAAATGCTTCTTATCTTATTCATCTCTTAGTTAGATGGCACACAGGTATATTAATATTAAACCTGTCTGAGAAGCCTGTTCAACGACGTTTACTCAAGTATTTCTCAAAGACAGGTGGGTACACCATTGAAAGCACTCTGGTGTGTTTATTTGCTATGTGACAATCACTTTCTCAGGAGCAGTTACAGAAGCAGGGGTTGTCCTAACTTCAAAGGTGACTTGTTCCTGTCAGGTCAGGAACACCCAGGTCCCTGAGTTTGTAACATACCACAGCCATTTAACTACTAAGTGGCTATGCGTTTTAACAGTTCGCTTGATTCTAACAAACTGCCAAGAAAAGTGTCTGGTTCAACGGAGGTCATGTGTGGAGGAGGCTAACCAGGGGAATTGCTTTCTCGGTAATAAAGTCTCAATACTGAATGTTCTCTGTTCTCAGTTGTCCAGTCTACAAGGGGCAGGAAGTCATACTTTTAGCCAGGACTATTTTAGCTCCAGAAAGTAAATGAGGCCCACTAGCCTTTGTTCCTTTCCTCCCTCCCATATTCTCTGTGTGTATGTGTCCATGTGTTTGCATGTGAGCAAATGGAGGCCAGAGACAAGTTCATGTGTCATTCCTCAGGCACCGTCTACCATTTTGTATGAGACAGAGTCTCTCGTTGACCTGGAACCTCACCAAGTGGACTCGGCAGCTAGTCAAGGAGTACCAGGGGTCCTCCTGTCTCCCCTCAAATCTTACCATGACGGGAATTACAAGTGTTCCACAACACCAGCTTTTTACATGGGTTCTGAGAGTGGAAGTCGGGCTTCATGCTTGTGAGCCAAGCACTTCACTGACTGAGTTATAGCTCCCGCCCATACCCTCCCTTGTCTCTCTACTTAAAATTATCTAGGAATAGTAATCTGAGTTTAGGAGACTAGCTTCCTTCAAATTTTAATTGAAGGCCACCAAGAATCAAGGCTGCAACCACAACAGACTTGTGTGGTAGGTATTAAGATGGCAAAAGTCTCAAGACACTGTCAATAACAAAATAAAACATTAGGGCTGAAACGGGGAATCGCTGTCACAAGGCTGCCAGGCAGCAGGTGCAATCAGATTTTCATCAATGCGAGTGACCTCCTGGAACCAGCTGACACGTGACAGCTCTGCAGATGCCAAACATTTTATCAGTGAGGGATTTAGTTATGGCCCTGTGTCTGGCACCTGGCATCTTGCCAGGTCAGAAGAATGTTATCAGAGGTTCTGAGTCCCAAGCAGTGGACCTATGCTAGAGAAGGAGAGTGGAGGACTCTTGGGTATGGTGGCTGCCAGAGCCACTGCAGAACAAACTTATAGGCAGGAAGAGGGACAATTGGGATCTTGAATTGATCAAATTTGTTATTAACTAATATGTTTCAATTAAATCATTTTTCTCCAGTGAGTGAATGCCAGACTTTACATTAAATTACTATCTCAGAATGGATACTAGTGATGACTCCCTGTTGGAAGAATTTAGTATCTTCCCCCCCACCCAGTCAATCTTCTCTCTCCTAGGCCATCCACATATCTGATGCTGAGGGCGTTTGTCTTAGGTGTCCTTTCCCACTGAATTTGAGTCTCCGTAACTTCTCCCGTATGCAAAAGTCCCAGGTGTTCAGAAGTAACTGGGTTGTGCAAGTCAGTCTTGGGTATTCCTGCCCAAGGGGGTGGGGGTTGGGCCTGGGGGTGGGGATGCCTTTACACATAAAGACATTGCTTTCTCCAGCCTGTACCTGATAGAAAATGGTTCAAAGACTATCCCATTCCAGTGCTTTCAGAGGACAGTTCCCAGAGCCAAGATGAGCAGCTGATAATGAAAAAAAAGTCCCTACAGTTGTACAGTGTCTTTCTTATCCTAGTATTAAAAATAATTGTAATAAAAACCCATGTGGTTAAGATGGCAATTTATTTAGGGAAAGGTTGAAAAAGCGCGGTGGAGAGTGGGAAGGGTATTGTCCTTCTCTCTCTGCGTCTCCTCTCAGAGCTATTGTGAAGTGACAGTGACCAAAATCTGGATTCTGGATTGTGCAAATTGAGCCGAATCCTAGGAACATTCTTGGCATGTTTTCTCTGAGTCTTTCTCAGAAGCAGCCAGCGGTGTTCTGAAGCTGTGGTGTCAGGGATCTGAGAGACTCTTACAAGTGGTCCTTTGGGCTGTGGAAATGCTGGGAGGTGAGCTCCTGTAGGTGAGAAAGGTGCTAGAACCACACAGGAAACTCCCTGTTCTTCCTGGGCCAGCAGCACACCCACGATACACACCCCTCCCTGACTTAACTCAGCCCACAAACTCCTGGGAAAAGAGCCAGGCCCAGCCTAGCTACTGAGGACTGGACTCAGTCCTTCTGTACACCGAGGGAAGCAAAGCCAGGACCAGAGGCTGGTACAGGTTAATGCTGGAAATGACGGCGATAGTGGACCCTCGCCACATCTCTGAAGACTGCAAAGGTTTGAGTGTCATTTTGTAAACTTGGCATCTGTGTCTAGCAGGGGACTGTCTTTAGTAAGAAGGAAGGATACAGGGCTCTTTCTGTCGGTAAAACCATGGTATGCCTATTTTTTACGTTAACATAGAAACCGATGTATTCCAAAAGCGCATACTTACATAAAATGCCTACCTCACATGTCAGCATACCTGTCGATATTAATAAACGAGGGTGTTAGACTGGACAGGGCTGTTTTGAACAGAAGCACAGCAGGTGGGCAGGTACTTTAAGAGCATCCTCAGTGACAGTGGACAAACACTCGTGATCGTGTTTCTGACAGTTTTGTTTCAGTTTGGATGCTGCCCCTGGGATATTTTCTCAGCAGTTTTGTTTTGGGGGAGACTTTCTTCCTCGGTGAGGGGTGAGACTGGGTTACCTCGGTTTCTGGAGAGCAGGCAGTAGGGGATGTGGCAAAAGGCAGGTGGGCTTAGTGCCCTCCCGCTTCGAAGCCGGCTCTGCCTGGGACGCAGCACTTCCGGTCAGCTCAGCCTGGCTCAGCTGTGTCATCCTCCGGGCACTTGGAGGACTGGGGCACCTGGATCTGCTTCACATGAGCACACTTGTCAGGAGGCATGACGGCATTCAGCTTTGGCACACGGTAGATGATGAATAATTCATGTGGCCTCTCCCGCTCTCCCGCTCGCAACTTTTTCCAGTAAAAGTAATTCTCAGAGCTCAGGCTTTAACAACCCAGACACACGATCCTGCACTGACTATTGATCGGCTTTAGACGGTAACTGGAAGGTGAACACTGACAAACATTGGAATAGTAAGCTTTAAAGTTGACAGTAGCCCTAGGTGGGCAGTAAGCCAGAGTCAGTCTCAATGTTTCCCTCCCCTCCCACACCCACACTGAAGGATTAAGATCACGGGATTTTTACAGAAGACTCTTAGATACCCTCTGGCCCTCCTTGAAGGCAGAATCTAAATTTTAATAAAAACACTATATATGGCATAATCATTAAGATGTAGTGATGCGTGTTTTCTGGTTTTAAAAAAACTATAATTTTATGATCTTCCTAACTGAAAGAGGTCATAGCGATAAAGTTACAGTGTCTCAGGGTCTCTAGACATCTATGTAAATATATTCATGATATATAAGACATGATAATGCAGATATGTTATTTTTAAGTAAATTCAAGGTCTTTGTTTTTTCTGCTCGCACGATACAACGAACGGACTTTCATCTTGGTTTCCAGGAACATTAGGGTAAATTACAGAAAAATCTTACATGACAGAAGAGATTCTAAGCCAGTAGAATAAGCTGTAAGTGGGTGCTATTTCTAGAGACTAAGCCCGGAAAGAAAATCTTTTTCCTCCTTTGCTTTAATTGACTCCCTTTCTATTCCGAGGCATATTTTGAAGGTATCTGGCATCTCTGCTTGCTGCCAACTGGAATCTGAAAAACATATCTCTAGAACTCACTCAGTTAGCTCGAATCTCAGTCATAATTAGATTGGAACTTGGCAAATTATTTCAAGACTTAAAATCAGACACACTTTATGTTTGGAACAAGAAAGGGTCTCATTGCTCTGTATTTAAAAAAAAAATAGTGCTCGATTCAGGGCACATTGGCAATACATTTGTTATTCTTTTGAGTCTTTCTAACCTGCCCAGGCTTGCCTTAAATTCTTTATGTAGCCCATGTTGGCCTTGAACTCTTGGCTGTCCCTGGCATCAGCCTTCTAAGTGCTGGGATCATAGCATGTGTTACTACGATTGGCTATAGCAATGTATTTTTTACTGAAGTGTTTTTTTTTTTTTTTTATGAAGGGGTACATTGAATGGACAGGAGTCTGACCGTAATTAAACATCATTTCTATTCTCATTAATTGGTTCCTGGATGTTTTCAAACAAACCTGGTTATCCATCCCTTGTAGATCCCTCTCTTCTCCTTGAGTACCTAGAGGCAAGATTTTGATCCAGTCATTTGTTCTCTTCAGATATAAAAGGAATGCGTGAGCTAGCATTTGCATATGATTAATAGTAATTTAGGCATCTGAGATATCCAGCCCTCTATTTTATATTTAAATGTGACTGCTGACACCTAGGTCTCCGTCATTTGCATATACTTTAAAGGCTGTGATGAAAGCCAGGATAATCATCAGAAGACTGTGTTTAACAAGCCTTCCTGCTATGTCACTCATTCCTACAAAGGGAGAGAGCACATCTGTATGCCTCGCAGGTTTCCTGGGCGAGGATGGAGATGGCGGGTTAGATGGTGGGCTCTCCCTTAAAGAGGCATTTACAGCTCCTTTGGCAAATGAGCTCTGCCGGGGTCGTCCATGAACGTGGACCAATCAGAGCATGAGGTTGCCAGGAACACGCGGGAGGAGTGAGGACCAATAACAGCCAGGAGCGCCCAGGTTCCAGAAAACAGCAATGGCAGGGCTTTGAGAGCTTCTGCCCAAGCCTCACCTCCCCCACCGTGACAGTCACTCTCTTCCCTGGCTTATGACTACACCAAGCTGCCTCAAAGACCTTAATCTGATGGACAGTATGAGCCTAGCATTTCCTTTGTTTTTTTATGGCACCGTTCAAGGCCCCACGCAGCATGCGGAAGTGATTGAAGCGATCTTCCAGGAGTTGTCGGACGCATGGTCTTGGTCAGCATGATAGTGGAGTGACAAGCACCTCTTTATTGACTACCAGGGCCAGGTCTGACTGTGAGCCTCTCTGACTTCACAATCAGTCTCTTGTTCTTGGGAGCCACCATTACCTCTTCACACAGCGTCACAGAGACTGAAGACTTACTCTCCCCTTGTTAATGGGACAGCTCTTTGGTGAACTTTTTTTCCTGATATAAATGTATACTGTAAAGTTAAAGCAGGAGAGAACAGATCTGTTGGACAGAGGGTCCTGGTTAAGTCCTTGGCCTCTAGAGGCAGAGAGTTGGATCAAATCATAGCTCCAACACCTCTTTCCATGTAACCTTGGATGAGCTTCTTAATTTAAACAGCATTTTTTTTTGGTGGTGTGTATATGCGTTGCGTGTATATATAGATATGGACATGTCTGTGCACATGCGTGTGGAGTTCATAGGTCACACTGGGTGTTTTCCTTGTTTGCTTTTCTACCTGACTTTTTTGGGAACAGTCTGCTCGCTGAACCTGGAGCTCACTGACTGGCTAGTCTGGCTGGCCAGTGAGCTCCCGGGACCCACCGGTCTCTGCCTCTGACTCCCAGAGTTGCCAATGCCTGCCTCAGCACACAGCTTTGTTCTTTAATGTGGATACTGGGGCTAGAACTCAGGTCTTCGTGCTTACACAGCAAACATTTTACTGATGAGCCATCTCCCTGGTGTCGTTTCCTAATTTTTCCTTCTCTGGGAGGATGGGATGGGTGTTGCCTTAGTTGGGGGTTTCTATTACTGTGATAAAATTCAATGAACAACATCAGGTTAGGGAGGAAGGGCTGTGTCTCAGCTTATAAACGTCATCATCCAGGGAAGTCAGAACAGGAGCTCAAGGCGGGAACCTGGAGTCAGGAGCTGATGTAGGCCACCGTGGAGTGCTGCTTACTGGCTTGCTCCTCGTGGCTTGCTCAGCCTTCTTATACCATTTTAGACTACCTGCTCAGGAGTGGCACTGCCCGCAGTGAGCTGGGCCCTCTCCCAATCAATCATCAGTCAAGAAAGAGTACCATGGGCCAGTCTGTGTTGGCATTTTCTTAGCTGAGGTTCCCTCTTCCCAGATGACGTGGGTCAAGTCTACAAAAGACTAACCAGTACAGGGTTGAAGGCTGTCCCATGTAGCCCAGGTTAACCCTGAACCTCCTAGGTCACTGAGGATATCCTTGGACTCCAGATTCTCTTCCTCCCTCCACTTCCCAAGTGTTGGGAATACAGTCACATGATACCACACCCAGCTTAAGTTTTTAACTTCTGTAATCCTAAATTTCTACATCTGTAAAAATAGGGGTAACACAACTACCTGTTTTATAGGAGTATGAAAGTTAAGTGAGAACATCTATAAAACTCACACCCCACCCAGGATAATGAACAGGTTACACAGTGCGCAATTACAGCTCTATCTGGACATTCTTTTCAATTAATTATATTGTTGGCCAATCCTTCGGAATCCTGAATAGTTTGGATTATTTCTACTTTTAGGGGTTTATTTTCATTTTCATGGATTCTATTTTGGGTTGTTTCTACTTCTAGGTATTATTTGTTTGATATGAATCATACCAGAAAAGACTTTGATTATAAAATTATAATGCAGGAGAGACTAAGCTGCCCTCGACAGACATCGAAACCCAAGGGGGACTCCTGCCCTCAGCCTTACGTGTGGCTTATGTCACCACAGCCATGAGTACTTTTACATTTCCAAATCAAACAGCAGCTTCTCCCAGGATGGGAGACCAGGCTGTAGACCAGGTTGCTCTCTGCCTCCCCAGTGCTGGGATTAAAGGCAAACACCCAGCAGGCGTAATACTTCTTTTTTGGGGGGTGGGGGTTTGAGAAGGTTTCTCTGTGTAGTCCTGGCTGTCCTGGAACTCACTCTGTAGACCAGGCTGGCCTCAGACTCAGAAATCTGCCTGCCTCTGCCTCCCTACTGCTGGGATTAAAGGTGTGTGCCACCACTGCCTGGCTGGCGTAATGCTTCTTAAAGGGGCTTTTTGCTTTGTCATTATTCTTCAAAGCTGAACGAATTGGTAATCTACTAAAATTCCTAACTACGCATCATTCGAGCCATCTAAGGGAGTCTGTACACCTCTCTGGTAAAGATCCAGATTCTGAGATTTCATCTTACTGTTTCTTCTACAACAGACTGCCTTTCCCGTCTGTTTTTCTGTTTTACTAAATGACCCTTTAAAAATACAAAAAGAATTTCAAGAACATGGGGTTGGCAAGATGCCTCAGTGGGTAAAGGCGTTTACCATCAAGTCTGAAGACCTGAGTTCGATCTCAGAACCCACATTGTAGAAGGAGAGAGCCGACTTCTGCAAGTTATCCTCTGGCCTGCACATATAGGCTGTGGCATGTCCACACATGCACAGGCACACGCACACGCACGCACACACACACACATATTAAAAAAAATTAGTGGGAAAAAAAAACAAGCCCAAACATCGTTCATTTAGAATTCAAACAAAATTGGCCTGAGGACGGTTGCTGTCCTGGAATGTTGCAGGATCAGTTGATGTTCAGTGAGCAATTACATAAACACAATCCAGAAGCCTGAGCCCACCCTGCCACTGAGTGGCCCACCCTGCCTCTGCGTGGCCCACCCTGCCTCTTCGTGGCTCACCATTGCCTAGTTTAGAACTCCAGGAGGGAGAGTCTGACCTCACTGAGTGCTAGTGTCCTCTCTCATATCCACAGCATGGAACAAAACTAGAGAGTAAAGAGAGGTCAAATAGGATTGGGAAGATAATTTTCAAAACTGACAGTTTCTAAATTTGTCTCTCCTCTCATCACAGTAGTCCCTTTTGATGTATGAAATGTGGATTAAAAAAAAAAAACTTGGAGTGCTGTTTCTAGATTTCACATTTACTTATAAATTGTTGAGTATAAAAGTAAGACCCTAACATTCCCCATGGCTCATCAGGGAGAAAATAAAATCAATACACGGTCACTTTTACATCTTATTGATCTGAGGCAGGGTTTCATGTGGCACAGGCTGCTTTCAAACAAAGATAACTTTAAACTCCATGATCTTCTGCCTCCACCCCACATGCACTGAGATTGTAAGTGTGCATTGCACATGCACTGGGATTGCAAATGTGTGCTCCACAGGCACTGGGGTTGTGAGTGTGTACCCCGCATGCACTGGGATTGTGAGTGTGCACCCCAGATCCACTGAGATTGCAAGTGTCCACTATCGGACCTGCTTTATTGGATGGAACTCAGGGTTTCCTTGAAACTGAGCTGAAATGGAATAAGTCTTCTGCCCAGTTAACCTATTTAAAAGGAGTGTTGGGGGAGACAATTTTAACTCTCGGGAATCTTTCTAACAAACTCAGTTCTGCACAGGTGAGACTAATAACCAGGATTACACAGATCAAATGCTAAGAAATACAAGATCTGAACCCTCGCATGAATAGCCTAACATGAACTTTGTAAAGGACACAGTGGTAAATATTTTGGCCTTTGTGAGGTTGCTGGTACCACTATGTAACTGGGAGTCTAGCAAAAAAGGCAGCCAAGGATAACACACAAACAAACGGAGGTCGGTGCATTTCAATAAAACTATTTATAAGGCAGCTAGCATTCCTTTGCAGACCACCGAAAGAAATCAGGACAAGCAGGCCAGGAGATATATTTTAAAATAGAAAATATAATTTTTAATGCAATGAAGATTTGTATCATTTAATGAGATATGTTTTAGAATTGAGTGCAGAAAAACAAAACACTTTCATATTGGTCATTCATCAGATAAAATTTCCATCGTCCTACTACACTTTCAGTCAGAATGAGAACCAAGCCCCAGAAGTGTGGCTTGCTACACAAGACATCTACTCTGAAGGCCAGTTTGAAAACAGGCTTACCAGGAATGCTAATGTTCCTGCTTAGCGGCAGAATGGGAAAGAGGAATTAGAGGGACATTAAGGAGACACCTAATTAATGTGATTTGGTTTTATGTCACTTTTAAGTTTTTATCTAGCTGATGTGACCTAGATTCATATAAAGGAATTAAGAAGATCACCAGGGTTGTTTTTTCTCTTAATTAGGAAACAATATGCAGAATTCAAGTCAGTATGTTTCAGCCTCATTTGCCCTTCATACAGATTTTGAATTACGGGCATCCCAGGTTTCTTGTCATCATTGAGGAGAGACTGAAGCATGGAATGGTGCTAGGAAATGAAGGGAGACGGGCGGTTGTTGCTTTGCTTTGGCTAAGAATCTCTGATACCTGTTTAGTCAGTTACAGTTTGCTTGGAGCTGGTAGGTTGTAGGTTTCCAGGTTCCTGGGGAGTGAATCCAGATACAGAAAAGTCCGGAGGACAGTTTGGGGAAGTTGAGGGCAGAAGAAGCTATGGACAAAGCTTAATATTTCCCAGTTCTTACTTTTCAGGTCTGTCTGCTCCCTCTTTGCATCTCTCTATCTACCTACCTACTTATCCATCTTCTATCTATCTATCTATCTATCTATCTATCTATCTATCTATCTATGTATCTATCTATATCTGTGATGGTTTACATATGCTCTGCCCAGGGAGTGGCACTATTAGAAGGTGTGGCCTTGTTGGAGTAGGTGTGTCACTGTGGGTATGGGCTTTAAGACCGTCATCGTAGCTGCCTGGAAGTCAGTCTTCCACTAGCATCCTTCAGATGAGGATATAGAACTCTCAACTCCTCCTGCACCATGGCTACCTGGATGTTGCTATGTTCCCATCTTGATGATAATGGACTGAATCTCTGAAACTGTAAGCCAGTCCCAATTAAATGTTGTCCTTTATAAGACTTGCCTTGGTCATGGTGTCTCTTCACAGTAATAAAACCCTAACTAAGATCCTATCTATCTATCTATCTATCTATCTATCTATCTATCTATCTATCCATCCATCCATCTATCTATCTGGGGAGCTTCTCTGTCTCCCCTGTCTCTCTCTCTCTCTGTCTCTTCTCTTCCTTCCCTTCTTCCCTCCATTGTTTTCTGCCTCTTCCTGGCAGCAGTGTCAAAATACACATGAGAAAAAGCACTTAAAGTTCTAACTATTTTGTGGTATTTATTTCACCTACTTGCTGGGCTCCAGTCTAGACCAGTCTCTGAGTAAGGAGCTGGGGCTCAGCAGTGAGATGATAGCCATTCTTTCATCCATGTAGACATCCATGACCACGGCACACACATCCGCGACCACGGCACATACTTCACAATCGACTATCCAAATGGCCAAATAGCACATGAGAAATCTGACTACCCGTAACCCTCAAAGCCCTTCGTGAACTGCGGCTGGGGATCTGTCAGAGTGACGGCAATGAGAAGGAACAGCAGTGTTGGGTACCAGAAACTCTATGGAGCAGCCGAGACTTTACCTTGCTAGCAGGCATATGTGCCAAACAAATGACTTAAAAGAGTATCTAACAGTACCATCAAAAGGAAATGTATGTGCATATGTACATATATGTGTGTGTATGATCTACAGCATAGGCGTCCACTAAGAAAATGTGCAATAATATTCATCATAGCACATTTATTCATAGTAGTGCCAAACAATAAAAAAAATGTTCCCAAACAGGACGATGATGAATGCCCACATTGATTATGGAGTATTGTTTCCATGAAATATCACTCCAAACTAAAAATAGACAATATTTTATATACAATATGTTAGAGTCACACAAGCTTTATGTTGAGCAAAAGGAGCCAGAGAAGTACATTGCTGAAGGAATCCTCTTGGAAGTGAAACTCCAACAGCAATCATCGAGCTTGATGAGGCATCGGGCCGCATGGTAGAGGCGTGGGGCCCCATGGTGGGGCGTGGGGCCACATGGTGGAGGCGTGGGGCCCCATGATGGGGCGTGGGGCCGCATGGTAGAGGCGTGGGGCCCCATGATGGGGCGTGGGGCCGCATGGTAGAGGCGTGGGGCCGCATGGTGGGGCGTGGGGCCGCATGGTAGAGGTATGGGGCCCCATGGTGCGGCGTGGGGCCACATGATGGAGCACGGGGCCACATGGTAGAGGCGTGGGGCTGCATGGTAGAAGCGTGGGGTGGCATGATGGGGCGTGGGGACGCCCGGTGGTGATTGGGGCTACAATGTGGTGGGAGGAGCCAAGGGCTCCTTTGTGGGGTTTTAGACATGTTTGAGATTTTAGCCCTGTGCTTACACAAATGTAAAGATTCACCAAGCTATCTGCTTCAGGTTTGTGACCTGCAGAGTAGATAAGATAGATTTCAATAAAATCGTAGCACCACAAGTGAAATGAATCTGAGCTTCATTTAAGATGCTTGGAAGTATAAGTTCTAGCTTATATGTGTGATCTGAACTCCATTAAAAATCCAGAGAAAACACGGGAAACCCTTTGAAGGATAGACAGTGGTTGCTGGAGCACGGGATTGTGTTTATTTCTCAAAAAAAAATTTTTAGAGCTTTTGAAACTTCCTATGAACAAATGTGTATTGCTTCTATACCAGAAAATTTTAAATGGGAGAAATAATCATTGTGGCGTTAACTGACAGTTTAACAATTTGTAAATAAGATTTTTACTTTTAGGGGTGACGTAGCAATTCAGAACCAGGTTATGGGGTGAGAGAAGGTTTCCCGCTGGGGTGAACTATAGGAGGAGGTGGAAGCATCAAGGGCAGGGTGTGGATGAACGCAGGCATCAGAAGTGACTCATGAACCTTGGATCGTGTTTCCTTGGGTCTGTGGCCTCAGCCACTGTTGATCTGACTCTGTTTCTGTTTCCTGTAGTCAGTGGTCCCTGAGAATGTTCACTTTTCCTGAAACCCTAACATGATGATCTCCTAAGCCACTGGTGATTTTTGTTCCTTTTGTTGTTGAGATAACTATGTAGCTGGAACCATGTAGGCCAGGCTGGACTTGAACTCATAGAGACCCACCTGCCTTTTACCTCTCAAGTTCTGAGACTAAAGGAGTGTGTCAACACCTGGGCTTCCATTTGTATTCTTAAAAGCTTTTATCCAGGCCCTTTCCACTTCTAGGTATTACTGTCTGCTTCGTTTTTAATACAAGGTGTGGCTTCTTTCCTGGTACTCTGTATACCAATGAGAAATTAAAAATCAGTTGTGCCAAGCCATTCCCTCATCCTGAAAAAGCATAGAAAAAAGAGAAAACAACTTACGCACACACACACACACACTACGAGAGAAAGAAAGAGACAGAGAGGAATCCATTTGTCCTGTTGAAGAGACCCACCACCCACTTCATCCTGATGCAGGCTATTTTTGTTTGCTTTGCCCGAAAGAACTCTTGTGTTGGAAGCCTTTGAGGGGATGGTTTACATCGGAAATGAAAAGCCAGACACTTGGTTCTGTTTAAATGCCTATTGCAGGGCCTCAGACAAAGAAGTGTCCTATAGGCGCTGACTGAATTGCTTTTCTGCCACATTTGGATTTTCTTCCTGATGCATTCTTCCTGATGCATGCACATTTATAATTGTGAAGTAAAGGAATAATAATCTTTAAAATAATAATCTTATTTCTTAATCTGTTCTCAGCAAATCTTTGTCCAACAAAAATTTAATTAGATTAGCTTAATTAGTTATTTTCATATTCTTTGTGATAGCCAAGGGTAAAGTGAAACACCACTCAACTTCCGTTTTCTTCTAAAATTTTTGATAGCCTTTCCCTTTCTGGACAGAGTGAGTAATAGCGTTATGTAGTATGGTTGGAAATTATAATCAATAAACTTTACACATCTTCGACTACAATGCCAGGCAAGTCTGCTGAGCAGGACTATTTAATTAAAGTAATGAGTTAAGAGGCTCCAGGATTTTGGGTGTAGAAGGCGCTTTGATAACTTTGAAGCTGTATGTATCATTTTAATCTTTTCCCAAGGCAGTTCACACAAAGTAGTCATTTAAATGCCCAGAGTTCACAAATGTTTGTAAAGCTTTGTCCCTAGCCCAGGAGAAAATTGAAAACCAGGACAAGCATGTCGGAGTCTTCTGGGGTCATAATTTGATGGTTTCTGCTTTGTGAGCCTTGTGACTCCAGCCTTGACATCTGGGTAGATGAACTTTTACCTCCATCCTCCTCTTCTCTTGTGGGGTCACACAGGGTCTCAGCTGTCTGGTAGACTCCACTCACTCTGTGGATAACATCCGTGGATAACATCTGTGGATAACTCTGTGGTGACATCATGAGCCAGTGTTCTATCTGACATGAGCTTATGGATATTCTGATGACATCATAAGCCAATGTTTTATCTGACATGATCTCACTGATATTCTGATGACATCATGAGCCAGTGTTCTATCTGACATGAGCTTATGGATATTCTGATGACATCATAAGCCAATGTTTTATCTGACATGATCTCATTGATATTCTGATGACATCATGAGCCAGTGTTCTGACACGATCTCATGGATATACTGATGACACCAAGAGCCAATGCTCTATCTGACATGAGCTCATGGATATTCTGATGACATCATGAGCCAGTGTTGTATCCCACATGAGCTCATTGTCAGCTGTTTCCAACAAAGCTCCTCTCTTTTGCCTACTCTACTTCTTGGAGGTCTCTCAGGTGGTAACCTTTGCTGTTCTTTCCAATGCCAGACTTTATTATGAAGATGTATTTTCACTTTGAAGTATCTGTGACCTTTCAGGCTGTCCCTTTGCGTGTTGGGGTCACTTCTATGTACACTGCCCATTCCTGATACGACTGAGTACATGAGACTATGCAGGGAAGGAATGTCTCAGTTGTGGTATTGTATCTTACAACTTCTCTGCTGATGGCCTTGCCTCATCCCACCCTTGGCCATCAAACTGCCTCTTTTCTCGCTGCCGCAGCCTATAGCACATGCTCCTCCATAGTTGGTACGTCCTCATTTCCAGTTCCCTTTGGATTCAATATTTGCAGAGGTTACCCCTAACTCTGTCACGGTTAGTAATTCACCCATCACTCAATACTATCCACCAGGAAGCACCGTAAATCATGACCCACTCCTAACACTGACACACACACTTGTTTGTGTTTCCCAAAGTTTATGGAATGAGTGGTTTTTTGTTTTTTGTTTTTGCAGGTTAGGCATCTTGATTATGATTTATAGCAAGGCAGAGAGATGTTATGAGTCTTCATTGGGATGCTATGAGTCTCATAGGGTAAACCTAGAAGAGAAATAAGGATGGATATCAAAATTATACTGAGTGGGAAAAGCTCTAGACAAAGGACACATACTGGATACATCAATGGAGAAAAAGAAATCATAACAGCCGGCACCTCTGATGTGTGGGCAAGGGCTTTCTGGGAGTAGGGCGTGTTCTGTCCCTTCACAGAAGCTGGAGGTTATATGGTGAATAGATTTGTTAAAACTAATTGAATCGCTGGGCGGTGGTGGCGCATCCCTTTAATCCCAGCACTTGGGAGGCAGAGGCAGGTGGATTTCTGAGTTCGAGGCCAGCCTGGTCTACAGAGTGAGTTCCAGGACAGCCAGGGCTGCACAGAGAAACCCTGTCTCGAAAAACAAACAAACAAAAAAAAACAAAAACAAAAAAAACCAAACAAACAAAAAACCCTAATTGAATCATACCTTTGAGATCTCTGCTTTTTACTTAATGTATCAATTCATCAAAAGTAACAAAATCAATGTATAGTGAACCATTTTTGGAGTAAGAAGCATAGTAGTATTCTATTAGCAACCGAAGAGGAAGCATCTGGTAGTTCTAAAAGCAGTAAGAAGGAGAAAGAAGACTTTCTGGTAGTTGTGACCGGGAGGTGGGGGAATGGTTGAATTCACTTCCAAAATATGCCTACCCACACACTATCACTTGGCAATACAGGACACGATCCACGAGAGATTAAAATCTGATTTCAGAAATGAACATATGGATCATTAAAGTGGAACTTTCCAAAGTCTCTAAAAATCTTATACCCTAAAATGTGTAGTCTTAAAATACTTGCCCTCACCCGCTGCCGGAAATAAATCACAACTGTTTGCTTTAAGCTTGCGTGAGGGCTGACGGCACAGAGTCAGGAACAACTACTACCTCCTTCCAGGCTGGAAGTCCTCACACACAGGCCTATGACTGTTCCCTTAGAAGGTGCAGATGCGGGCAGTCTTGTTTCTATTCACTGGTTGAAACTGTTCGAAACTTAGATGATCTCACATCACAATTTGAATATCCCATTATAAAACAGCAGTAGTTACCTGAACTACACATCCCTTTCTTTTTACAATGAGGATAGAATTGCTTTCTGCTTTTCTATCTCTCACCGTTACCTCAGGATCCACATTTGGCTTCTAATGAAGTTTCTACTTTCACTGCTTTGTGTACTTTTCTTTATAATGTCTAAACTAACCTTCAGTGGAGTATTCCTGGAGGACACCGGGAACTATTGGGGGCTTTAGTTGACATACGGAGAAATACTGTCATTTTGGCCATGTTATAGATGAAGCAACCAAAACCCAGGAAGTAAAGAACTTGGTGCTGAGGAGATGGCACAGGGCATAAAAGCACTGACTGTATGTGCTTGAGGACCTGAGTTTGGATCCCCAGAACATAACTAAAAAATTCTGGCCATAGCCATGAGTGTTCCTGTAACCTTTGCTCTGTGGCTATCAAGAGTGGCAACAGGAGGATGACTGGAATGCCGGCTGCCAACCTCGCTCCAGATTCAGTGAAAGAACTTGCCTCAAGCGGATGAGAAAGAGGATGAGAGAGCTGGACACCAGATGTCCTCCTTAGGCTTCTGTCTACAAATGAACACTTGCATAGATGTGTACATAGATAATGCACACTCACAAACACAGCCAGTCAATACATACATTCATACATACACATATACGTTCATACATACGTTTAAAATAATTGAAAAGAAAGAAAGCACCCACCTGAGGTTACACAGCAGAAAGAAACAAAGCTGATATTTGGGCTGGAGCACCCTCTCCCCAGCAGAATGTATCAGCCACATTGTTACAAAGTTTATTTGCATTCTTAGTGTTTAAACATTGGTGCTAGCTTGTGGCGGTTGGTGTCATGGACAGTTTCTGTGTGATTTATTTTGATCAATTCTTGGTCTACAGATGCATGATTTAGTATTCCTTATAAATTAAAAACTAGAGCATATAAATCTATATTGTTCCTTCAGAAATAATATTCCTATACCATATTTCTATGAAATACGTGATAAAGCAGTGGTCCTCAACCTTCCCAATGATGCTGCCCTTTAATACAGTCCCTCATGCTGTGGAGACCTGCAACCGTAACATTATTTTTGCTGTTACTTTGTAACTGTCATTTTGCTATTGTTACTTGTAATGTAAATATCTATGTTTTCTGATGGTTTTAGGTAACCCCTGTAAAAGGGTCATTTGACCCCAAATGAGTCACAACCCACAAGTTGAGAACCACTGTTCAGAAGCATGCATAAGTGTTCAGGGTACTATGTCTGTGTCGACGCATTTATTCCCTTGCATGCTACAACAGATTATCTTGAAGCTACTGCACACTCTGTTTTGACAAACAATAGAGTCCTGCACAGTGATTCTGCCCTAGAGCATTGCCATATCAGAGACTGCCAATTTTACATCCAATAAACTGTTCCTAGCAGATAAAGAATGCAGTAGAACGGCCATTCAATCAGCTCCAGACCCCAGAAACTTCTCTATTGTTAGACAAATCATTGTCCATCTAGAGCCACGTTATAAAACAGTGTGTTTTCAACCCTGCTACAGCTGTGGACTTTGAAATAGCCAAAGACATCTTTTATTCATAGTGAAGCCTTGGACTTGCCTTTGGGAGTTCAGGTTATTTTTAAGCTGGGAGTGCTGAGTAGGGCTGGAGTTTAGAGGGAGGTGTTGTCCTGGGGGTGAGGGTGTGTGGAGGGGGTAGTTATGTGGAGGCTTTGGACAAGGCGAGGTCTGGCATCTCACAGGGTCACTGCTGTGATTAACAAAACTTGTGGTTTTAAAGTACTTGGGCAAAACCAAGTGCTGGGTGAGGCTGTAATTATGGATTCATGCAAAATGTATGGGAGGACATCACCAGTGCTCTCCTGGGAATTCTAGTCCACAGAGAAAGGATGGCAGTGGACACACTTTTCTGAGCCGTACATTATGTTCTGCCCCTGGGGAGGCTGCCCACATGTGGGTGGATGGTCTCCAACTGGGACTTATCCTGGTCACCTGTCCTTGCCCCCTTCACTTCCTGTGATCCGAACTGAGCCTCCTTCTGGAGAACCTTCTACTTGGAACTCTCCCCTCTGTCCCCCTCTAAGTCCCTTTAATTTCTTAATAAATTTGTTTTCAAAGACCTGTCGGGACATCTAGTTCCCCACTGTCTCAGCAGCACCAAGCTGATGCAAGCGTTCCTTCTGCACATTCCCAAAAAGACTACTGAGAGGGGAAACCCATTTGTGTACGTCATTGTTGGGGTGAAGTAGAAACATGAAATTGTTCATGTAAATGGGAAACATACGCCATTCCTGTGTTCAGAAATATTTCTTTCAACAAGCTGGGTGTGGTGATGCATGCTATAAACCCAGCAACTGGGAGGTAAAAGCAAGGAGATCCTGGGGTTAAGACCAGTCTCAGCTGTATAAAAACCAAACCCAAACAAATAAAATAGGTGAGAAACTAATTGGAACCATAAGCCATATTCTCAACCTTCCACACAATCCATAGATGCTGCTGTGCCTGCGTGTTGGACACTGCACCTGTGTGTTGAACAGTGCACAGTTGTGTTTGTTGGCCTGAGGCATTTTTGTGCCTAATCTCCTACTAGTTAACATGTTTTTTGAGGGCCTCTAACTTGTTCATCAGTAAAGCTGCTAACATCTGGCCCATCACCATCTGACCTGTCATACTATGTACATTCAATATGTGCTTGTATTTTTTACTTTAATTAATGTGTTACATTATTTACTATTTATTTATTAATGTGTTTGGGGTTGTTGCTTGCGAGCTTTATGTACATGTCTATAGAGACCAGAAGTCAGCCTTGGGTATCTTTCCTCAAGAGCCATTGATCTTATTTTTCTGAGATGGGGTCTCTCATTGGGGCCCAGGTCTTACTAACTTTTCTAGGTTGGCTGGCCACAGAGCCCTAGGATCTTCTTGTTTTCACCTGCCCAGTATTGGGGTTACAGGTGTGTTATCATGCCAAGCAGTTTACATCAGCGAGAGAGGTGTAATTCACTCATGTTCGTAAAGCAGGGACTTTACCCACTGAGACAGCCCCGGCTCCTTTACACATATTTGTAGAATAAGGTTAATACCTCAGTTGTGTTTTTTTTTTGTAATGGTCATTGCCTATTGCAAAGGGAAGCTTCCTTGATGAGGGTCGAGAGCTATATATCTATGTGGGCATAAAGATAAATATTTAGGGTGTAATTAGGGCTTATGCTGGCTTAGTGATGTGGCCCTTGTAGGTTTTCGTCCAAGATCCATGCCTCCACTAACACTGGATAGTTGGTTAGGTTTCCAGTACAGGCTTGATTTTACTTTACATATTCTTAGGAGTATAACCTAGAGGAAATTCTTCAAACTCAACGTGTATATCTAAATCTGAATAGCCTCAAGAAAAGAAACCAGCAAAAAAGAGGCCTGCTATAACATGGAAGGGAAATGGTTACCTGGGATACTGGCCACATTCTAATAAATCAGCAGAGAACTTGAGGTCTACCAGAATGAGTCAGGGCTTTGCAGTGTTGAGAGAGATGAATTATAAATACTTCCAGCCGGGCTACTGGAAATGCTTCCCTCTGCAGTCTTCCTCCCAGGAGATCTGTGGAGGAGGGGAACCAGGAGCTGGCAGGCACGAGGCACCTGCTTAGGGTCAGCAGCTCGGCAGACTGCTGATGTTGGAGCTGCAGGGTCTACCGGCCATTTATCCTGCCAGCAAGGACAACCTGTCTCCTAATTACTGGGACGGCTTCCTCTGGCCACAGCTGGTGGGGACCGCTGGTATATGCCTGCCACTCCAGATCAGTGGTACTTACACAACCTATGACCAAAAGCTCGACACCGTCTGAGCCATAGAATGTGTATGTCTTCCTCTCCAACCAATAGCGGCGACGGTGTTATATCTGTGGTAGAACATAGTTTTATCCAAGCGCTAGGTGTTCACATTTGACAGTGACTCCTGATGGAATAGTGTCAGATTCTTACTGAGTGCCCAGTGCGTGTAGAGTCCCCCTGGGAAGGAAGACAGTTGCTCAGCAGCTGGCAGGAGAAGCTGACAGTCTAGAAGTAGCCCTAGGATGCAGTGAGATGTGAATACTGAGCAGAGCTGTCTCCTGTGTGGAGATAGGATGGGCGTGTGCTCTAGCCGCACTGATTCAGGAAGCCTGACAGGAAAAGGTAACAAGTTGCATTTTTAAGATCAGGGGAATTTCCAGGAAGTTCTGATGGGAAGCGAGCTGAGGAATTTTAGCAAATGACAGAAATGTATGGCAAAGGGTGAGGGTGGCAGAATGAAGCGCACTCATCTACAACAGGCCCGATGAAGGGTGACCTGTGCCCAGGGCCTTGATACCCTGACTCTGTGGGAGAGATCTATGGAGAGACTTGTCTAACATTAAGGCTTTGATGCTCGTGTTCTCCCTCTGAACACATCTTGTCCGTGGCTACTTCTTGAAGGCGTTCCAAGCCTGCCTCTCAATGCTATTGAGAATCTTGCCTATGGAGAATATTGTCAGAGCGTCATTTGAGACACTTGATGTCCGTTAAACTAATTATGCTTCCGTCCTCAGAGTACCTCAGTCTTGGATGCCCAGCAGATTTTTATGTAGTATCTGAATTATTGATGAGGATACAGAAGAGGGGCCTTGGCGGCTCGCTCTCTTTTGAGCAGGTCTTGGATGAGTGGTGTTACGGGAAGAAAGGCAGATGCTTGCAGGGATGGACAAAGCAGGCCTTGCAGAGGAGCCTTGCCCAGATGGAAGCCTATGCCAGTATGCCCAGAAAATCACAGCCTGCTTTGGAGGGATAGGTAAGACCCCCATGGGCTGTGCTTTGCAGGGAGGTTCAGAATACAGATGAGCAAAAGACCAGGATGTATGACTGGCAGGAAACAGGCGCTGGAGGAGAAGATGCTCCAATAGACCTGATGGCACTTGCTGGGAAGCCCGATGCACCCTTCTCTCTCCAGCCTTCTCACCTTCCTTCGTGTGTGTGTGTGTGTGTGTGTGTGTGTGTGTGTGTGTGTGTATGTGTGTGTGTAATATTTATCTACTCAATCTGTTATGCAGCAAAGGTCATCTTGACGAGAGCTCCTCAGGGCTCACGGGGGAGGGAGTTCCCAGAGCTTGCTGAGCTCCTTGGCTTGTGTATTTTCACTTTTGAAATCCTCTGGAAGGCAGCTAGCTCCACGGTCCTTGAGGAAGCCGTAGGCCACCTTCAGCCTATTTCCTTAAAAACCCAGGCTGCAGCGAGAGTCTCATTTGAAGATGAGGATTTGCTTTCTGGAAAAAAAAAAATCTCTTAGTGAGAAGCATGTGGATATTCGCAGATGAAAAAGTCATAACAGCAAGGAAGCCACATGTGGGGAATTGTCATGTGGCTTGTCCTGTAGGTAACCAAAAGCTGTGTCTGTGACATCCATCCCCTGAGCACTGGGCTGACCCAAAGAGCCGACTCTGAGATGGAATTCATCCCCTTGGGTAGTTGCTGGATAGCTGCTGAGCTACCCCAGTGCACAAGCGCTTGCTTGCTCGCTCGCCTGCTTGGGCCTCTCCAAGAATTTCCAAAGCTCCTTGGTGAATTCCTGCTGATGGTTTGTATTTGCAACTTGCTTATGTAGGTGAGTTAGACCGGCTGCTGGCAGGCAGAGATATCTATCTGGTGGGTCACTCAGGCAGCCAGTCCTTGGATATGGGGTAAGCATTTGCAGTCAGTGTTAACTTTGTAATGAAGGACACTGTCATGCCTTTATTGTGTTTCTTGTCAACTATATAAATGCTGACAAAGCCACTGCACTGTTGTCATTGCTGATGCTGTCACTTGACATGGACTACTGCAGGGGGCTGCTCAGGACTGCAGCGGAGCCAGCTTGAGCATCAGTGGAAGAGCTGGATCCACTGATGCTTCTGTGGGGTCTTCTCCCCAGGCCTTGCCTTCCCAGGTCCACTGTCAGGCAGGGTGAAGATGTGGTGTCTGCTGGGGGCCTACTCTGAATCAGTGAGGAGGTTAGGCTAAAGGCATAACTTAGTCCACAGGTTTTCTGGTCATCAACCGGCCCCTTATGCTTGTATGTGGCCGGGCATCTTTATCTGTGTGTATGTATCTGTGTTTGCATGTATGTGCATATGGACCCACAGAGGCCAGAAAAGGCTTTTTGATCACTTGGAGCTGGAGTTAAAGGTGGTTGTAAGCTTGCTCACACCAGAGCTGGGAACTAAACTCAGGTCCTCTGCTAAGGCAGGAAATTCTTTTAACCACTAAGCCGTCTCTCCAGCTCCATGTCCCAACTTTAAAAGCAATGGATGTCCTCTTCTGTCAGTCACCCACCTCTGTGATCCACATGGAGTTTACCTCCCACCCTTCTCAAACTTTTTGAACGTGTCAGACTTCTTCCTTATAATCTGTAAATCCAAAACTCAAATGTCTGCTTTATACGCTATCTTAGAAGACAACCACCTCTGTCATGCTTAGTAAGAGACGGGCCCCAGAGCCTTACCTGTACCAGGCAGTTCTTAGACCACTGAGAGGTACTCCTAACCCAACAACTGTTTCTTGAATTAAATACATGGATCTGTAAGCTTGTCAAAACCTAGGGGTGGCCTGCCTATTTATTGCTGATATAAATAGCGACTGAGTGTGGGGGACGGGTTAAGGCCATGGAATTAGTTTCTGTGGGTGACTTTTGATGAATTTAGACCAAGGAGAAATAATGTCTTTGCCAAAAAGTAGTCAAACTTAACTTTGGGCCAAGAAAATACTGAATTTGAATTTTTAAATTAAAAAAAAATATTTACATGTCTCTTTCTTTTTCTCCCTTTCTGTCTCTGTCTCTCTCTGCTTCTCTCTGTCTCTGTCTCTCTGTCTCTCTCTCTCTCTGAGTGTGTGTGTGTGTGTGTATGTGTGTGCAAGTACCTTCAGAGACTAGAAGAGGGTGTTGTATCCCCTAAAGCTGGTTTTATAGTTGTGAGCTGCCTGACATGGGTGACTCAGGTTCTCTAAAAGAGCAGGAGAGGCACACAACTGCTGTGCTGTCTGCAGCCTCATGGATATGAGTTTTAGATATCTTACAGCTGTCCAAATCTCTTTCTGTGTTGTTAGCATGTACCAGAGCCTGTGTTGAAGGAGTGGTACCATGTTTGTCCATATAAACACAGACATATTAACAAGTACACCATGCAGACACTCCTAACCGGTAGCTGCTCAGGTTCCAGTGTATAAGGAACAGAGCTGTCGGAACACACACACAGGCAAAGGCACACACATGCACACGCATGCACGCATGCATGCAAACACACACACACAAATACATGCACATACACCACAGAAAGAACTAATGGTGAAATGTATCATACCTCACACTGCAGTGTCTACCAGACAGACACTAGAACATGTGGTTATCAACCTTCCTAACGTTGAGACCCTTTAATGCAGTCCTTCATGTTGGAGTGACTTCTAGCCATAAAATTGTTTTCATGGGTATTTCATAACTGTAATTTTGCTACTGTTATGAATCATGATGTAAATATCCATGTTGTCTGATGGTCCTTTGGGGAGGGTCATGACCCACAAGTTGAGAACTGCTGCTCCAGACGAACCAAACAGATCCACAGTATATGCTTATAGCTATGTTCTGAACATACTTTGGAAATGCTGATGGGATATCTTACGCTGCAAATCCCAAGACTCTTCATGGTGCTGAGTAAGAAAGAGAACGCACATAGGCTGTTTCAACAGCCTTGTGAGCTATCCTTAGAGGATGATGTGGCAAGGAATGTGTGTCTATGTGTCTGTGTGTCTGTCTGTGTGTCTGTGTGGGTGGGGTGAGGTGTGTAGGTACAGGAAAGGTTGGTATAGGGCTTAACCCTGCAACTTCATGGGATTTTTGAAGTTTGGCTCCACTGTCTCTGGCCCCACGCCAGACTGGGGAAGCTCCTGCAAGCATCTTGCTTTTCTGATCCAACTGCGGACAGAAAAGGTCCAGCAAATTTGGTGTCTCTGGTTCTTGGATGCTGCTGCCAAGTCCTGCAGTGAGGCTCAGGAGTAAGGTCTTCACTGCTCACTCCATCCCACTGGCTTTTGTGAAAGGCCTCCTAGTGTAGAATGCAGAATGACTACAATTTAGCACTTAGCCACACCCCTGGGATTGCTACTTTGTATCAAGGAAGTCCCTCAACCTCTCTGATAGTTACCTTCTTCATCTTAAAGGATAGAGCTTGTTTGCCCATCCATTGCTGGTCCTGGTTGGGAGAACTTTTAGGAATGGAAATTTCTGGGCTCCACTCACAAGCCTCTCATGTGGGAGTCTGAGCAGACACCTCACAATTTGTATACTTGAAAGTTCTGTGGTCCCAAGAATTTCTGAAAACTGCTGGGCTTTTTCTTCTCAGACCCTCTTAGGCTTACAGTTCCATTTTATTTAAAGGGCACAATGCTATTTGTTTTGTCTCTGTGTAACAGTCCTGGCTGTCCTGGAACTCACTTTGTAGACCAGGCTGACTTTGAACTCACAGAGATCTGCCTGCCTCTGCCTCTTTGGTGCTGGAACTAAAGGTATATGGGTCACCAGGCTAGGCTCCCATTGTTTTTAATGAAAAGGAAATTCTACAAGAGCCCAACAATAGATGTTTTCACTCTGACCTGTCACTATTGCGTGGCTGTAGAATGTCACAGTTGTACTTAATCCTACAGTGTAGACCTCACAACAGTCATCAGCAGGGCTCCTTTTGTATGTCAGAACCCTAAGTCCTGGAGGGACCAACTTGGGTTGACTCTGTGAAAACATAAAGCTACTACCCAAAGGCCATGCTCTCTCCCTCCTGTGTGTCTGCATTAGCGGGACACCCACAAAATGACTGAGACTGTTGAACATTTTAGCTACTGACATGCAGCAGGGTTCGTGACACTAGGGGAAAGAATCCTCTAGAACATGCAAAGGAAGCGATTGCTTACCATGGCATGGAGTTCGGTCTGTCATTAATTAAAGCCAGGGAGCGTCTGCTGAGCCTCGTCCAGCCTCTCGAGATTCAAAATGCTGGTGATCTTGCAATTATTATCTGAGTCTTTCCCTAGACTGCCTTTGTAGAGTGAATGCAGAGTCTCTGATCTCAGTTAGACCTGTTCTTAGCACTCTCACCAGATAACAATGGAGATTCTAGAAATAGCTGCCAGATAATTCTTTTAGGTTATCGCTCTAGGTGCAGTATTAATTTTGCTTTCAGATAGGAATTCCTGTCTCAGACTGCAGTCAGGAGTTCCTGGTAATGGCTGTTTTTATACATAATCATCTGGCTGCAAATATGGCTAAGCTCCCGAGGGTAATCTTTTAAATATGTCCTTCTTAATCTTCTTTGCTGTGCGGTGAGCAAAGAGATGATAGGGAACCGCTACAGGGAAGCTCTGCTTCCTGGGCTTCTGTGTCCCATCTTGATGTCATGTCCTTTGTGCCGAGATGCCTTCCTTCCTTGGGTTAAGGTGTCTGGGGAAATTGTGCAGCACTGAGAAAGGCAAAGTTCCCTCACCAGAGAGAGCCAGCCTCAGGGGCTCACACAGAAGGAGACTGGTCATCGAGGACCTGAGTGTCCCTGAGACTCCTCACTCTGATCGTCACAGGGTTGGCACAGTCATGCATCTGTTCTATCTGTACTCTGCTGACTGTGGCCCACCTGAGCTCAGGGTGAGCAGCTGTTATCCATCGGGTAAGTACCTGAATCCCCTTTGACACCGGGCTGTTTTGTGATTGACATGGGTATTAAAGTACCTCCCCCACCCATTCTTCTGTGCTGTGCACTTCAGAGAAACGCCATCCTTCATGTATAATGAATGGGACAGAAGTAGGAGACACAGAGGCCCTGGCCGAGAGACAGCCATGTGTTTTACTCTCTGGTTTTATGATCTTTATAACAAATACATTTCTTTTAAAGAGTGGCTGGAATAATTATCAGTAATGAGAAATATTATGCCAAAAAGCGCCCCTCCCAGTACTGTTCTCGAATATGACTAAGAATGGACAGGAAAGAACTGCACAAGACAGCTGATCAACTCCAGCAAGGGATGACCTATGAAAAGCTCAAGGTCAAATTATGTTGGTGCTTGGGAAAGGTTTGCCTAGTGGAGTGTTTGAAAAGAAAACGAAGTGTTTTCATATTGAGAGAAAACGTTGACACTCTCAGGCAAATCTCATTATAATGTGACTGTCCGTTCAATGGCTTGGAAAGGCCATGGAAAGAGCTCAGGCTGGGGAGGGAGTCACTGATGTGTGTGTGTGTGTGTGTGTGTGTGTGTGTGTGTGTGTATACAATATGTGTGTTCACATGCACATGGAGGTCAGGGTAGCTTCAGGTACTGGTCAGAGAATCCACCTTGGTTTTTTTCAAATTATTTCTCATTGCCCTCAAAAAGTAGGTTAGGCTGAGTAACCAGTGAACCTGAAGGAACTCTTTCTGCCTCCCTGTCTCTGGCATACACATGCCAACACCTAGATTTTTAAGTGAGCTCTGGGAACTGAACCTGGGTCCTGGTGGTTGGATGGCAAGTACTTTATCAAGTGAACCTGTCACCCAGCCTCACTTACTGATTTTGACAAGGTTTTGGCCTTTGACATCGTAATGGCACCTTTAGTGGCCTGTGCCTACCCAGCTGTTCACTCCCTGTCTAAATCAGCATTTAAATAAGGACAGGACGCAGAAGGCTGTTCCATACTGTCCCAACAGATTCGTGGAGCTGAGTCACGTGAGTATTATGATTCCTAATTCATGGGCAGCTGGAGAGAAGGGCAGGATTAGAGGCAGTTTCGATGAGGTGGGGGAATTCATTTGTACCAAGGTCTTTTGTTTTATTGCAATTAATTTTAACAGCCTTACTGAGCTGTTAAAAATACTGTATAATTTGCCTAAAGTAGGTGATTCAATATGTTTTAGTACGCTTCCTGACACACAGCCCATCACCTCAGTGAATTTTTAATGTTTTCATAATCAAATAATAAAATAACTTGATCCTCTAGCTATTATCTCTCAACCCGACGTTTCCACCCCTACCCCTAGCCTTCAGGGATCAGCAGTCCATTTTCTTTCTCTATAGATTTCCCATCCTGGACATGGATGCATCTAATGCACAATAATCTTCTGTGTCTGGCTTCTTTCACTTGGCACAGTATTCGTCCAAGTTTCTACCATTTCTTCGTTCATTATTGTGGCTACAACAATAAAAGTTATTCCATTGTGCCCCTGCCCCAGTTTGTTTGCCCCTCATTACTTGATGGATATTCAGGCTGTTCAAACCTTTTAACGCTAGCATGAGTAATATTACCGTAAACATTCTTGTACAAGTTTGTAGAGATGACGTGTTTTTCTGTCTTCTTGGGTATACAGGTGGAAGTCCAGGGTCATATAGTAACTCTAAGTTTAATCTTCTGATGAACTAACTTCTACAAAGTGCTCTGTTCTCTACCCTCATCTGCAACATAAGATGATTCTAACTGTTCTACGTCATTGTCTGACATCAGTGTGTGTGTGTGTGTGTGTGTGTGTGTGTGTGTGTGTGTAGGTATGTGTGCATGTTTGTGTGTATATGGAGGCCAGAGGTCAGTCCATGGTGTCTATCCTTAGGAGATGTCCAGTTTGTTTTAGAGACAAGGTCTCTCACTGGGGCCTGGAGCTCACTGACTAGGCTCTGCTGGCTGCAGCAAGCCCCAGGGCTCTGCCTTTTTCCATCTCCCCAACACTCGGACTGCAGGCACATGCTGCCACACCTGTGTGTTTTTATGTTGACCTTTGAAGATTGAACTCAGGTCCTGTGCTTGTACAGCACGCACTTTACCAACTGAGCCTTCTCCCTAAGCCTTGTTATCTGACATTTAAGAGATAGATGCCTTATCAAGAATGAAGTGCTGTCTCATTGTGGCTGCACTAAGCTTTGACTGTGGCAGAGATAGACCTGTAAAGAAGAGTAGCATTAAGGTAGGACAAGATTCAGGAGCTGGTGGTCATGGCCTCTAACTCTCGAGTGTTCTTTACCCCACTCCTCTGGGGTCATCCCTTTTAAGAGAGCAAGGAAGAGAGATGGGTGAAACCATGGCTCCCAACCCCAATCCCTTTTCAAGTTACCCACTGGCCCTGCCTCTTGCAGTAGGCACTGCTCTCAGATATTGGTTCTTCATTTGGTATTTGCAAAACTGTATTTTTTTTTGAGTACTCCAAATGCCTTATTCTCAACAAGGCTGAAAACAGAACCCAGATTTCTGCTGGAGTTCATACTTCATAGTCAATGCCTTGTTGCCTTCTACCGAAAGATGTCTAAGCTGGATGCTTTCGGGATATCCAGCTGGTACTCTTGAAAGAGATAAAATCTGTCAGGTAGGGGATGTTAAGTGATAACACGGACTCAAGGAGCCCGGGTTACAGAGAGGACGAGCCCAAGCTGCCCTCAAGTGTTCACATCCAAGTGAAGACTGATGAGAGGCTTGAGACAGCGGGACGCCATGACTCTGAGTTGTGACATCCCAGAACTTGAGTGCAAGCTCTTCTTCTCCTTAACTGTGTGACTTCGGGAAGTTAATCTAAGTCAGAGTTCCCCTGTGAGTAAGGTTTGTAGATGAATGTCATCTGGTGTGGCGGTCTCGAATATAGGGCCCTGGGCCAATATTTTGTGGGGTCCCTGTCTATATAAGCAAGTTGAGTCACCTCAAAAGGTATGTCAATAGCATGTAAGAAAGACAAAGCACACTAGCCTGGGGTGTGGTTGTTTACCAAGCTTCTCTTCTGGGATAAAGGCATCCCAGCTCCTTCTGTTCTGAAACTCCACGGGCAGAATTCCTGGGCGCCATTCCTCAGCGTATCTGGTCGGCTATGCAGAACACAAGGGAGGTCTTACCAGTGTCAGAGAGAGTATAGGAGCCTGGGATCCACCCAGAGGCACTATTGGTCCCAGCTGGACCTGGAACCAGAGGAAGAGTTAGATTCATTGGGCAGCATCAGGACAGGGCTAAGAACAGCGTTGTCTACGAGGATTAAACCAGAATGTGCATGTCAGACTGTTTCGCATTTGGGCATATAGACACATCCAGTAAATTTTGGCTACAACAACAATAATTTTTTTATTTTAGAAATGTTTTTGATTCTGGACTAGTGGAACGAGTCCTGTAATCCCAGTGCTTAGGAGGTAGAGGGAGGGGGATTGTGAGTCTGAAGCCAGCTTTGGCCACATAGTGAGTTCAAGGCTAGCCTGAGCTACAGATGAGACTCCGTCTCAAAACAAAACAAAATGCAAAACAAAAATTATTTTCGTGCTGCCTTCTACGGCTTGGGAAGCAACAGAAGCGGAAGCCTGGCGTTCGTGTTGCTGGGCCTGGCACTGTGAATCACAGGAAGTGGGGTTCCCAGGAAGCCGCTGTGTGCTTGGAGCATCCTGTTAGGGACAGGTGCTCAGAGGAGGCGAGCCCTGCAGCACTCTTGTGAGTTCCTGTGCTAGTGAAGGCCAGAATGATCAGGAGCAGGTTCCTGGCAGGGGACACGGGGACATTTGGTAAAGTCCTCCTGAAGCTGCCAGAAACGACGCAAGACACAATGTGGCAGCTTCCTGTTGGTGTCTGGTGTTCAGCCCCTGCTCGAGCCAGCGATGCAGGGCTCCGTGCTTCTCACTGTGTCCCCACGTGTATCTGACCAGTTCTCCTCTGTGCTCACAACAACCCTCGGAAGCTGGTAGGGAGAGCGTTTCCTTATTTAAGAACAGGAAAGGAGTAAGTCGGTAACCTAGGACCCGAGGACAAAATAACTACACAGTAAACAAAGCTCCTGACAGAGGCTCTCTAACTCCTCACAGACTGTGGAGCCCTGTGCTGAGGGACCATCTGTCCTTCTCTGGGAGCCTACTGAGAGGCTACACTCAGTGTCGTTGTAACTGTTGGGTTTTTAGTTTTCTATGCTGAGTATTTACAATAAGTTCACAAACCCAATACTACTTTAAAAAATATTTGTATTTATGCTTTGAGAATTCCACACAGGTATATGACATATGATGATCGTACCCACCCCTCATTTCTCCCTCCCACTCCTCCCAGGCCCCCCAACAGGTCCCCCTTCCACATTTATACTCCTTTTCAATATCCCACTGCATCCGGTTAGCTCTCACTGTGTGCTCATGGCTGTGGGGTCAAACACTGGAACAAGGGCAACCTACTAGTTGTCAGATCTACAAAGAAAAATTCTCCCTCCCCAGCTGCCGCCAACTCTTCCCCAGCTAGGGGGGAGGCCTGGAGAGCTACTCCCATCCATGCTGGGGTTTGGACTGGATTGATCTTACAGCAGGAATACCTCTCACACCCATTTGACAGATGGGGAAATAGAGTCACACCAACACTGAGTGCAAGAGCCAAGTCTGGACCCCGGCTCCACCTGACAGATATCTAAGTCCACACTCTTTGTCGTGGTGCCATGCTGCCTCTGGCCTCGCAGTATATTAACCTGTGCAAGCAGGTTATTCTCCAGGTCTGCTGGCAACTGTAATACCTGAGGTTTGTAAGTAACTCATGAAATAGTTGTTTATGCCAGAAAAAAATGAGCAAAATTTTTCCCTAATTCATAAAACCAAGACATTCTTTGGAATTTTTTTCCTCATGCTGCTATAGGAAATTTGAGTATGTTTTACATCTGACATTTCTCTATCCTTGTGGGCTCTAGGCACTGGTATAAAGGAATAGTTTATTTAGGCCAATTATCTTCTTGACAAGCAAACAGGCAGTGCTTGGTGCTGCTATCCAAAGTCCTAAGGACGCTAGGAGAGGATTCAGTCATTGTCATCAGTTGGGTACAAATCCCTAAGCAGAATGTTCTAGGCTGGAGATGGGAAACAGCATAGCCTTGGTCATCTTCTCCTCCTTCTCAATGTCACTGAGCTAGGAAGGGAGACTCTCTTCTGCTGGGAGCCTCTGCTGGGCTTGTCTCACTATGCTTACCACCCCCAGGGGTGTCTTCTCCCAGTGCTCAGATACCACATAACTGAGAGAACTTCTTGTGTGTGTATATGTGTGTGTGTGTGCGTGTGTGCGTGTGCATTTGTAAGCGCATGTGTATGTTCATGTGTATTGTGTGTGCATGTATGTTCATATGTGTGTGCATATGTGTGCATATGTATGTGTGCATGTGTGTGAACATATGCACATATATGCACATGTATGTGTGTATGTGTACATGTGTGTGCACATGTGCACATGTGTGCATATGTGTGCTTATATGTGTACATGTGTGTGCACATATGCACATGTGTGCATATGTATGCTTGTATGTGTATGAACATGTATGTGTGTGTGTGTTTCTGAAAGCAACACCAAGCAGTTTTCAACGTTACCATAATATGCAGTGTTGAGATTCTTTAATTTTCATGTCCCTTTTGCCCCGTTCAGTGTTACTGATCTACAACCACAATCAGGAGTGTCACAGGGCCCTGGGGAAGTCTTGAGTACTGTGGAATAAAGGTCACAGAAGCATCTTCCTGGTGATGAGAGGCTGCACTGGAAAGAGAACTTACATCCTTGCAGCTTAGATTCAAGTGTGAAGAGAGTCCCTTATATCTTATATCCCGGGACATAGTCTCAGGGGAGGCTGTGAAAATATGTCCCGGGAGATTGGAACATGAGGATTTCTTTTCCCTCCTATTCAGCCCCTCATTCCTGACTGGTGGCTCTTCTGACCCACAAGGTAGTGATAGCACCTGCTGCTCAATGCCGGGGTCACTGTGTGACCTCTGCTCCTCCCTGCACTGGTCGATAGGAACACATTGTGTGATGAGGTGATTCCTTCTCGAGAACAGTCTTGTTCTAACTTCTATTCCGCTCAGGATGGAGGTGACAAGCGGCACCTACATTTCTTTCCTTCCTTCTTTCTCTTTATTTTGCAATAGTTGGACTGAGTTTAGGGACTTACATAAGCTCTGCACCACTGAGCTTGTCTTCCTGTCCTTGACAGAAAGAGTCCAGCTCTCACTAAGTTTCCTGAGCTGGCCTTGAATTCACACTGTAACTTGGGCTGCCTTTGAACATGTGATCTTGCCTTAGCCTCCCAGGTAGCTGTGATTACAGGTCAGTATCACAAGGGCCAGTTACAGTCGGATTTTTTAAGTCTTAGAAGAAAATGAGATGAGGAAGAGAGGAGGGTTCAACCCTGCTGGACATCTTGGATGGTTCACTCTCCCCTTTGATTTATGGTTATCAACCCCCGTTAAGGCTTGGCTCTCATGTCCCTGGAACTGACTCTCAACCACGGACTGTCGAGCAGAGCCCTTCTGCCCCACCCGGCATTAACCCAGAACACCTGCAGCAGATGCATACAGGGATCTGAAGGGTCCTGCCACAGTGGGCATCCTCCTGCGCCTGTTCTCCCAGATGCCTGGGTCACCTTCCCTGGTCTTCCTGTAACCAGCAGGACTCAGGTTAAGCCTTTTCCTCTCTGAAGAGACCTGTTCACGCCTTCCCCTTATGCTGCCCTCTGCTTCTCTAGCATCCTATGTGTATTTCTGTTGGAGTGACCTGTACGTGACCTCTCTCTTCAGTTTCTCCTGAGCCTATGGAGGGAGTCATGTTTGTATTTTTAGCACATTATACTCTCTGGCATCCCAAAGGATGTGTGAGTGTGTGGACAGATGAATGAATACATGCTCACAAAAACAGGAGAGATGTTTCCTTTGTTGCCTCGCTGCTGAGGCCTGGAGAAGTGGCTCAGTGGCTTCAGAGGCAAAACTGTAGGTTACTTGCAAAGTCATCCGACTTTGTGCGGTGCAGGTGTGTGTGGTGCAGGTGTGTGGTGCAGGTATGTGTGGTGCAGGTGTGTGGTGCAGGTGTGTGTGGTGCAGGTGTGTGATGCAGGTGTGTGGTGCAGGTGTGTGTGGTGCAGATGTGTGTGGTGCAGGTGTGTGGTGCAGGTGTGTG
>NW_021604568.1:16537475-16558461 GCF_004785775.1 Grammomys surdaster | reverse complement strand
TGTGTGGTGCAGATGTGTGTGGTGCAGGTGTGTGGTGCAGGTGTGTGGCTCAGAAACGTCATTTATTCTTTCTGAGCCTCACTATCATCATGTGCAAAAGTGACTAAAACCATTCCATTGCAAATAGATTGTGACCCCCTAAAAGAACAGATAAAAAGATTTCTACATTCAATGGGACCTTAAAAATATTTTCTCCTGTTCTCCCCCTACACCCAATAGATGAGAGGATAAGTAGTTACCTAGGTAACTAATGTAGTTATTTTCCAAAGGAAAGAATACCGGAGAGGCCAGGGAAAGAAAAACAGGACTGACATTTGATCTGGAAATTAGATAAAATTAACCCAAAACGTGAGCAAAAGAAAACTATCCCAGCAAAGTGAATGATAGAAAAGCGAAAGGCAGGCATAGCGCCACCTGCTTCGACATGCCTCACTTTTATTTATTTTTGATTTATTGATAATTGTCTTCTGCTTCTTTATTTTATTTTCAGGCCAAGAAATGTGGGCAAGTTACTGTTGTCG
The DNA here is from genome assembly GCF_004785775.1 of Grammomys surdaster. NCBI lineage: Eukaryota > Metazoa > Chordata > Mammalia > Rodentia > Muridae > Grammomys > Grammomys surdaster. The sequence continues at coordinate 16,557,940 of NW_021604568.1, read as the reverse complement.
CAGGAAACTTTCTCATCTGTATCACTGATTTGGGCGGATGATACGCTGACACGCTTGGTGTGTTTTAGTTATGTGTCCTTAAAGACTGATCTTGGGGCTGGAGATTCATAAGATCGGAATCACACATGTGACCTTTGTGTCAGACTGCTTTCAACCAGAACAGTGGTTCGCAACCTTCCTAATCCCACGGCCTTTTAACATATTTCCTCATGTTGTGCTGACCCCAACCATAAAGTTTTTTATTGCTACTTCATAACTGTAATCTTGTTACTGTTATGAATCATAACATAAAAATATCTGTGTTTTCCAATGGTCTTGGGTGACCCCTGCAAAAGAGTGGTTTGATTCCCATGGGGGTCGCGACCCACAGGTTGAGAACCACTGGACTAGATAGTATTTTCAAAGTTCATTGATGTTGAAGTGTGCCACAACTCCATTCTCTCTTCATGGATGAGCGATATCCCACGTTCTATATGACCCCATTCTGTCTTCATGGATGAGTCAGACTCATCCATGCACTGCACGGACATACCACATTCTATAGAGTTATCTGTGTCACCACTGCTTTGGGTCTGTTATAAATTGAACTTCTATGAACACTGTGTGTAAGATATTTCATGGCCCTATGCTTCCTGTTCTCTTGAGTATTTATCTAGCAGCGGAATTGCTGGGGCATATGATATTTCTAAATAGAGTTTTCGAGAACCTTATAGACCATTTTCCATTATTTTGATATGTGATATCTTACTCTTTAAGTCAGTTCATGATACTACAACGTACTTGTCTGTAACGTGCTATGCAAAGGAAGCTGGGGTTTCCCTCTGTGACATCTTTTAGCTGGTTTCTTGACTTGCTCTGCAAATGCCCTCTGGTAGCCCTTAAGATTTCTTTGCTTGCTCTTTAGAAGACTTTAGTCATCCAGTTTGACAGCTATAGATGGCAACTGAAACTCATCAGAAAACATAAGACAATTCTGACTCACAGCATCCAGAAAAACAAACAAACATAAAGCCCAGTCATAAGTGTTTGCATGCAGCCTGTGTGAAGGAAGAGACTTCTCATGACATAGCATGAAACCCATAAAGGAAGAAAGGAAGTTCTTGAGAGAAAGGTTAAATTACTGGGTCTACCTCCAACACCCAGCTTTTTCCCTCTGTCTGTCCTGACCCAGATAGTGTATAAGGTCATTTTTTTATATCACTGGAATGTTTGGGGGAATTCTCAGTTCTCTTCCATATCTGTCTATTCCTTGAAGTGCTAACATGATTCTAGTGTGTAGCTGGATGTGTTCATCTTATCCATCTGACAGGCCTGACTTGTCCTTAAAGGGGACCAGCAATCTCTGCAATCACTTGGTAAGCATCCATCAACACCGCAGGGACAGTGGATACTGGATAAGTAGCTGCCTGGTTATCAAGGTCACCACTTAGTCCTGTATTATCCTCAATGGAACTATAGTGTGATGTTAATGCGTTCAGTAATACTTCAACTGAGCTTAACAGACCACAGTTAACCTGGCCAGTTTTAATTAGGAGTTTAACAAAGATGTGAGCAAATGTATCTAACACATTTTTTTATTAAATCCCTTATCAAAGGCCCCCAACAAACAAATAAACAAACAAAAAAGCAGGAGTTATCCAGTTTAATGTCTACAGGTATCAGCTGTTGGCGAGAGATGCCAAGTTCCATGCTCTTCTGTGGCTGGAAACAATCACCTAACACTTGAAGCTCTTCCTAGTCTCCTCTAAGGCAAACGTTTCTTCTGCAAACCTGTGGAGCCATGTTCTCGGTGTCTCAGATTCAAATCTCTCTCTACATCGCTTTAAAAATGTGTTAGGAACGTTGCCGTTTGCACCATGAGAAAGTAACCTCAGAGAGGGCTCAGTTTCTGTCTCTTTGATTTACAGGCCGTTTCCAGCCTCTCGGAGGAAATGCTTTGTGCTGTAAACTCACAAGGTATACTGTTTCCTGGCATGATTAATGAGTCAACAGTCATTCATTTCTCTCAGAGCTTTATCTAGTTGGCATTTCGTGATAGGATTTGTGGCTCTGCACTACCTTTGGCCATTGGCTGATTTCTTTTTTTCCTGTACAGAAATTTATATCCAGTAAAGGTTCTCAGAGCTCTTGTGTTTTATTCAAGAAAGGCAAGATGTGTTTTTCAGATCTCAATCCAGGAAAATAATTTACATTTGAAAGCATTTCTCTTTCTGTCCGATTTTTCCCCCTAACTTCAATAAATCAAACACATAATCAAAGTGTTTTCTGTCTTCCTGGGGTTTTCAGGAACGTAGGGAAGGAAATGGCCTTACGGGGCAGCTCTTCCAGAAATACAGTGATGTGGTGTATGACACAGAGCACTAGCAACCACTGGTTAATCTGCAGCAACACGAAGCTATTTAAGCATTTAAAAGAGAGTGTGTATACATGTAAGCATGTGGACTGTCACAGCTAAATGATATGGCTGTGATTTAGCCATGGCTCATGGCTAAAGCTTGGTGTCATGAGTCCTATTCTCTCCCTAACACGTGACCACATCCTGGGCAGAGACTTGGGGGCATATTTATTTATCAAGACGTTGCTAGTTCTGACCCCAATTATCCCAGCTACTCATTTACATATACTAAGGAGGTGGCTCTTAAGTCCAGTATGCATGCTTATAAATTACACTATGTTTGCATAATAAAATGACTCAATAAATTATTGATTTGCTTGAGGAAAAACCAGGTTCTGTTTGGTGAACATATTTGGTCTCTTCAGGGTATTGTCCCATTGATCTATATGTAATATATATAACTATATATGATCCAACTCAGGGACTCCTTGAACGTGGTCAGAGGGTCAACATGAGTTTTTTCTTTTTGGCATAAAAATACAGATGACTTAGACTGCCTTTTCTTCTAGGTGACTCTAGATAAGCCATCTGTGAGAATGTCCCACCTCTCTTCTTTCCACTGGGCTTTCTTTAACACCCATCCCTCAGAACCTTACATACCGGGCCCTGTGATGCCTGTCCCTGATCAAACCTAATTTGATGTTTAATGTAGATCCCCAGTGCTGACCAGGGTGTGTGTGTGTGTGTGTGTGTGTGTGTTTGTGTGTGTGTGTGCATGCGTGCATACACGTGTGTGGGTATACATGGGGTCTACCATTGCCTTTATGTCTGAAAGGCTTTGGCTGAGGGTAAGATAAACTCTTCCCTTCTATCAGGGCTGTTCAGTGCAGGCCCTTTGTCCTTCACACACTGGTCCTGCTGGGAATCTAAGGTTAGCACATGCTTCTCTCTCTGTAGGTAGCAAGGTTTTTGCTTTTTTGGTTACTTGTATATTTTTTCCCCTGACTGAATATCTGGAGAATAATAACAACTCTGAAGTCCAAAGCTTAGTCTTAGACCTGGACTAATTTACTATATAAAATTTTGTTAAAATATTGCATGTCTATCGTTTAATTTGAAGTCTGTGTTTGCTCAAGTGTGTTGTATCTAACCTGCTCCCTAGCTTGTTTTGTTTGGAGTAGGTTTTAAGTTTTATCTTACATTTTATTGGTTTCTCACAGAGTTTTGGACTCTCTCTTCTGCATTCACTGAAATCGTCTCAGATGTTTCTGTCCTAAGAATTTGATGTCTTATTGGCGTCTCTTGTTCATTTCTTAATGTTGAAGCTCTCTTGGTCCTTAGAATTCAGTTTTTAACTTCTACAGTCGCTTCCTTCCTCTCATTTTGTGCTGTGCCGTCTTCTCAGCCTGGAGATTTTATTCATTCATTCATTTGTTTGTTTGTTTAGTGCCCTAATTCAGTTCCCTACATCTCATCCTCTCCTCTCCCCTCCCCTCCCCTCCCGTCCCCTCTCCTCTTCTTTTCCCTCTGGTCACTGCAGACAGATCCTGGGCTCTGGGCTCGAATCTTCAGTGGCTTCACAGATCAACAGGAAAAGGCAAGGGGACAACAACCTTTCCACCTACACACACACACACACACACACTCACACACTCACATACTCACACACACACGCGCACACACACTCATGCATGCACACACACATACACACATATGCAAACACACACTCACTCACACACTCACACACACATACACTCACACACACACACATACACTCACGAATGCACACACACACACACACAGATCATACCAGCTTCCCTATGCTTTGACTTTCCAGGAAAGCTCTTACCTCGGGGCATTTGATCCCACTCTGTCTGGGGTATCTGTGTCCACACATACCATGTGGCTTGTTCTTGTCCCTCCGTACACTTATTCAAGTGGCAGTTTGTCAGTTTGCCCTCCAAATTTCCTCTCATCAACGCTATCTCCCAGCCATTCCTAAAGTACTTGCTACCTCTTAGGCACGTACATAGAAGTCACTCACGGGTTTCATTTTCCACCCCCACCCATTGTCCACTTTTGCTTCAGGTGCTCCTGACTCACTGCGAAAACAAAAGCTTCAGTGCCACCATTTTCAAAGTGACTTATCGGGTACTTACCCGGGAAGACAGTATGGGTGAAAGGGAAGCAACAGCCCTTGTGTCTTCTTACAACATTGAAGGAAAAGGATTTAACTGGAGTCAACCATGGAGAGGACACACCTTGTTCTCACTTCCTGTACTCTTGAATTCTCATGTACCAAGATGCCTTGACTTCTGTGCTCATGGGCCATGGCAGACAGGCCATGATAATGGGGCAGCAGGGACGAGGCACACAAACCATGGACGTCTCCCCTGGTGACACGTGTGCTCCACTGTCCCTTTGAACTTCACTTGCAAGGTGTAAGTTGAAAGACTATGTATATCATTACAGATGTCACTGTGACCCCACCTCACACAGGTCGAACACCCAGGAAGCTGGCCCTGTCCTCACTGTGACCTTGCCATTGGAATGTGTTACTACCATTCACAGGTGTGATTGCTGAATCCCACAGAGGGAAAACAATGTGCCCAAGGCCACTGAGCATGGCGTACATGGAAGTCAAGCCCAGCCTGTATCTGAGCAGGCTTCCTGTGTGGCCAGTCTGGCTTAGTAATATTGTTGCTGGTCAGAGGCCAGGCAGGAGGGTGGGGGCATTTCTGTGCAATTGTGTCACCAATCCTGGACAAGTATGCTCTGTGACTTTAGTCTTCATCTTCATTGATGCCTCCTTAGTCATACAAATTGCAGATTTTCACAGCGTGGTGTGTGGGCAGCACAGTCCCTTCTAAAACTCTCCCTCCTGTGGTCACAAAGGGAGTGATGGCTATTCATGTTGCTCATTTGACTTGGCTTGTCCCTCGGGTGTTGACTGAAATGTCCCAGGGACATTGCCAATCGAGGGCAAGGGTAAGAAATGCAGGGTGTTTGTATCATGCAAAATTCTATGTGCTGGAGAGATGGCTCAGTGGTTAAAAGCACTGGCTGCTCTTCCAGAGGTCCTGAGTTCAATTTCCAGCAACCAAATTGGTGGCTCACAACCATCTATAATGCGATCAATGCCTTCTTCTGGTGTGTCTGAAGACAACTACAGTGTACTCATATAAATAAAGTAAATACATCTTTTTTAAAAATCCATAACCAACAAAAGACTTTTAACTCTTCATGTAAACTCCAAAACACAACTTCCTGAGAATTAGAATCGATGACTGAACAGCATAATCAAAGACGTGTGGCTCTAGATACCGACTTCTGCTGTCCACTGAGGCTGTGCCTGGAAGAACAAGGTCATGACACCCTTGCCTTAAAGATCCCAACACATAAAATCTGACATCAGATGCAACATAAATTATCAGGAGGGAGATTACTTAACACATACAAGGCAAGATGTAGTATCATTTCCATTGCTTCGGGTCCCCTGTAACAATACCAAAGACGTTAACAAGCATGTGGGTGTTGGGGCTGGGCAGGGGGTTACATGAGGTTGTGACTTGAATGGACATGTGTGCTTACCTGTCTCTCTGTGGGCAGTGTGTATATGTGTTTGGATATTTACATGGAGTGTTTGCCCCTGTATGTGTAATGTGTGTATGTATGTGTGTGTATGTGTGTGTGTATGTGTGTGAATGTGTGTGTGCACTTGAGTTAATGCTTGTGTGCCAGTATGTGTGTGTACATACCTCTGTGAATATATGTGTGGTGTGTGTACAAAAGCACTTAGGTGGATGTGTCTTTTCATGTTTCTCTGTGTGTGCTTGCTCTGTGTGTGTGTGTGTGTGTGTGTGTATACTTGAGTAGATGTATATATGCCAATATGTGTTTATATATGTGTATGTGTGTGCATGTGTTTACTTGCATGAACATATGTTCATACCACTGTGATTGTATGTGTGACTATGTGTGTTCATTTGTGCACACGTGCATTTTCATAGATTTGTGTTTGTGTGTCTCGTGTGTGTGTGTGTGTGTGTGTATTGGTATGATGTATAGTCTGGGAATAAGAAGGAGGGACTATCACAACCTCCATAGAATGGAAGATACAGATACCCAAAGGCAGTGTCTGTGACTTTGAACTTGGACCAACCTGACTCTTAGCTCATACACAGCGTCCTAACCTGTACTGCATCCATTTGTGATGAGGACCATATGAAGTGGTGACAGGAACAAGGCTGGAATGGTGGCTGACGCATGGTTGGCATCCTGTGATCTGTGACAAAGGTTAATCGAGGAGACTTTACAAAGTGACTTTGCTGTGTACGTCCCCTGTAGCTTGCTTTCTCTTCAAGGTCATGGTCCGTTTGGATCTTGGCAAATACTTTCAAGCAATTGTTAAAATTATTTTTCCTTAAGTTAATGAATTTCCTTTTAAAGTTAAAAGTAAATTAACAGCCGGATTTTTTTTCAGTCTGTTTTTTTTTTAACGAATATTTATTTAGAATTTCAGTGTTTCATATGGTAAACTGTCAACAGCTGTACTTGAATCTGGAATGTATCTTAGGCTCCCATGGTCAAGGTTCCAGGGGCAGAAATGGTAAATGTGGAGCCCAGAGGGAGGTCTCCTGGTCATGGAGACCCTGCCTCTTCTCTGAATTCACAGCCCTGAGACGTCATGCATTCCCCACCACAGGTCTGAGAGCAATGGAGCCTGCTGCCTGTGGACTAAAACCTGCTCATTGTAACCTTATTTCTCACAAGGGAGATACTTTCAGATATTTATTACATCAAGGGACCATTGACTAAAGTACTTAGTTTTCATCGAATGTTGCATTCCAACATAGTATCATTATCGCCTGCCTACAGAAACTATAATGTGTGAACTCCTTCCCGAGAGAGCTCATAATCTTTTGCAAAAATAAACACTAGAGTCGATGTGCCAGTGTAGAGTCGGAATCTTGGTGGCAGTAACTACCAGAGGGCGGGGACCTTTGCCATGAAGGCACTGCACCCCTGCCTGATAAAGCGGTCGTTCTGTAGCTGAAACCCTGAACGTATACCTGGCAGACGTGAGAGAGAACAGGAAACCTGCTAGTAGCCTGCCTCTCATGATGCTTCTGTGCAAGTCAGTAAGGGCTGTTTCGGTATGTGTGAATGTCTCTCGTGCCTGAAATTAGGCTGAAGTTTGCGAGACTATCAGAAAAGAGTCTTAGACTCCAGGAATAGACTGCAGAAATGTGACGTTTTGTTGACTCTGCCATTGGTATCCTCAGTGGATTGTTTATAGTGACCTTTATATAAACTGCAGCAACTGTTTGCCATTTTCTTGAGCCCATAGCCTCTTGCTTAGATCTAAACTCAGACCTGGCTCTCAAGGACCACAGGGAAACCCAGGAAGCAAGTGTCAGAATCATTCTCCTTTAAGGACTTGAGGATCAGGACTTGGCTAGGCATTGAGTGGGTGAGACCATTTGAGAAAAATCCTAAGAGTTGTCTGCTGGGCACTCTTAGAGTTAATAGGACCCAAGGAGCCAGACAGGGAGGAATTTGTCCCAGACTCCAGGGACATTTGTAATTGCTCGCTGCTTTCAGTCATTGTCCTTAGGTTGTGGCAACTGTCGTACAGATCATTATTTTGACCAGTGGCGAGTGGAAAGATTATCTTCCAGATGTGGTACCACTGCCCGCATAGCAGTTTGCAAATTTTATGCCATCTTCCCATTTTGTGAGCTAGCTGGCTGGGCTCGGGGTCATTCATCAGTCACCAAGGGAGATGCCTGCAGCTCATCCCTGTGGAGCCTGGGTCATCAGACTCCAGCCGTGAAGGCCGGGTGTCTGAATGTCTGTCCTGAGGGATCTGCAGAGCACACTTGGGAGTGGAAGTAAATGACCAATCTCCGTGCCTTCATGCCTCCAGGCACATAGCCTTATGGACATGAAACCATCATTCCAGAACCGTAAGACTCCCGGATGAACTGTGCCTTTAAAACATGCTGCATGTGTGTTGTGTAAAGTGACCTGTCCACCCCTATTATCAGAGAGATTTTTAAATAAACTAACAAACCCAGACACTTCCTGGACATCTAGTCCATATCAGATAGTCTGCTAAACATGGGAAATACAATGAACACACAGTGTTAGAAACAGGTCACAAGGGGATTTGGGATGCTGCCAAAGACCTTAGGGCCCAGTTTCAGAATTAAGAAGTAACTTAGACTTGAGGTTCTAGTCATGTTAGCTCCAACGCCCAGCCTCTGCCCAGCATGCAGTGCGGTCAGCCCCTCTGTGATCCCTCACCTAAGCTTGCGCTTCCTCTGCCGCCCACAAGACTACAAGCTACTTGATACCCTCTGTGCCGTGACCTCTGCTGGGAAAGGTCATTTGTGCTCCACCCTTCCCAGCCAGCCTGTGTTCACCTCCTATCCTGACGTCCCAGCTGGGGCTCAGGACTGTCTGTGCCCAATGTGCCTTCCTAGTTGCAACAGGGGTATCTGTGTGTCTTTGTTCTGTGCTGTCTGTGTGACGCTTGACACAAGCCAGCGAATGTCCTGCTAGCATGTGTAGTGGGGTTGGCAGATGTAAGCATAAAGTAGAGAGGAAATAAGAGACTTGTGCGTGTGTGTGTGTGTGTGTGTGTGTGTTGTTTCTATTGGATTCGGCTAGAGAGGATGTCAAGGGGTGTGGAGGTGTTGTTACCTGTACACCTCAGGGTTGTAGGGCATGAAAGGATTTTACCTTCCTGCATTACAGGAGCCTGTGCAGCAGGCTCTGCTGTGAAGAGCGCCTTCCACAGGGCCTGTTTCCAGTGCTAACATTTTCCTCTGAGTAAGCATTTCTACTCGGTGATCGATGTTTGACGTTTTACTCAGAGCGATGGAGAAAGGTTGCAAGCCTTTTCTCTCCAGCAGTATGGCCTCCATACTTTGGTCATGTGACGGATGATCTTGGCTTCATTTTCTGAGCGGATGAAAAAGCAGCAATCAGGTGGAGGGTTGAGAGTAAACCGAGTCGGTGTCGCACCGTGAGCATCTCGTCCGAGTGAGCTGAGCTAGTTTCACTGAAAATCATCTTTAGAAAACCGAATAAAAGAATGTTTCTCATGAACTATAGACTTTGTCCTCCCCCCTTGGTTTATCCTGCCCCCCCCGCTTGTCCCACTCCCGTTTCTTCAGCTGCCCCCCCCAGCTTTCAGTGTAAATAGCAGATATCTCTATTCGATTCTGTTTTTGACGCATCTAGTCCTGAGGCAGAGTATATAAAAATAACTCGAGCAGTAGCCTCTGGTTGTCTTGAGAGGACAGAATGGATGCTTTCATACTAAAGCAGCAGTGTCTGATTGTCAGGGGACTTCTGCCACAGGACTGTTATTTAGCAGTTAACTGCTGGTGACTCATCTACACTGACTGCGGGACAAATTCTTTCCATGGAAAACACTGGTGTGTGTGTGTGTGTGTGTACGTGCGTGTATGTGCCACTATGTAGTAGTTTCCTGTAGAAAGCATTTCTGAAAATGAATAGACACCAGCGGGTCCTTAGCTCCTGGAACCTTCCTAGACTCTGCAGTTTGTTGAGAAAAACTGTCATGTTAGAGTTAAAAAGTGATGGAACTAATGACAACTAGTACATCAATCAGGTGCATCTGTGAATGACTGGGCTTGAGCTGGAGGTCAAAAGAATTTGCTGTGATGTCCGGTAGGGGGGAAAGGGTAGGGGTGGGGAGAGAGATGTCAGTCACTCTCCCTTATTTTTTTATCTATTTGTTGTGCTGTGCTGGGGTTTGGAAACCAGGTCTTCAGCCCTGCTAGTCTTCAGCTTTCGGCTGGATCACATGAGATCCTCGGAGAGCCAGGCTTAAGTGCAGTATTGGGTCTATTTGTGCAACAAGCGTAACCGAGCACGCTCACCTGCTCTGTTCATCGATGAAGCTAATTCCAGCTCTCTGCAGCTGATTTTGCTTGTCAACATCTCTTTAACGGCTGAGGGTGATTAGGGCAAGGAAAGAAGACAAGTGCGGATTTAACCATGAAATCAGGGAACGCAAAGGGCTCGTGTCCTTCTGGGATGCTCTTGGACCCAGCACCCCTCTGCACTGTGGTTGGTATTCTTCTCCTGCTTGACTCATGGGTATGAATGGAGGCTAAAAACCACCACTTCTAGCCTCTTCAAGACTTACACTCCAGCTGAGCACTGACATGGGAAAAGCATGACCCAGCCCCAGTGGGGCTGCACCAGGCAGGAATAGTGTGGGTGAAGGGTGTCATAGAAAAGACAACACAGAAGCTGGAGGGGACAGACAGAGATAGTCAAGCTATCAATAGTAAAGCCTGAGTCACAGATGTAAGAATGCCACAGCTGCCTGAGCTCTGCTACTTTTACACACCAGAAAGCCAGCGGGCAAGACCTGCCCAAGACGATGACGATGAAGAAATGGGTACTTCTCTTCCCTCTCCCCAGCCCCACCAGTTTGTTTCAGCCGGCGGCACACTCTGAGTCAAAGCTGAGGCAGGTTGGTCGGCTCCGTTCCTTTCTGTTCCCCTGGCTCTCTTAGGCCCAACACGTTAAAATATTTGCAGTAAATACCGTCTAATACTGGCTGTGCATTCTGGTTCAGAAAGATGTGTTGGCTGGCCATCTGCTCGTCTCCCTGAGCGATACAATGTCTGTCTTTTTGTCTTGCTCATCCACATCTCTCCCACACTGGTGGATGTATACAATGGGTGCGTGAGGCTGGGAGGCAGGTGCAGCTTTGTGAACCAGGAAGTCCTTTGCTGGCCGACCTGCCTGTGACCTGTGCTAGGTCAGAAAGCCAGAGCCAGGAGCTGCCCTCCTGGCCTATGCTACTCTCCCTGAAAGTCAAGTCGGGTCAGTCCTGGAGGTAGCAGTCGCAGCAGACCCTGTTTGCTCCTTAATTGTGACTTGGGTACCTCCCTCACACAACACAACCACGCGGTTTAAGAGGAATATGCTGAAGCAGCAGCGGGAAAACGGGAGCTAGGATCTTCCCCAACTGGATAAGTCAGATTGTAATTTTGATCCTGGATAAGAAATTGGATCCTGAAAGGCCCTCTGTTAGGGTTCTCTCTGTCTTGTTCCCCTCTTCCTTTCTCCTGCCCCAACCCTCATTCACAAATAAAAATGTGTGTGTGTGTGTGTGTGTGCAATCAAATGGCATTATTCAGAGGAAAATGAACTTGGAGGAGCCTTGGCAATATTTTTCTATCAAGGCCAATTTTACTTACTGAGTTTGCCTGAAAGAGGCTGTAATAAGGATTGAAAGCAGCTGTCATAGGGCACTAACAAGCTAACAATTGACGAGTTTACTTATGGGAACAGTCCCTGGCAGAGTGTGGCTTGGCCTCCATCCTCCTCGGGCAATCATTTATCAGACCCTGGGAGGGGGGCCAGGGCTCAGGAACATTTTCTCGGGCGACAGGAATGCAAGGTGGTGTCAGTGACCGGAGATTAGGGCGCTGGAATTTTGCATTTGCTACCGCAGCAGCTGGAGCGAGTGGTTTCAGCCAGAAGACAGCGTCCGGGAGCAGGGCGCGGCCGCCGCGCGGGCGGGCGTGGGAGCCTCGGCGGGGGCGGGACTTCGTGAGGCTGCCCGGTCTTAGCGTGTGGGTGCCGGGGGCGTCTCCTCGCAGCCTCCGCAGAGGCCATCGGTCTGCGTGCACGCCTAGAGTTCATTCCTGTTGCTTTCGGTGCCCTCAGCCAAGGACCCGGTTGCCATGGTGAAAGAAAAAGGTATTTATAAATATCGATCACCCTGCATGCTTGTAGAAGTTACAATGGCCCCGCGGGGCTGGGGCACCTTACCAGCAATGATCTTTTGAAATCCGAGCAGACATGTTCGGGGTAAAAAAAAAAAATCTCTGTAGGACAAAGTCTGGGTTTCCGCGGAACCGAGCTTCTAAATCTCAGCCCATCTCGATATGGCACAGCTGAGTTCAGCTTGTGCATAGCTTTTGATTAATTGCCAGTGGATTTCGGATTTGGGGTTGAGACTTGCCATCCACCTCCCACCCTAGCTTCCATTCTTTCCCTCCATTCATCAACGAGGTCGTTAAGATTTGCCATAAAGGGGTCCTTATACCTGGGTGGGGCTGTGTTGGGACAAGCCCAAGCCTAGCTGGTGTGGCTGAGGAGCCCCTGGGTGTTGGAAAGGGCTCGTTATTAGCTTTAGTCATTCCTCCCAATAGTGGATACCCTTTAGTCATTCCTCCCAATAGTGGATACCCTAAGCGGCAGCGACACACAGGACTGTGAAAAGAGGGTGGGCGTGGCCTGCACAGGTGTATATTGTTTACCTACTAGGCGTGGCCCTGAGATTAAGATAAACCTTTGAACATTGAATTCTGGTTTAACCAATTTGTTTGGGAAATGTAAAATAACACCTCAGTTGCTTGCTTTTAGTCATTCAAGTAATATGTGAAACGTCTAGTTTATTTTAAAAGCAAAATGTAACAAACACAGTCAGGGACAGGGAAAGGGAACCTTTTGACCAGTACTCTCTCAGCCTCCATTTGCAAAGGTTGGCGTTTGTCTTTCTAGACCCTTCTAGAGTGGAATTAGATTCCCCGGTTAGAAGTGATCCTATCGGAGCTGCGGGAGGACCATCGATGGTCATTTTCCTGAAGTAAAGGAGCATTTCAGTTCTGCTCTCTGGCAAGCTTGTGATTGTTATGGCTTCTCCTACGGGACATTTTTTTTCCCCACCAACACAGACTTAGCTGCTCTTCTGCCTATATTAAACCATTTCAATAACTTCTCTATTTCTACTTTTTGTGTGTGAGATAAAGGGCTACACTTGGGTTGTGGCTGGAATTTCAGCTTATTTTACTGTGCTGAGGGGCGGGCGGGTTGAGCATTGCGTCTGCTTTGGCAATGAGGAGGTTGCACCCCAGGATCTAGGGACCATGCTATTCATCCACATCTGGGGACATTTGATGCTTACCTGCATCTGCTCTGATCTTTCAGCAATGACTTGGTACGAATAAGAATGCTTTCTGGTGATGTTTCCTTCATTTGGGGAACCTCCGGTGCAAAATCCGGATACTGGCATTTGCTAGAAGCTGGGACACCTTCCACCCAACCAGAATAACATGGCCCAGATCTCTGCTGCTAATGGATTTGAGTTTGTGTCCCAATGTATGTAATTTATTTATGAGTGGCAGAGATTTTAAAAGCCACTGGTCCGCTTTGTTCCTGTGGAGCTTATGGCCGTCCAGATCTCTGGTACATGGTATAGATCACAGGTCAGGAGTGTTCAAATAGCGTCTTTGCTAAGCCTCACTTAGATTACCTATGTCCATGCTTGGGCAGTCTCTAGCTGGAACACTCTGGGCAGGCTCCCAGGAGACCACATGCTAGCTAGCATTATCTCAGCCCTCAACCACTGATTAGAGGCTGTTCTTTTTTTTTTTTTATTTTGAGGTCTATGTCAGTCCATGCTGCTGCTTCCTAGCTCTGACTACACTGGCTGCAGCCCACAAGAGAGAAAAGCAGGATTTCTTTGGGTGGTTTCTACAAGAGTTTCAGGAAAAGAAGCAAAGGAACTTTGTTAGTCCATAAAGTAAAATAGGCACTGGGAGCCTAGAGAGGAGCAAGCTGGGGATCAGAAAGGGTAAGGAAGTGGATCAAGGCCACACAGCAATAACTGGACCTCGTGACACAATGTATGCAGATAGAGGGACTGCTGTTCCCACAGCCCATCGTGGACAGTGAGTGGTTCCGACATCTCCATCTTTTAAATTTCAGCACCTGGTTTAGCATCTGCTCCATGGAGATGCTCTGACAGAGGAAGCAGGTGGGCATCTGTCAAGAGCTGCCAGGAGACCTGTGCCTTTTGGCCTCTGGAATGTTTGGACCCCCTAGCAGGCTCAGAGCACCCTGATGTCCAGGCACAGAGCAAGGCGGGCCTCTCTCTGGCTCCCTGTCTGCTCACTACAGGTGCACAAGCTGCTTTGTAAGGCATTTCCTCAGCCTCTTTGCTTGGGCCTGACTTAGGCTTCAAACCACACTCAGCCAGCATGGCTGGCCCCCCTGCAGACTGTCTGAAGCTCACATCCTATGACCTTTGTCATCTTCGTTCTCCTGATCAGACACCCATTCTCCCGCACTTGCAGACACTAATCGATCTCAGAATCTTGATGAAGAGGTTGTTTCCCTGAGGTGTTCAAGGGCTCCTTACCCTTGCTGGACCCTCTGTCGAAGAAGCACTGTAGGGTCCTGGGGCTTTACCCGTCAATATCTGTCTTCTTGAAGACGATGCACACTTGCCAGCCTGCTCCCCAGGGACCCACCATACTCATTTAAAAGCTGTCATTGGCTAACTGCTACATGTTCTGGGACAGTTTCTAAACTAATCTGTTTCTTGTTTTGTTTCTGTGTTTGCCTGAGGGGGGAAAAATAAGTAAATCCCAGAGATAAAGTTATAAACATATCTCATTTGAATAATAAAGGTGATTATGGCTCAGAACCTATGTGACCATGTGAAAGAATAAAGAATTCAGCCGCAAAAGTGACGTAGCCAGGTCAATGGAGTTTTAGACTTGGACTTCTTCTCTTCTTCTATGTTTTTTTTTTTTTGTTGTTTTGTTTCCTACAACAGCAGAGGTCTCAGTGCTCATTCTCCTACAAGGAAGGATGTCTGTTCTCTACCTGACATTTGAGAGTGGAGAGAGAGTGCATCTCTCTCTCTCTCTCTCTCTCTCTCTCTCTCTCTCACACACACACACACACACACACACACACACACACAGAGAGAGAGAGAGAGAGAGAGAGAGAGAGAGAGAGAGAGAGGGAGAGGGAGAAAGAGAGAGAGAGAGAGAGAGAGAGAGAGAGAGAGAGAGAGAGAGAGCTCAAATGATGTCTCTACAATAAAATCTCTTAGCTGCTTTCCTTACCATTCAGTCAGCTCCATCTTTGTAGTTCTGTCCTGCGTATTGCAAGGCATTTAGCGGTGCTCGCTCCTGGCCTCTCCCCTACTGGATACCCATGTCATTGGCCTTTCAGTTGTGACAGCTGAAAATATCTCCAGACATTGCTAGATGTAACCCCAAGGGTGTGGGCGGGGCAGGGAAAGGATGACAAAATTACCCAGTTAGGAACAAGGGGACTCTAGGATCCCTTGGGGTTGGGTATCTTTCAGGTTTAGGTAAATGGAGACTCTCCAGCACCGAGGGAGAACTGTACAGACTCCTTATGGGAAGCCAGCTGAACCACCATCACAGGGAGTTTTGGCACAGACACATGTTCCAGATAATGGGGGTGGGGTGGGGGTGGCTCTATTTCCTGGCTCATTTCAGTTGCTGAAAATGGACTGAGTGTTCTCAGAAGCAGGTGTGGCTGCAGAGGTCCTTCCTTTATTTCCCCTTAAGACTCACTAAGTCCACTCCTCCAGGAAACTCCACCACACCATCGCCATCCCCGCATGCTCTGTCCACACCATCGCCATCCCCGCATGCTGTTTCTGGGTTAGGGAGATCCCGTGAACTTACAGGGCACAGTGACTCCCTTATCTCTTGGCCATCTACTTTTGAAGCCAAACAGACCCACACGTGACTGATAGGAAGTAGGTGTGTGGAAGAAGCTTCTCACCTGAGGTTTGGCTTCACAGTATTCTGATCAACCATCTTGGAGCAGAAGGCCTTTTAATCTGGGCCTTTGAAGACTGGGGATATCTGGATATGTGACAAACAAGAGTGGAAATAAAGTGTTAGATTTGAGAGAGAAGTTCACATGAGGATGGGTAGAATCTGGCTAGGGATGTGATAGAATGAGAGGGGTGCACAAGTCACACAGTCTTTCTGGGAGTCCCTGACAGAACATGCTTGGTGGTTTAAACAACAGGAAGGTGTTGTCTTAGTTCTGGAAGATTCAAGTCCACAATGAGGATTTCTGCAGAGCTGGTTCCTTCTGAGTGAGTCCCCAGGGAAGAATCTCTGCATTTGCCTGAGCTTCTGCTGCTCGGCCAGTCCCCTTCGTCACCCACCCCTTTGCTTGTAGAATCATCATGGTGTCGCTCCCTCCAAACCTGTGTCACTCACGCTGAGCACCTGACTTTCCCAGGGACACTGGTGAATGATGAGGACTCAGGATAGTGAGCCCTCCTGTTAATCTGATCGCCTAAGTAAAGTCCGATTCTAAATAAAGACCGTCTTCTAAGGTCCTGAGGGTTAGGCCTTCAACGTGGGGACTTACAGGGGCTGGAGGTGGGATGCCGCTGGCCACGCGTGGCAACTCACCTAGGTCAGACCTGGAGAGGATTTGGGAAAGATTGGAGGACAAGAAGTAGAGTAAGTAATAGGAGTGGAGTTGGGGCGGGGGGAGGCCATTTTAATGAGCTCTGAACCAGTATCTAGGATAAGACACTGGTGTTTGATTAGAGATGTGTATTCCAGCTGTGGTAGATGCTGAGCGCTCACGGTCAGCTTACAAATTCAAGTGTGCCCAATGACATTATGACAGACATTGTGTCTACAAAATTCCTACTTGAGACCTCCATAATTGTGCTACCAAAAAAAAAAAAAATCTCATGTTTAAGTTCGTGATTCTGTGTTAGGCTACACTCATAGCTATCCTGAGGTGCCATGCTCTTAAAGAAGATTTTAGAAGTGGGTCTTTCATTCCTTTGGAGGTGTCCGAAAAAAGCTGACACCACACCTTACTGGTCATAACTGCTGTGTCCAGCATCCTCCAGGGCTTGACATATCTACAAGCAACATTTTTTTTTGCTCCTGGCAGTGCCAGAGGTGTCCTGTGTCTCAAATGTGACCTGCAGACCAGCTGGCATCAGTAATTCTCCTAGTCATCCCATTCCCAGCTGAAACCCTAATTAACAAGGTAGAGTTCAAAGCTCCCTGCTTGTCTATAGGTTTCTCCCCAAGTCCTTGAAAAGAGCTTCCTCCCCAGCCGCATGTAAACCAAGGGCCATCTTGTTTGGTCTCATTTGTAATGCTACTATTACATCTGCAGTTGAACATGTGCAAGCAGAAGCTTTTCATGTTTCGCCTTCAGTCTTTTTAGTCCCGACTCCACAGCTACAGGGAGGGAGTCATGGGAGTCAGAGCATATGTGAGAGAATGCAGAGCCAAAAAAAGGAAGATCTGAGGTTACCCCAACTTTCTCCCCGACTCCCAAACCCGTGCTCGCTGCTGCCTCTCTTCTATTTATAGTCTTACATGAGGGGATGTCTCCTCCAACCTGGGATGCTGCCCCATGAGAAATGCAAGTGTCCTCTCTCTTTGCATTACCAGAAACTTAAAGTTCTGCTTCCTTCTGAAGCTTCCCAGGGGCCCATCCCTTCATGAGCTCTTCCCAGATGCCTCTCTACACCTAAGTCCACAGCAGAGAAGCTAGACATTTGTCACGTATGTGGCCTGAGCACACACTGTGCTCTCCTCAGGCATGAGTTGACCTCATAGACGAACTTGTAAACAGCCTGGAGAATGCAGACACCACCCACCCAGGGAATGAACACGCTGCCCGATGCCATTCAAACCCACTGCTGTAACTGTGGCTATCTGCGTGTTCTGTAAGGATCCCACATGTGTCTGAAGACCACAGGGCCATCTTTCAAGGCCCTCTTTCTCAGTTAAGAACCCTTCCAGTTCAGGGGTCAGAGTTCAAGGATTCCTGTGCTGGAGCTGAAGTCCGTGACCCTACCCCCATCCTGATCCTCACTAGGTCAGTTTTTTTTTCATCTCACTTTAACTTGAAAAGCTAAGTGTTTTGTTGCTGTTGTTGGTGTGTGTGTGTGTCTTGGTTTGGTTTTAGCTTTGGGTGGAGGCAGGGTCTCGATAATGCAACCCCGGGCTAGCTTCAAACTCATAATTCCCCTGCTTCAGTATTCTGAGTGCTCAGATCATGGGCGTGTGCCATTTCTCTTAACCCCAAGGTTTTTAAAGGAACACCAAGGGCATTTCCTAAGGTCTAAAAGGAAGTTACTAATTTAAAGGAATAACACAGCTACCGTGATTTCACAATCAACGGTCTTGATCGATGACTTATTCACTTAACTCAGCTGTGAGCTTTTCAGCTTAGGGAAGCTCAGGTTTTTGACATAATGTTCCACTCAAGACAGAAAAAAAAAATGCAAGTGTGAATGGCTCTTACTGTGATGAACAGAGGTGCTACTCTCAGCAATGTGGCTCCGGCAGCCCGGTCTTCATCCCAGAAGGGCTGTCTGCAGTCAGTGTGTAGCACCCACAGCTGAGGGAAGGAAGGTCACATAGAAAAAAATCATAACAGATGCCTGCCCTGTGCCACCAACTCACTGAGGTATAAAAAAAATAATAATAATCTAGAAAAGTAAATCCAGCCACAGTCAGACTTCAGCCGCACAGGTGCATACACATGAGAGAAGGGACCTGTGACCTGGACTTTACCCAAAGTTCCTGAAAGCAATTTTTTGATGAAGTCAAGACTCCTCAGAGAGTGGACATCTGTGCTGGGGGTTGCCCAGCCTACCCTAACTGCTCCCAAACTTTGGGAAGTGGCTCTCATCTTTTCCAAGTAGCAAGGCAGGTTGACAAAACTATGTTGTGTCACCAAAATCCTCATTGAAAGGCCAATAGGCTAGGCTGGGGAGGTGGCTCACTCATCAAGGACCTGAATTCAGTCCCAAACACCCATGTAAGACCAAACTGAGCCTGGTGGCACACTTAAAACTCCAGTCCTGGGTGAGAAGAACTGGGCAGACCCCTGAGGCTCCCAAACTAGCCTGTTTGGCAAGTTTTGGCCCAATGAGAGAATTTTTCTTAAAAACCACTACCACAACAAAACCCCACAATATGTATGGTACATGAACATGACCCACGGTTATCTTCTGACCTACACAACCATACAGTTGTGCACGTGTACACACACAGAGAGAGAGAAAGAGAGAGAGGGAGAAGAAGGTGAATTTTCCAACTTCTTGAAGAAAGAGCATACTGGGGGGGGGGGGGTGTCACCCTACCATGAGACTTTGAGGTGGTGGCTTCTCTGTGCCATATTTACAGTTCAGTATAGGCTGAGGAGGGGCCCATGACAGTGTCAAAGTCAGCATTAAAGAGCCAGAGAATTTTCCAGAAGTTTCGCTGGTCACAGTGGCATGGGATCTCTTCCCATTGTGGTTGGGCTGGGCTGGGTGCATGGCAGCTGACAGCAGGCCAGCTTCCCATTTCATTGTGTGTGGAACTGAAGGTGACTCGGGCCACAGGAATGTTTATCTCTCACTGGCAGGAGCTTCGAATTCAAGGGCAAATTTTGTTAATGATGGAGAGAGTGGATATTTGTTGTGCATGACCTCTTTTCTCTGAAACATGTTTTCGCACGGAGTGACATGATTCATGCTGCTAGAGTCCTGACATGATTAATATTGTTATGATGCAGTGTCCCCAGGGGCATCAGTAGTGAGTCTGGGTCCCCCTGTAATCAGACAGGCTGACTTGTTTGAATAACTTATGCTTATCTAGAAAGATGCTAGAAAACACAACAACAAAAACCCAAAAAGCAGAAAAACATCTACAGAGAAACTGTGGTCTAGGGTTAGGGTCTCAGACTTTGCCTGGGATAGGGAGCTGGGGGGTTTGTGGGGAGGGAGCTTGTGAAATTCAGAGTTCTAAATCCCTGACACCAGAGTTTCTGATGCCCTAGATCTGGGACAGAGCCTGACTCTGTTCAGGTAATCTGGATGGTCCTGGTCCCGGGACTACACTTTGACTTCTTGTGGATGGTTCACAGTTTCTGTGGGTACAAGGATCGATCCTGCAGGTGGCTCCCCGTTTTTACATCACTCATGTCTCCACTCCCTCTGCAAACCTCATCTTGCTCACAATGACCAGGTGACGAAGACAAAGTAACAGACATCTTGCTGGCCTGAGGCTCTGCTGTAGAGCAAAGCTGTGTTACATAATAGAGCCAGACTCCTGTGACATCTTTACAGCCAAGAAATTGTTGTCATTGCTTGATCCTGGGTGTGCACAGGGTGGGTGGAAGTTACAAGGTAGTTTTTGTGAAGTATGTTGGAACTCATTGTAGCTGCAGGAAGGAGGCCTTGGTTTCTGCCATGATACAAGTATGCACAGATATGCACAGGTGCCCTGTTCTCCAGGTGTGATCCAGGTGTGAACAA
>NW_021604568.1:16521818-16537465 GCF_004785775.1 Grammomys surdaster | reverse complement strand
TTCTCAGGGTGTGATCCAGGTGTGTACGATATGCACAGGTGCCCTGTTCTCAGGGTGTGATCCAGGTGTGAACAATATGCCCAGGTGCCCTGTTCTCCGGGTATCATTTATAGTTTTAGAAGTTGGGGAGCATGTTTCCTGGGTTGATAGAGCTCTGTGGAACTCTTGGGTAAAAGATAATA
Organism: Grammomys surdaster; assembly: GCF_004785775.1. NCBI lineage: Eukaryota > Metazoa > Chordata > Mammalia > Rodentia > Muridae > Grammomys > Grammomys surdaster. Next base: position 16,537,283 of record NW_021604568.1, on the reverse strand, counting down.
CATTTGGTGTTCAGTTCCCAAAAGCAACAATTCTGTTTAGTCTTTGGAGAGCCAAAATACATTATTTTTAAAAGCGTGGGCGTTTCGTTCACTGCATTTCATCTGTATCCTTTGCCTTTCTGTTCTTTCTGCTGCTCCGTATTTAAAACACTATGAGAGACTAAGAACAGTGGATGGAAATCAAAAACAGCAGGCTATTCCTCACTGGAAAGTCCAATGGAAAAGGGGACAGAGGTTTGAGAAACCCCTAGAAAAACAACAGGGGCTCTGGGTCCCTGGGAGGAGAGAAGGCCCCACAAATGGTGCATGCATTAGATGGATATCTCCTGTTCATAGGTCCCATCTCAGTAGCCAGTCAGGGGTCAAGAGTATTGTGTCTGATGGTAGGAATGGAATCTGCTGGGCTGTGGTTCTGAGCATGCACCCCTCTGCTCTTGCTAACCTGAAGGACGCAGCCTAGGGTTGGTGGTGAACCAAAGCAGTGGGATTCCAGTAATGACCTTGACCAAATCAGTTGTATTGAGGTCTATTTCCTGGTTTGTGTGTGTGTGTGTGTGTGTGTGTTTAATCTGTTCACTTGTTGTCTATTTTGGGGTCTCACGTAACTCAGGTTGGCCTCAAAAATCGCAGAAAGATGACCCTGAACCCTGACCTTCCTGCCTTAGCCTCCCAAGTGCTGGAATTACCTCTGTGCATCAGTGAACACACAGTTTGTGATTAGCATGAAAACTCTGAGATGCTCTCATCTTCAGTAGGTTAATGTTACTGTTGGGAGGGGTGCAAGAACTTTTATTATTTTATTAACTTTTAATGAAAAATTTTTATAAAATGTATTCTGATCTCACTTCCCCCAGCTCCTCCCAGTTCCTCTCCAACCCCCACCCACCCATCTCCATGCCTGTCCTTTCTCTGTTTAAAAAAAACGAGAAACATACACATTAAAAAAAAACTGCAGAAAAACAAAAATGAAACCAAAACATACAAGCAAAAGACCAATAAGACCTAAAAACGCCTAAACAAAGCAGTGTAACACTGAGGTATACAACAATATCAATGAATTCAGTTGGGTTGACCAAGTAAGTACTCCTGAGCCAGGGCCTCCTTGAAGTCAGTCTCACACAACTTCAATCCCAACCTCATTGGGAGGATCATTTTGGACTTCTGATTTCCTACCTCCTGAGTGACAGGATCACAGGTACGCACCGCCACATCCAGTTTGCATTGATGATGCTGTACAAACTGGATAAGCACTTTGTAGCCTGAAAACTGAGCTCGCCATGTAAGTTTTATTGAATGGAAACAGAGTAAGGTTCTTCTGTGGACAAGCTTAGGTCTACCCTGGGTGTTCCTGTCTTGAGGCTACTGGGCACATTTTTATTAAATATGTGACTTTTGACTTGGAATTATTAAGGTTTCAACAAGATTTCTGGATCTCTGATGTATCACTGTCCTAGTCAGGGGATGGCTGCTCAGTCATGCATAACATTGCCCAGCCATGGCTCGGCTTCCCCTCATGGGCATCACATCTGTCTAGCCCTAGTTTTTGATATATCAAGGCCTTTATGGAAAAAAATTAAAACCTTGAAGCTTTGAAGAGAGTCCTTCCCTTCCCTCAGGAATGTCTGAGAGGCAAGAGGTTTGTAGTAGGACCTCCCTGCAGCAGGACAAGCTTGACCATTCCGTGGGGTCAGGGCATGTCTGTCATCACTCCTGTCTTAACTTTGGAAGCTCTCCTGTGACATACAACAGGATTCAAAGGGAACTGGGACTTCTGCAGCCTGAGCTCAAGAGTGGCTTCTGATCATTGGAAGGAGCCCAGTGGAGCCTTGTCCAGGGAATGGCCCCCCTCAGCCCACTGTTTCCTCACTCACTGTACTTTGTCTCAAGCAACATTTGTAATCCTGTAACGCCGAGACAGCACAGGCCCACAGGAGTTGGCTTCCTGTGACCAGCATGTCCTACTTTTCAATGATAAGACCTCCCTGACAGTTTTTACCTGTTGGGCTCTTGATCCCTTGAGTAGCATGTTGATGACTCTAGCCTATCTCTATGTGGTAGGGTAAAATGTAATGTTTGATTCAGAGGCGCATTGACCTTACAGGAATGCCAGCTCAGTTGGGAGCTGACAGCTGTGTGGCGCAGGACTCTTCTTGGAGGGGGTATCCACCTCTTCAGCCATCCCAGCTACCTGTTCCACATCACCCTGACCCTCTCAGAGGACATATGGTTCAGCATCCCTCTAGCTGCTCCCCATAGGGAGCTCTGCTTTGTGAGCCCCTGGCCAGAGGGCTGAGGCAGAGCTGGTGTAAGTCTCTTTCCACCCACGGCTTCAGCTGCTCTGAGCTAGAGACTTCAAGACTTAAAACTCCCGTCTTGCTGTGAATTCCTCACCGAAAGATACAATGAGCCCATGATTCCCTTAGAAATCAAGGTTAGCATCTCCTGGGTATTGACACCCGAACTTAGCCAACCTCTGACCTCCATACCACCCATCCACAAACACTCATACACATCTCCACGTATCCCTGCACACACACACGCGCGGGCACACACACACACACACACACCTCATTCAGAATGTCATTTCAAGATACCTCTTTGAATTTTCAAAAATATGTCCTAAACCCCTCTTAGCACCTGAGCTTTGTAAGCAACCAATCACCTACTGACACAGCCTAGTGTTTTTTTTACCTTTGGTGGCTGGCCTCTGTGTTGACGGTCCTCCAGGGAAGTTGTGTTTGTGGAAACCCACACATGAGGCATAGACTGGGTGTGACAGCTCTTGTTCAGATTTCTTATACCTGGCTTGTTTGTGGACTCCTTTCTGAGAGGCACTGGCAATGACATAGGACAGAGGAGTAGCGTTGACGGGGAGGGTTTTGTGTATTCGTCTGGTGGGAGGTAGAAGTTTAGGGGATGAATCCGTGTGTGCGCATTGGATCCTCATTACTGTGCAAACATGGAGGCCCTGACACCAACAGGTACTAACTAAACCTGTTGCTTTGTTTGAAATCTACAGAGACAGTAAGTCTCTGGAGTCTACAGAGGCCGGGGACTGAAAAGAGGGAGGCATGGCAGCCTAGGGGCACAGGATTTCTTTGGGAGGTAATGAAAAATGTTTGAAAGTCAGATCATGATGGGGGCTGGCAGACAGCTCAGCTGGTGAAGTGCTTGCCTTTCAAATTCAAAGACCTGAGTTACATCCCCAGAGTCCACTTAGAGTAAAATCTGGGTGTGGTGGGGTATGCTTATAAGACCAGCACCAGGGTGACAAGAAATGGGAGGGCATCTGGGAGCTTCCTGGTAAGTCAGCCTAGCCTCTGTGCCACATCGTACCTATGAGAGGCCCTGATTGTAAAGAATTGTGGGTGATGCCTATGGAATGACACCCAAGATTTTCCTTTGGCTTCCACACACATGTGCACTTAAGAATGTTTATGTGCACAGCACACTCACACACACACACACACACACACACACACACACACACTTGAACATCAATGTACACACACACAAATTAGACAGTGGTGATCACTGCAGAACTCAGCAGCTATACCAAGGACTATGCACACTTTAATGGATGTGTTGTCCGATAGCCAACTGTGTCTCACTAAAAGGATTTTTTTTAGTGAGAACTCTTGCCTCAGCACTCTGGAAGGCTGAAATGGTGACTCAGAGTTGGAAGAATCCTTGGACAGTTCTGACAAGAAGCAGGCACCTATCCCTGCAAGTCAGAAGACCATACAACCTGACACTCAACATAAGTGACTCAAGGTGGTGTGTATGGACATTCTGCGACCAAAGGCCTTAAACTGTGACCCGACTTAAACTTTCCCATACTGAAACACCCAACAACAGCCATGGCTTCTGCTTATTCCACAAACACTCCTCTGTCAGGCAAGGCACCGAACCCTGGGGTTCATTCCACTTACAAGCTCTTCTGAGCAAAAAAAAAAAAAAAAAAAAAAAAAAAAAAAAAGGTAAGATTGTACAGAAGAGGAAACTGAGGCTCAGAGACAAGAAGCAGGTTGTTCAGCATCACAGCCTTAGGTGGAGCAGAGCTAGGAATGGCGCCAACGCATCTAACCAGTATCCCTTGGGCAACCACCTTCCAACTCTCACCACCTTCCCATGATGTACCGGGAGCTCACACCTCATTTGTGGTGTGATATGATGCTCCCTAGAGGACGAGACCACACTCAGCGCAGTCCTCAAGATGCGAATAAGGAACTTTAACTTCCAGGTCCCTTAGTTTGTTCTTCAGAGACACGGGGACACCTCCTTCCCTGCCTTACACACCTCTGATGGCCTCATTTCCACTGTCCTCCAGCCAAACCTGATTTCCTACTGTGCCCAGACATGTGCTATACACTATAGACACAGACACTCTTGAGATATCTTTCTCCTCTTCCCAGTAATATCTGCCTGCCTCAGTGGGCCAGCTGGAGCTGTCCATAAGCAATTCCTGCTCCTCTGCTCATGGGAGAGCCCAGCAGGCACGCCGAGTCAGAATGGGTTCACACTACTTCAGCCGGCACACCCGGTCAGAATGTGTTCACACTGCTTGTAGCAAGTTAGATTTGCCCGCGAAGGAGACTCCACCGAGGTGTTTATTTACTGTTTCCACCTCTGAGGCTACCTGTGCTTTGTTCGGGAGCCACTTCCCTTCCATTGGGCAGGGACGAGCCCTCACAGTAAAATAAGAGAATGAACAAGTCACCAGGGTTAATACTTTCTGTCACCTGGATGCCTCTGGAGGTGACAGGTATGGATTATGTGTGTTTGTCTTTGCTTGCAAAGGCCACACCCTGCAGCGTTACGTCATACTGAAAGCCCGACCAGGCTGAACTTCAGGTCTGGCAGGAACCAGGACTAGAGAGCAGCTTTAGAAACTGCACCTTGCCTGTCAGTGCACCTGTGAACACTGGTTTGTGCTTCTGTCTCCCTGTGTGGATGCAGATGCTAGAGGCCCCCGGGGGAGGTGAGTTTGGATGTCTGTTCCCAGGGGTGGAGTGAGAGAGCCTTTTTTAGGAAGAGTTCAAATGCCTGTACTGCAACTTACAAACACCCAAAAAGGCTGAGAAAGCCTCCCTCTGCTGTCTGTGGCAATGTGACCTTGGGACAGCAGTGCACAGGTAAATGTTTAACAGTCAGCCTTCCAGTAGGCATAGAGGAAGACGGTGATTTGTAAAGTATGCCAGTTTCCATGGTGTAGATACCTCTCTATCTTAGTAACCTTTAAGCTACCAAGTAAGGCCATTGGCTTACACAGCTAGCTGCCCTAGAGTTTCCACTGCTAGAACAAATTGTAACCTCAAAAAGCTCAGTTTTCCTATCTGTAGGATGGGGCTGGTGTGAAGTGTTGTGCAGACATTAACTATCCTACAAGCTCGTCTGGAATGCTGTAGTTAGCTGGTTAGTGACTCCAAGTATGTTCTAGAACATATGAGGAAGCGGTCAGAGCACCAAGACAGAGACAACAGGGAGGCTGTGTGTGGTTTTGACAAGTGGTTTGTTCTGTGCAGGGATGTTGCAATTGACACTTTAGGTCTTTGCTTTGTTGGTTGACCTGCTAAGGAGTCCGGGTTAGGAACTGAGGGGAGGGCACCATGGCAGGGTCCTCAGCTCACATGCTTAACTCTGCCCTCCCTCCTGACTCATATTCCCACAGATGGCTCAAGTGGCATCACAGAGCCTTCCCGTCTTACAGTCAGGATGGCCCTGGCTCTCTCCCAGCCCATTAAGATGTGGTGATCTGCCAGGAGGGTTTGACTTGATCCAATTCTAAGAGGAATTTCTGGTGCAGGGACAATTTGAGGTCTCCAGGTGGCCTAAAAGTTCTATAAAATTCCAGGAGTTTCTGTCACATTTCAGACCTTCCTGTGTCTATAGGTTCCTGACTGTCCTTTGTGACATTCAGCTGACTCAGGCTTTGGTGCCCAGGCTGCTGCCCCAGGAATCAGTGAGATTCACATAGGCTGTCCTGCCACCCTGGGGCCTGCTGTTGACTACTGTCTCAGGGAAGTTGAGGCACGTGGCTGGAGAGGGAAGGGCTAGATCGAGTCCCTTAATTTCCAGAGCAGAGTCTATCTGATTGTTGCCTGAGAGCCTTGCAACCTGTCCATTAGGACTGTACCACAAGGTAAAATTTCAGCAGTCAGAGAGAGGGCAAGGGAGAGCGCTGGCCTGGTGAGTCATGGCAGTCACAGGCGAGTCCAGGAAGTCACTCTTGGAAGGGAGGGAAGAATGAATGATGATGTCATTCTTTCTGAGACTCACCTTCTTGTGCAGCAGGCAGGTGGAGCACGGAGAGCAATCTGAGTCATTCCAGGTATCCACCCGACTGCACAATGGTTATCTCAGAGCCTCCCCACCTCGAGGGGAATCGGATGAACTAGATTTGAGCCTGGGCTGTTTCTATCCTCAGGAGCCAGGCAGAAGGGTGAGCAGGTTGCCACAGACAAGGCAAATGGAGGACAGGGACACCTTTCTAATAGAAGCCACAAGCAGGGCAGGTAGACAAGAACAGAGCCCTCCTGTGGGACTGTTTGCACCAAGTAATAACCCTGATTACCAGACTCACAAGGTATCAGAGGAGGAGGTCGCAGAGGCCAATTCAAGAGAAGGCTCATTTGGACCACTAATGACAGGGTAGCCTCGTGTGTAGCTTCTGGTAACTACCACTTGCCACAGCAGGAAATGAGCTGCAGAGTAAACTGCGCATTAAGCACCCCGTGCATTTATTTAACTGCTTGCGTTTCTCATTTCCTGTACCGCTCCAGCTCAAAGAAAGGGAGTGGGAGGTGGGAGAGATGTGCTTAGAAGGCGACAGAAGTCAGAGAGTTAGGCGGTGAAGCCGTGTCTGTAGCACAGACTCCCAAGGGGGTAGGCATCCTTCTGTAAGCGTGTAAGGCTCATATTATGCGTGTGTGCATGTGTGAGTGCTCACGTGCATGAATATGCATGCATACATGCATGTGTGTGCACTTGTATGTGCATATGTGTGTTCATATGTGTGCATGTATGTGCACATATACATGTATGTGTGATAATATGTGTGCATGTGCGTGCATGTGTGTGTACATATACATGTATGTGTGATAATATGTGTGCATGTGTGTGTGCATGTGTGTGCACATGTACATGTATGTGTGATAATATGTGTGCATGTGTGTGCGCATGTGTATGTGTGTGTGCTCGTATGTGTGCGCATGGTGTGTCCATGTATGTGTCCATGTTCGTGCATGTGCGTGTACGTGTGTGTGTGTGTGTGTGTGTGTATGTATGTGCGTGTGTGTTCTAATGGAGCAGAAGCCAGGGGATGATGTCAGATATCCTTCTCTATCATGGTCCTCCTTATTCCCTTGAGACAGGATCTCTCATGGAGTCACTGTTTTTTTCTGGACTGGCTGGCCAGAAAGCTTCAGTGATCTCTGCTCCCTACAGCACATGGATTACAGGTACATGCATGGTCATGCCAGGCTTTTAGTGTAGGTGCTGGCGATCAAAACTCAGGTCCCCATCCTTGTGCAGCTAAGATTCTTACCCACTGAGCCATTCCCACAATTCCTAGAGTCATCATCACAATGAAAAGCCCCCCTCTCCCCCATGGGTGCAATCCAGGCAGTCTGAACCTGAGAAAGACTCCAACCTTGTTCTGTGCAGGGGCTGCTAGAATGCTGTGTGGGGCAGGCAGCTCTTCTCACCTTTGTATTCTGAGAGTTTTCCCCAGTTGCTTATTTGTTTACTAGCAGGCATCCCTTTCCAGTGATGCAGCTGGGTGTCCTCTTCTGAGCTGGCTAATCAGAATCTAGAGCATCTGCCTGTTTCCTCCTGTATTGGATCACATTTTTCTATGGAAATCCCAGCCTCCTGCAGTTTCCAAGTATGAGCCTTGGAGCAGACTGTTTTAGTTGTGGGATCTTGGGCAAGGTGTTCACGTCTTCTTGTTTGGGTTTCCTGTAAACCCTGTATTCTGTAAAACAAGAACAGGGAGCAGTACCCCGTGTGGTCTGTCTGTGCTTAGCACACCAGGACAGTACAAGGTCTGGAACACAGTGTTTAGTAAATGTCACCTGTAATAGTGATTGCCTAATGTTCTTATGTGTGTTCGTGTGTTTTTTGGGGGGTGCGTGTGCATGTGTGTGCAAATGTGTAGAGGTCAAAGGGCATCCTCAGTTGTCCTATGTTCCTCAGGAACTGTCCCACCTTCTTTTAGAGACAGGGTCTCTGATTTTTACCTGGAATTCACGGGGCTCCTCCTGGCCCCAGTTCTCCTGTGCTGGTTACAAGTGCAAGCCACAATCCTACACACCTGCACACACCACACACATATATGCACACATACAAATGATATGGAGAAACCACCAGATGGCTGGACTTGTGCATCATTCCAGCTGTGAATCCAGCTGTTGCCAGGAATGCGGGCTGCTTACTTCCCTCTGACGGACAGCAGATAGAACAAATGGCTGCGTGTGCCAAGAGAGGTTCAACACACAGATCAAGAGGTTACTGGAATCCTGTCTTACTACTTTTATGTATTCTTTATGTTCTGTGGGTCACATGACCCCAGCTATACAGTACCTGCTCTTAAATATGACAGAAGTTTCCTCACCAAAGAATTTTCAGTACTGTGAAGATACTGTGACGTACTCTTCCCTCCTGAATGCTGACACTTCACTAGCTGAACAAATGTATCTCAAATTGCAGTTCCCAAGATTCCCCATTAAACCTTCCCTCCCTCCCTCCTTCCTTCCTTTTTTTTTTTTTTGTTGCAGTTTTTGAGCAGAATAGGTCAGCAAAGATATAGGAAAGGAGACCTTTGACCCCTCCATGCTGTCTCAGAAACTCAGACCTGTGTCAGAACCTGAGGTGTCCTGGGCTGGACCTTGTCGGTCAGGTTGGATTTGGAGAGGTGGGACAGACAGGAGCCATTTTAAACAGGGTACACAAAGCATGTGGAGACCTTGGGGGAAACACTGCTGTGAGATCAGGAAGTGGCCTCAAGCTGCTCAGAAGAGATATGTGAGCTAATCCCACTACGTAACATTCAAGTGCTTGCTCTCTTGAGTCCAGACTACCTGTGTTCAAAACTCCTCAGCATGATGAGTACTCAGCTGATGGAATCTCAGAGGCTAGTGTTACTGACATTCCTGAGGACAGCAGAGGACCTTGAACTTGTCACATTGTAACCTGAAGAGCTAGTGGGGGTTTCTCTGTAGTTGTTTTGTTTTGTTCTTTTAAACATAATTACTTAAAAAGAACATAGAATAAAGGAATTGAGATATAAGACAGTAAGCTCCATGCCTAACACCAAGCTTCCCTCATTGTTGATATGTAAGTGCAATTCATTTGTTATAATAAACCAGACAGTGTTTCTAACAGCCTTAACTAAGGCCAGTGTTTCTTAGTGTTTTTAACTTTATATTTTGGGAATAATTATATAATTTATAATTTATAATATAAATATAATTATATTATAAATTATAAATTATAAAATATATTATTATATAAATATAATATATTTATAATATAATAATTATAATTTATAATATATAATAATTATATATTATAATATAATATTATATATTATAATTTATAATATATAATAATTATAATTATAAATAATTTATAATTATATCATTTCCTCATTTCTCCCTCTCTCTTTAATTCGTGGTCTCTTTCTCTTGGTTATTGTTGTTTATATATAAACATATAAACTCAGTCCACTCAATCTATTTAATGTTATTTATATGTAAATGACTCCAGGGCTGACCACTTGGTATTGGATAATCAGTTAGGGTACTCACGCCTGGGGAAAACTATCGCCGCCTCCCTGCACACCCCTGTACCTCAAAGGCTGAGGAAGACGGTGACATTGGCGTTTCTCAATATTTCATATAATCCAGAGTACATGTAACTCACCTGAGTCCTGACACAGGTCCAGGATCTTTCCTTCCCTGGAGTGTTTCATTTCACATGTCCTAGCTTCATGTCTGTCTCCAAGAGGGATGTACCGTGAGCAAGATGAGATTGGTTGTGGGTTTGATCGAAGGGGTGCAGGGTGGCTCTGTAACAGCCTCTGCCTCTGGACACCGGAGGTTACTCAGGGTTGTGCCTTCTAATCTCATGCCTGTGCTGGAGCTCCAGAGGTGTGGCTGGACCACTTTGACTGTGGAAGTGAACCACAGCTCCTAGGGTTTAGCTTGCAGTAGGCAACATTGTCAGAAGGGCCAAAGCCTCTCCAAATGTGGTGCTATGCCCTGGAGAAATCTACATCTCAGGCACTGGTTCTTTTGTTTCATTATTACTCAGAAAGCGTGCAATCCTTCTTTGGGAGTTTCCTGCACTTCTCCTAAGATGAGCAAGCCATGGAAGATTTTCATGGTTCCTACACACACACACACACACACACACACACACACACACACACACATATGTACACACACACACACCTTCCAGGATAAATCATTGACCACTAGGAAGAGTGGGAAGAGTTGGGAAGCCTTGGGCAAAGGGCACATAACAGGAATATGAGCTCTTTATTGCTTGGTTTCCCCATCAGTAGAAGAAGCAGAGAGCACTCAGGCTCTGATGGAGTCATCAATGTGAAAATTAGCAAAAGTGAGTGACTCTGTGAGTGCAGCACTGATGTTGCAGACACAGTGAGTGCAGCACTGTTGCAGACTCAGTGAGCGCAGCACCTATGCAAGGCTGCTGCAGGTGTCTGAGCACATGTCGGCACACTGGAACAACCAACACTGCCATGCACTTGGTAATAACCAAGCCTTTGAAGACAGCCGAATAAAATGAACCCCTGTGCTCACCTTGTAAAAGGAGGGAGACTCTGTCTACATTGATTTTGTTAGGATAAAACACACAGTGATTTTGTATCTGTGTGTGTATGTGTGTGTGTGTATGTGTATCTGTGTGTGTGCATGTGTGTGTATATGTGTCTGTATGAATATGTGTCTGTATGTGTGTCTGTGTGTATGCATGTGTATGTTTGGTGTGTCTGTGGTGTGTGTATCTGTGTGTGTGCAAGTGTGTGTGTGTATTTATGTGTCTGTGTGAATATGTTTCTGTATGTGTCTCTGTGTGTGTATATGTGTGTGTGTGAATATGTGTCTGTATGTGTGTCTGTATGTATGCATGTATATGTTTGTGTGTGTCTGTGTGTATGTTTGTGTATGTGTGTGTGTGCATATGTACACACATGAGCTCAGGCTGCCAGATGAAGGAAAGGCAAGTAGTCTATCTATCTCTGGTTGACGGTGAAAGTCCTTTCCAGGCATGGAAACCTTCGGTATAATACATCTTTCTAAAAGGAAATGTCTACAGAATGCAGATGTTGGTCCCTGCTCTGACGGGGGTGGGGGGCAGTTGCTAGCATTTGAGCTGGCCTCTTTATTCACATACACAGAAAAGCTGAGAGCGGCAGATCTTCCTTCTGTCATTGTCAGTCTGACTGGCTGGCTTAGCAATATGAAACTGAGAGTCACGAGAATCTCGGGGTTTCTTAGGCAGAGACTCACCCTCTGTTTCAGGGATGCCCCATGTTCTCGTGTCATTTCTAGAGAGAATGGGCCCTGCTAGTTGTAGTGGTGCATACCTGTAGGACATGCTGAACAGGGTGGTCTTCAGAGGCGTGCTATAAATCCTGTCTTTAGTGTCCTAATTAATGAGAATGCTAACATTCACACCATGATGGTTCAGTGGTTAAGACCCACACTGGTCTTGGAGAGACCTGAGTTTGGGTTCACAGTAGCCATGTAGTGCATCCCACAACCACCTGTAATGCTCCAGGAATCCATTCCTCTTTCCTGGTCTATATGGACACTGTAGTCACATGTGCAAAACCACACATATACACACATAATTAAAAATAAAAGTAAAATCACTTTTCAGGAAAAAAATTGCTAACATTCTTCATCTGGAGTATGTGTGAGAATTGCTTGAGGAATTTACTAGGAGGAGATGCCTGACCTCTACACCTGGGCAAATATTGGGGATTTTTTTTTATTAAAGACACAGGGATTTATAATTCAAGGGTCAGCACAATTAATATGGTGATAGCCAGGATCCTGGGCCCACTAGAGACATGCACTGTCATACACATGTCATAAATGTATGTGATACACTGACATATGCATAAACTGTCCTACATATGTCATAAATGTATGTGATATACTGACATACACATATGCTGTCATACATGTGTCATAAATGTATGTCATACACTGACATACACTGACATGCACATGTCATAAATGTCATACATTGACATACACATGCACTGTCATACATGTGTCATAAATGTATGTCATACACTGTCATGCACATGTCATAAATGTATGTCATACACTGACATACACATGCACTGTCATACATGTGTCATAAATGTATGTCATACACTGACATACACTGACATGCATATGTCATAAATGTATGTCATACACTGACATACACATGCACTGTCATACATGTGTCATAAATGTATGTCATACACTGTCATACACATGTCATAAATGTATGCCATACACTGACATACACATGCACTGTCATACATGTGTCATAAATGTATGTTATACACTGTCATACACATGTCATAAATGTATGTCATACACTGACATACACATGCACTGTCATACATGTGTTATAAATGTATGTCATACACTGTCATACACATGTCATAAATGTATGTCATACACTGACATACACACAAACTGTCAGTCTTCTCCCTAAAAGCTAAATCCTAGTTGTTACTTGTGGAACTGTGTGTAAAACTGGCTAGCTAAATAACTTACAACAATTTCCTGCCTTATCCTATCAGTCTGGGAGGATTGTAGCAGGTTCAGAAGAGCTTCCGTGGGATCCTCTGCACTCACACTAGCTGCTACTCTGAGTGGCCGCTCAGCATCTCTGAAGACCGGTTCCCTCATCCACCAAGCGGGAGCACCTCTGCTCATCCCGCTGCCAGGCAAGGCTGGTGCATCTGGAATAAGTGACTTACGTGTAAGAACCATGCCCGGTATTAGAAAGGCACCCAGTGATGATAACTGTTCTTGTCAACATGAGTTAACTGAGGAAACTGAGCAAGTGCTATTGAGAGAGCCTTCCTCTTAGTGCCCATGTGACTAGATTCTTGGCCTTGCTGCATATTGCTCTCTGAGATCCCGATAGCATGCGCCCTCCGTCCCCCAATTCCTGTAGAAAATATGAATTTGGAGGCAAATGCAGGTTTTCGAGAGAGATCTTATCTGGTAGATAAAGGAATGCAGATGGCTTCTGATGCTGGATTCCCTGCTTCTTGACATTCTTGGGATCCAGGCAACCGCTGCCTCCCGCATGTGGGTCACATATGTGTAGCTTGAAACCACACCTGCTCCCGATCAGAACCTCACAAGAACCTTGATCTCTAGAAAATGGGATCAGAAACTGGTTGTTTGCACTGTCTTGGCCAAACCCTTTTCAGCAAAATGAGATGGTTTGGGGAGGGCAGGCGGGGGGGTGCATTCTTCTCAGAACAATGTGCTATTATACATGGCAGAGCACACAGCCAGCTTCTGGCTCTATCGTCCTTTCTACATTGAGTCTTAGCAGTCTCGTGTTAGCGGCCCAGGGGAGTTTTCCTAAATGACAAAACCTTTTAAAAATGTCACTGGTCTTTGCATTGGTTGATCAAGTGTAGATTCCCTAATAAGTCATGTGGATTCTAAGGCTCTTCATTGGACCAGGAAGTCGCCAGCGATGCAAATCTATTGATAGTCTATGGCCAAGGTAAACTGCAGAGGCACAAGCCCTTGTGGTTGGCTGAAACCCGGTGTTACCTCACTGCCTCCCTCCTTCCCCTCCACAGTTCAGGCTGTGCACCCTACTCTGAGACCAGGACAACCAAATTAACATTGATTCTCTGACAACTGTGCCCTGCAGCAGACAGGATCTCTGTAAACCCCTCATATGCACTGGACCTAGTTCAGTCTCCTTTGACTGGCAGGCAAGGAAGCAGGTCACATGCAGAGGGATCCAGGCTTCCCAGAGTGTTATTATTTTTAAATTGTGTGCTCATGGTATGTGTGAGGATCTGCATACGCCACAAGACTCTCATAATGGGCCTCCAGTGGATTAGATGAGCCCCCAAATTAAGATGGAAAACGTTCTCTGAAGGTGGCAATGAGACGCTGCCCCACACAGCCTAAGTAGTTACCAGTGCATGAGCGTTCTGCTCTGAGAGGGGGGCTGGGGCATACAATACAGCTAGGAGAGGAACCAAACAATCTGTAAGAAATGGTCTCCACCTGCAAGGAACCATGGATTTACAGGGAACTCTTGCTGGAACGTGCTAAGTCAGCAAAAAGATACCACAAGTGCTGACTGCAAATTATTAAATGAAACAAGATTGTAATGACCCAGTGTGCAGTCCTTGAAACTTTGAAGTGAAAGGCAGAGATAGCATGGTCCGAATGAACAAGCACATGCATGCCCCCAGTGGACTGTCAGAGCTGTGTCCCCAGTGGACTGTTAAGGCTGCCACTGACCCACACATGTGTGGATACAAGATTGTGGGGTACGGTCTGTGTGTCCAGATCATGCTCATTGAATGGCCGAGTATGCATCTCCCTAGTCTCATGGATCGTTTACCAATAAGGTCCATGAGGGTGGTTGGTTTGGGATGTCGGTGTTCGTTAAGTTCCCGGCTATCAGGAGGTAGATCAACTTTACTTTGGGTGATTCAAGGCTTATAAAGTTTTGGGGGACCGAGGGTAGGAACATCCAGGATAAGCAAAGGCTGAAGGCTTAGAGAACTGAAAGGCCTTATTAGCAAGAGGAAGCATTTCAGGAATCTCAGGTGCCAGCTGAACAGGTTTTATCAGGAGAAAGGAAATTGATCCTGTAAATCTAACTGAGGCTACATTTCATTCCTCTGGTAGAGGTGTGGGGAAGGGGTGGCTTAGAATTCCCCAGACAAGGTCAGAGAAGGAGAAGCCCCTGTTAATGAAGGGAGTCTCCAATATTGTGCCAAACCCAGGGGCTGTCTGGTTAGGGTGGACTTTGACCTTACGTTTTCCCACAGGTGAGCGGCTCATCCGCCACTGTGTGGTGGGGATAGTCACGCATCCTTGTACAGACGGTTTCCTGGTAATGCCTCCTTCTCAACCGGATCGTTTGCTGTTTCTTTCCAGTGGCCCATCCTCAGGATCCTCACCACTCCTCGGAGAAGCCTGTCATTCACTGCCATAAATGCGGGGAGCCATGCAAGGGCGAAGTGCTTCGGGTCCAGACCAAGCATTTCCATATCAAATGTTTCACCTGCAAAGGTACGGTACCTCTAGCCCGCTCAGTACCTCCAGCGCCCGCTCAGTAAGTACCCCAGTGCCTGCTCAGTACCTCCAGCGCCTGCTCAGTACCCCAGTACCCGCTCAGTACCTCCAGCGCCCGCTCAGTACCCCAGCGCCCGCTCAGTAC
>NW_021604568.1:16520893-16521808 GCF_004785775.1 Grammomys surdaster | reverse complement strand
CCCCAGTACCCGCTCAGTACCTCCAGCGCCCACTCAGTACCTCCAGCACCTGCTCAGTGGTGTGTAGCTATCAGTACTCGGTCTCTGAATGTCACCCCAGACCCTCGGATGATGTCTGAATGCTTTAACAAGTTCTTAACCCGTTCATCTCTGGTTTAGCCGTAGATTCGACTTTAGGGGGACAGAGACCTTTTCAAGGCAAAGTCCTGGAGCATTCATTGAGACCCAGATCCTGGGGGTGAGGGGTTGGGGAGGGGTGTTATAGAAATACATTGAAAATGGAGTCTTGAAATTTTGTGTTTCCTATTTTTTTGTCCTCTATGAAAGAAAAGATTTCTAGTGAAATAATTTTATTATCCACAATTTATGGAAGGACTTTTAACATAAGGTGCACACAGCTAGAGAGATGGCTCGGTGGTCAGGAGCACTTGCTGTTCTTGCAGAGGACCCATGTCGGTTCCCAGCACCCATGTGAGGGCTCTAACCACCATCTGCAGCTCCAGTGCCACAAGCTATGATACCATCTTTGGGCCTCAGTGAACACATCATGTATATGCTTCATATACACACGTGTAGACAAACATTCATATACATAAAATTTGAAAAACACAAAAACCCTTTATAAAGAAAAGGTCAGGTGCTAAGTCACTGTGCCTATGTGTGCTCAAACATGTGAGACGTAAAAATTAACCCTCCATTCAAAAAAGCAGCTGCCATCTACATGAGACCAACTTTCAAGGCCATGTCCTGCAGCTCAGTCTGGACTCTCTGGTATACCATGTCTCGTATACCAGTGTCCTTCAGGGGAAGCACAGAAGGAAAGCACTTGGTGTGTACTTTGAGAAACAGGTCACGGAGTTCTGGAAGTGTCCGGGTGCTTGGGATGTGCATGTGTACAGTGTTCAGAGAGGAGCG
>NW_021604568.1:16512296-16520883 GCF_004785775.1 Grammomys surdaster | reverse complement strand
GGGCTTCTGAGCATGCTCCCTGGAGCACGGGCTTCTGAGCATGCTCCCTGGCCTCACTTCGCACTGCCCTGTGCTCCTGTCCTTGGAACCCAGGCATCCTAGTACAGACACTGCACTGCCACCTAAGCCACTTGCCCATGGCCCAGAGGCTCCCGGGTGGTTGATAAGCATCTAGTAACCATCAGCTGTGTGAAAGAGGAGGGTGCTTTCCTGGACTCTGTGTCAGTTGCTTCTCCCATTGCATGTAAGCTTTACAGGAGAGAAGCTAGAAGGAGGGGGAGTGGGCGGAGTTAGCTCCATCCACTAAGCTCAGTGCTGAGTGCATGCAAGCGCTGGCTGATGACTGTGTTATTACACTCAGAGTTCTGTTAAATGCCTAGAGCGTATGTGCTCTTGACACAGGAAGAAACTGGCAACTAAATTGATTTAAAAGAAGTATTTTAATGCATATATATATATATTCACATATATAATATATAATATAAACATAATATATACATAATATGTATAATATATGTATATACTACATACAATATGTAACATAATATGTATAATATATATAAATAAAATGTATACATTATCCACATAACGTACATATTATGTGGTGTATATATTATACATATATGTATTATATGCAGGGATTATTTGATCCTTCTTTTAAAAAGAACCCTCTGGAATAAGTGTGGCCAGCTGGAGTGTTGAGACATCCCACACGGATCCTCAGGATGCAC
Source organism: Grammomys surdaster (assembly GCF_004785775.1). NCBI lineage: Eukaryota > Metazoa > Chordata > Mammalia > Rodentia > Muridae > Grammomys > Grammomys surdaster. The sequence goes on along the minus strand of NW_021604568.1, from coordinate 16,520,152 downwards.
GGGTGCCGAGCGTTCAGCTGTGTAGACCGTGTGCTATTACATTACCTGAGATCTGAAGCTTGCATGGGCCTCATACTGGTAACCATAGATACACAGTGCTGAACCTAGAGGAGCTGGGCCCCATACACAGGCGCCACATGCAGCATGTCTGAGGACTGGTTTCTGGTTCTACCCGATTTGGGTAACTTGGTGTCAGCATTTTTGTAATTGAGCCTTTTGCTCATGAATTTCCAGACACCTGCCTCACGAAGTAGATGAGGCATGAAATAAATAGAACGTGTAGGTGACGGCAGCCACACATCTGTCTGATCCCCCTAGTGAACTTTAAGAGATTCAGAGACACAGCTCCCTGTCCTCTGGTGATTTCTTGGTTCCCTTATTTTCTGGTTTAAATCCACTGACTGAGCTTAGCGTCTTTATGTTGGAGATGTGTACCTTGTCTCATGCTGTAAATGCGTTCCCGATGCCTTGCATGCTTTCCTTAGGCTGCCTCCTGCTTTAGAGCATGTGCTATGTCTTAGGAACTTGGAAATTTAGCAAAAAGCTGCTAAAGCAAAGAAAGTCATCTACTCCTGTAAGCTTCTGTCTTCTTGCAGGGAGTCTGCCAGTGTTGCTGTCTTGTGTCCCAGGCCTCCGGGGTTAATCTTTTACCATGGAGGGTAGGATACTCTGAAGGGGATCCAGGGCTTCCCAAAGATTCTAGCGATCACTACTCAAAGCCACATGTGCAACTCAAAATATTCTAATAGCTGTGTTAGAAAGGTGAAAAGGGACAAGTCCATTTAATTTTCATAATGTATCTCATTTGGCTGCATGTGTCAAAATACTATTTTAATTAGCATAGCGTTTGAGCTGTCTGGCTTTCTTTTTTTTTTTTTTTTCACTCTAGCTTAACACATGTCAATTTGGACTCGTCCTATTGTGAGTGCTCCAAGGCCACCTGTGGATGGCGTGTACCGTCTTGGACAGCGTAATGTCACAGATTCCCTGAGGCTTGCATTCTTGAGCTTTCCCACTCCAAATTCTTAGACGTCCTATAGGAAGACTAAGTGTTGCTTCACCTCTCATTGGTTTGCATTCTTTCTCCATTTCCCTGATACCACTGGCCTCCAGCAGCTAGGGGTTTTGTTGTTTGTTTTTATCCAATTTTACTACATATCTGGAGAAATGGAGGGAAGTATAAAGCACAGGGAACAGGTGACAGCCTCCCTCAGGCCATCTTCAGTCCAGTGTGATTCTGTAGACCAGGGCCTGCCTTCTACTTCTTTACCCCTTCCTTTCTTCTCTTCCTCTCTTTCTCTTAAATTTTAAAAATTATTTTATGCATATGGGTGTTTTGCCTGTGTGTATGTCTGTGTACCACATGCATACAGTACCCACAGAGGCCAGGAGATGGCGTTAGATCCCTGGAGCTGGAGTTATAGACTGTTGTAAGCCACCATGAAGGTAGTTGGTTTTGAACCCAAGTCCTCTGGAAGAAAAACCAGTGCTTTACCCACTAAGCCATCGCTCCTTCCTTCCTTTCTGTTTTCAATTAAAAGACTGCATTTTTTAACGAACAATTTTAGAGTTATAGAAACAAACAAATAGCCTATACAAGCAGGGCCATTTTTCCATTTGCTGCCATTTTGATAGGACTTAACTCTCCACAGAGATGCCCCTCCAGCCTATCAGATCGGGATGAAGGGTCTGTAGGTGGCCTCAGAGCCCAGCTCAGGATAGGCTGTTCTCTTCCTTACCCACCCGCCCCTGACTGCAGCTGAGCTCTCACACACGGCTTATGTTTTCTAGTTACAGCTGGAGTCTTTTGCTGTTCGACAGCTAGTGAGCCAGTGTCTTGGAATGAAAGAGCTGGGGCCAGAACATATGCCAAAGAAGCTTTTGTCAAAAGTTAGTTCAGTGCTGTGAACTCTCCTGCTGTCTTGCACACATGCACACACTATATCTACAGAGCTTTATTTCTTGAGTGTAGCCAAGGATGTTTTCTGTGATTTGAAAGGGCTAAGATTCCTGTGGCAGAGAAAAGAAAAGATGAATGAGTTTTGCTTAAAACAATGGCCTCAAAAGAAGAGAGAAAGAGGACATTGAACATCCTGCACGAGAACCACGCAAATGACAACATGAGAGAGGGCTGTTGGGGTCAGAGAGAACACAGAGGGAGGAGCTGACATTTTAAGCTAAGTCCCAAAGACTAACTGGGAACATATTTGGCCAAGAGGTTGATTCTCTTAGTCTTCAGGGTAGCCTACCAGTTCTGTATTTTGTTTTGTTTTGTTGTTTTTGTTTTATAAATGCTTTAGAGTTTTCTGATATTAAAAAAAAGAATTTAGAGTATTTCCCTAAAAATATGCAAGAGAAACAATACCCACTATGACAACTAATATATCAAAGTATTAAAAATATCTACTGTATGATGGAAGTGAATTAAAACTCATATGTAAAAGATAGTTAAAAGTGCCCTACACTGAGACATCTGTCCCTTCTTGGAAGTCATTCCTTCCAGAGAAGCAAGCTGCATAAATATCCAGCAAGTCCACACCAAAGTGGAGGTGGATGCACTGAAGGAGTTTTGAGGTTTCTGATTCTCCTGTAGGCATTGGATACAACCCACCAGAGCAAGGCAGGGGGAAATGGAAAGAATGTATCACTACAACAGTATCACAGAATGAATAGAATGTGAAGGGGTCATGGAAACCTCCCCACACCAGGAACAACATCACAGAACGAACCAAAACAACTGCTTTCTGTTACAGAATGATTGTTGACAGTTAACAGAAAAAAGGGAAAGTTACCCAGTAGGTTGACCAGAGCTCTTCCGTCTACCACAGCTCCTCCTACCGCTTTTTGAGCTAACCATCTCTCTAGTAGATCCTAAGCCCCTTGGAGGCAGATTTCCTTCCCGTTGTTTACTGCTGACTACCCAGGGCAATGCCAACAGTACAACACAATATACAAATGAACAGTTCAAGAACTGTATAGCTTACTGGCCCATTAGTAAATTCTGTGAGTGAAACAGGCTGCCAATGGTATTTATCACAAGCTTACTACCACGAGTGCCCTCTGATGGAGTCTAGGCAGTGACTTCCAAGTCTATCTGTCCCTGTTCACTGAGCCACCACCTGCCTGGCAGAGGTAGCTGACAGGAACTTAAGTGGACATATGCTCTTGGGCTGTCCTTACTACTGCTAAGACTTTGCCCTGTGCTCACGTGGGTACTGATCTTGGGCCAGTTTGTGGCTCAGTGGAAAACTGGTAAACTTCAGAAACATGGAAGCAGTTTCTTGTAACCCCCAACCCCCACCCAGAGCTAAGTCCAGGCTTTTAATACCTACTTGGAAGAATCCTAGGCATTCAGACACAAATGAAAAGGCAGGAAGAGACAGGGCACAGGGACAACAAAGATATTTGAATGATCTCCCTTACCACAGGCAAGAAGCTGAATTCATGCTATTTTCCCCCCTAGGAAATTATAGGCCTGAGTGTTTGTTATGTAGTCTGTCACTGTGTGATCTTATCAAATAAATGTAATGCAAAGCTTTTAAAATATTCATTTTAAGTTCCAAACTGGGATAAGTGTTCATATTTTCCCTTTAATATACAGTACATATACTCCATAATATTTATAATATGGATGAATGAAATGTTTATAGTTAAATGATATACTAATTATAGCCAGTTATATCTAAATTATTACATCTAAGAGACTAAATCGTGATTGCAGTAAATGTTTGGGAATGGGGGAAGGAAGCCGTTGTTTGTTTGGTTTTTATGTTTCCCAGCGTGACATTTTTACACAGTGAGAAAATTATTACCCTTATTTTTCAGTTCATCTAATGTCATGAAACCAAAATTCTTTACAACAAAGAAATAACATTTTAAGTCTACAGGAGTGGTATCACCATTCAAATTTAATTATACCATTGAATATTGCTTTTTAATATTCTCAGTATTTTTTCCTCAGATTGTTTCTTTGTAGGAAGCTGACCCTGGCATTTGATTTATTGCTCTGCTATACACTTTTTCAAAAATTATTAATAAGGGCCTATTTCCAAAGACATTGTGGAATTGTTGTAGCTCAGTTAGCAGGATGCTCATTCAGCATTTTCAAAGCCCTGGGTTCAATCCCAAGTGCTGAATACATGAATCATGGTGCCACTTGGCTGGTAATCCCATGGTTACACTCAGGAAGTAGAGGCAGGGGGATTACAAGTTCAAGGTCATCCTCAGCTATATAGGAAATTTGAAGCTAGCCTGGACTACGTGAGGCTCTTTCTCCAAAAATTAAAAGTTAAGACATCAAGTAAATATCAGTAGTAGGGTGAACGGCAATAAATAAATAAATAAATAAATAAATAAATAAATAAATAAATTGTACTGGGGTGACTGTGGGCAAGTTTGGAGAGAGATGGATCCTGGAGTCCCCGTGAGACTCCTCTCTGAAATGATGAGGCAGCTGTGGTGGGTTTAATAGTCTACCCTATCACCTTGTAACTATGACAGTATAAATGTCATCAAGCATGCTTCTGGCAGGTTTTACTCAGAGCTACTGAAGGTTGGAGAGTCATTGGACAGTGTCATGCAGGAGCTAACTGTACCTCGGGCATGCCCCTCCTCTTAGTTTGTTCAGAGAAAATATTTTAGATTTTATTTTTATTGTTGTGTATGTTTGTGTGAGCATATGCCACGTGTGTGCATTACCCGTGGAGGCCAGAAGAGGGCATCAGATATCCCAGAGCTGGAGTTTTCACGTGATTGTGAACCACCTGATGTGAGTGCTGGGAACCGAACGTTTGGAAGAGCAGCAAGCACTCTTAGCCACCGAGCCAAGTCAGCAGCCCCAAAGCAAGGGTCCTATATCTAGTCAAGTATTGTATACCAAACTGGAGAAAGACGACAAAAATCAGATACTTTGATAAGATTCCCCAAGACCTTAAAACATCTTTCCCCATGTTTAAAGTACAAGCAGAAGGATTTGGTGTTTTAGGTTTTCTATTGTGAAGACCAAACACCATGACCAAAATATAAGTTGGGGAGGAAAGGGTTATTTGGCTCACACTTCCATTTTGTAGTCCATAACTGAAGGAAGTCAGGACCGGAACTCAAGCAAGGCAGGAACCTGGAGGCAGGAGCTGATGCAGAGGCCATGGAGGAGTGCTTCTTACTGGCTTGCTCCTCATGGCTTGCTCAGCTTGCTTTCTTACAGAACACAGGACCACCAACCCAGGGGTGGCACCACTTACAATTGGCTGGGCCTTCTTCCGTCAGTCACTAATTAAGAAAATGCCTTTCAGTTGAATCTTATGGGGGCACTTTCTCAATTAAGGTTCCCTCCTCTCAGATCCAGAATTCAGGTTTGAGATGGCTTGCCAAACGGAAGACGTGAACATGTTTGACCAGGATACCCAAGTGTGGCTGTGAATTCTCAATACATCAGAAGCATCGAGGACACAGATTTTCCTCTCATCTGACCACCAGGACATCCCAGTGCCATTACGTGGGTACTGGCTGCAAGGAGCTCTCAGACAGAAAACAGGCAGACTGATCTGGGGTTGTACAAGCACAGTTTGTTGAACATACAGACCTCATCATGGTCCTGTGAGACTGTAAGGACAGTTGAGCCTCTGCCATTTGGGGAAGAAAAATAAGCCTATATGTGGTTTAGGACAAATATGACTTCATCCCCAGAAGAATCCAGTTTATCTGAGGTGAATTATCAAAGAGCCAGCCACACTTGTGACTCCCGAGTGCAGCTGTAGAACTCCGAGTCCACAGCTGCTGCCGAGAGTGTGCATCACTCACACCTCCTCGTGCTCCATGTGTGGTCCCTTATAGTAGTTTTTCCCTTTTTAGTAGTTTGATAGAAAACAGTGCTGATCAATCCAGCTAGGGTTTCCTTGGGGACAGTGTTATAGTTCCAACTCAATATGGTGGCAGCCCTGTGATTCAGAATCAATCATCCGTCCATACTATGGAACACTGAAACCTAGTGATTAGCAACAATGAAAACTCAGCCTATTCTAGCACCGTTTATGAATGCTGGTCATAAACAGACATCTATTTATTCAACAAATACCTGAGTGTTCAGCTGCTCAAAGATAAGTCCTGCGTGATTAAGTTATGCATATAAATTAAGACTCGACTGTGCCTTCTAGGGGTGTTAATCAGAAATTCAAATGATCATGCAGATACAAGTTAACCACAGAGATGGGTAAAATCAAGGGACAACTGGAGGTTTAGGAGAGACACATGCTCACAGCACTAAGGCTGTCGGGAGTGTCTTCTTATGAAAATATCCTAACAAAAGCAACTTGGAGGAGAAAGGGTTTATTTTAGCTCAAAACTCGAGGTACCTGGTCACATCAGGTTCCCAGTCGGGCAAACGGAGTGAAATAGATACATTTTGCATCAACCTGGTCCTGACGCTGGTGAAAGGCTTTGAAAAAGCTATGGAGGGGCGGAACTGTGGTAGGGTGAACTTGATCCGGAGCCACCAGGAAACGGGCCTCTGAGCAGGCCATTGGGGGATTGTCTTGATTGCTTCTTCTGAGATGAGAAGGACCCATTCAGGGTGGATGGCACCATTTCCTGGATCCCAGACTGTATACAGTGGGAAAGAGAACTGAAAAACACATTTATTCATTCATCCTTCTCTGGAAAAGAAACAGAGGCCAGAGGTTTTGTGTGTTTGTGGTAAGGGGAAGGGCAGGTAGCAAAGAAGGTTCCTCTGCCCACTGCCACCCCCAGAGGGAAAAGTCTGAAGTACTATAAAAAAAATAAACAGAAAAAAGAAAAACCAAGCATAGGCTTTCTTATTCCAAAGAGTAGATTTGCTGTCTTGTTTAACTAAAAATCACTTCATTTTTGCATAAGTAAGCTTGAGAATATTGACACCCGACACCTTCACATCCTGGTCATGTGAAATACTTACAGAGCAGCTCTGAGTTATCAGGGCCGAAGTTCCGGGCTACAGAGGGTTAAAGGACACTACAGTAGTCCTTCCCTTCTTCTTGATGTTATCACCAAGTACCTGACAAGAAAAGCTAAGGGCCCTCACAGCCTGGGAAGGTAGCAGGAGGCAGCTATTTATAGAATTCATAGAGACCAGAGAGGAAGTGGACCTAGACTATACTACCTCAAGGCCCCAGAAACTCACTTCTTCAGCAAGGCTCTACCCTCTGAAGGTCCCACAGTCTTAGAAAACACCAGCAGCAGCTGGCAGGCACCCTTATTCAGATACTGTTCACATTCAACCACAATAGTTGCATATGGTAAGCCCTGGGAAATGGGATCTGGTGGGAAGCAAGACCATAATGAGTAGAGCCAGGATGGGAACCGGGGCAGGAGCAGGTGAATGAGAGGCACATTCTCTCAGTCTATCCAGAGCTTAGGGGTCCGTGGATAAGGAAGAGACAAGAGATGTCCTTAAGACATGCATGTTCCAGTGAGCTCAGTAACCATCCAGCACCAGAAAGAGGAAGTGTGCTCAGTGTGGGCAGGAGGCATAGAAGGCAGAGGTGGGGCTGTGGGGGATGAAGACATCCCTTTTGGCATAGAGTTTCTAATAGAAATGAAAGAAGCCATAATGTTCTTCTTCTCATTTAAAAAATGGCATCTTAGGGCCTGTAAGATGGTTCAATGTGAAGGGTCGTTGCCAAGCGTGAGAACCTGAGATAGATTCTCAGGACCCTCATGGAAGAGGAGAGATCAATTCCTGAAAGATGTACTCTGATCTCCATGTGTGTGCCGTGACATTACACACACACACAGACACAGAGACACACAGAGACACATACACACAGACAGACACACAGACACACACAGAGACACATACACAGACATACACACAGACATATACA
>NW_021604568.1:16511131-16512286 GCF_004785775.1 Grammomys surdaster | reverse complement strand
AGACACACACAGAGACACATACACAGACATACACACAGACATATACACACAGATACACATGCAGAGACACACACACAGACACACACACATACACATAGAAACAGACACACACAGAGACACACACACAGACATACACACAGACACAGAGACACAGACACACATAGACACACACACACACACATAGACACACACACTCTAAATAAAAGTAATAAAAATGAAAACTTAAAAGACGGCACTTTTAAGAAGCTTTATTTCTTTCAGAAGGAATAGAGCTAGTTTTCTAGTTATTTTTAGTTATGTCATTTGAGATTTCTGAACACCAATTGTCTGTGGAAGATGTCAGATCGTATGCGTGCTTCTCCCGGGGTAGTATTGGCAGACATCCTCTCATAGACTTGCATTTCAGTAGGCAGTTGCCACTTGACTATGTGTTAGAGGGTGTGAAAAATGATATTTTTGATAGCTTTTTTTTTTAATTCTTCTCCTTTTTTCTATAATCTCCCATCTATCAGTAGCGTCTGTCTCATCAAACATTCCTTCTGGGAGGCTGGAGAGGCGGCTCAGTAAATAAGAGTGCTTGCTGAATCAACGTGAAGGCCTGAGTTCAGATCCTACCACCCACAGAAAATGCTAGATGTGGCCATGTGTGGTTGTAGCTATGGCAACTAAAGTTTTGTCAACTGGACACCAGCCAGGGTCATTTGGGAAGAAGGGCACTTCATTGAGAAAGCAGCTTCCTAGAATCATCCTGTAAGCACGTCTGCATTGTCTTGACTAATGGTGGATGTGAGAAGGCCTGGCCACTGTGGAGGCAGTGTAGGGCTAGAGCGTCCGGGGTGGGGGTGGGGGTGCTGTGAAAGGGCCAGAGGACCAGATGCTGAGCAAGCAGAGCTGGAGTCTCAGGTGCGGAGCTGGAGTCTCACTCCTGTAAATCTGGAGGGGCTCCGTGAGAGATCAGAGAGACTGAGAACCGCGTCTTACTGGTACAGATGTCAGTTCGTGGATACACGTGGAACTTTCTCTGCAGCCTTCATCTTGGTGCACGGGATTTTAGAGGAGGCAGAGATGTGGCAGCTCAGTTTCTGGGGGCCAGGAAAGGGGGAAGGGACAGGAGGGAGAGGGAGAGGGAGAGGGAGAGGGAGAGGGAGAGGGAGA
>NW_021604568.1:16490273-16511031 GCF_004785775.1 Grammomys surdaster | reverse complement strand
AGAGAGAGAGAGAGAGGGAGAGAGAGAGAGAGAGAGAGAGAGAGAGAGAGAGAGAGAGAGAGAGAGAGAGAGACTGACTCTTAATGACTACCTGCTGCCCCAAATCCAAAAGTGTGGCCTACTGTGAGATTTAAATCCTGGTCATAAGCAAGGCTAGCCATTTTAAGCATAGACAGCTTCACTCTCTCCCTGTCCCTGTCCCTGTCCCTGTCCCTCTTCCCCTTCCTCTCCCTCTTCCACCTCCCCCCTCCCCTTCCCCCTCTTCCTCTCTTCCCCTCCCCTTCCCCCTCCCCCTCTCTCTCCCTCTTCTTTCCTCCTTCCCTCCCTTCCTTTGAGTGTAGTATATGCATCAGAACAAAGGTTTGCTTGTAAGGCAAGTGACTGAAGTTGAGCGTGTCCCCACCTCATCCACATACTTCCCGTGCTCATTTTAAACCCTGAAGCCCTGTATTAAGGTAATCTGTGTGATGGTAAAAGATTTCCAGACTGGTGTGTTTATATTCTGGGTGGTGTCTTTCTTTCTTGACCTGCTTGTAAGCAATTTTGTTTGCATATGAAATTCTACAACAAATTCTAAAATACTATGTCGTCAGTGCTTTTATTAGTAAACAGAGGTTCCAAAAGTTTCCTTTTAAACCATGACTCCTATGATCATATATTCAAACTCTGACTTAACTCGAATCCCCAACAGCATTGCTTTGGGGCCCGTGTTCTATCTGGGTGACCTTGTAAGTATCATGTCACCCAGAAGTGATCGTTGATTTCAGTGTGCATTTAGAAGTCAATGGAGAGAGATTACAGTCCGTTTCTGAGGCTTGCCGTTTGAGTCCAAGCGCTTTTCGCAGAAGTTATTTCTGGCAGAAGCTGCCTCCGCACATCATTGTTGGTGAGTGCTGTTCAGCTATTTTGAGCTCCGAGCTACAGCAATAGCCCTTGTGAGCTACCTTTTGTGGTCGCTTCAAGCTCACTGCTCTGCGTTTCAGTCCAGAAATGGATTGAGCCAGTCTGACACTGAACTCTGAGTACATGGCCGACGATACTGAAGGCCGATGTTACCGTCTTGATAAAAAAAAAAACTGTGAGGAAAAGAATAAGATGGAAAGGTTTAAAAGAAATCACTGGGGGAGCTGGGAAGATGTTCCTGAGACTGAGGGCCTGAGTTTGAACCCTCAGCACCACACGACCATGCTCACCTGTGACCCCTGCACTGTGAGAGCAGAGACAGTGCATCGTAGAGGGTGCTGGCTGCCAGCCTAGCTAGCTAAAGGTTCAGCAAGAGACCCTGTCTCAACAGAGTAAGACAGAGAGCAACAGAGCAGGAAGCCCAACGTCCACCTCTGGTCTCTGACATGTGTGCGCATGTGCACACACTGTGTGCGTGTGCACCCCACATGTGCACACTGAGGAAGAGGACAAGAGACATTTGGTATTTGCGATGTTAATCCAAGAGTAATGTGTATGCAGGGGCAGGGGGTCCTGTTTCCCGGCTCTGTCACATCTGAGTCTCCACCACACACGATGCACAGCACCAGGAAGCACAGCATCAGAGCAGGCTCTGACCTCGACATGGGGGAAAGTACTGTTTCCAGAACACAAAGCCTGCATGCTCATAAAGGAAAGGGGGCAGCCCTGGCTGCACACCCCTGCTCCAAGCAAGACAAGCTTGTAAGGGAAAGAGTAACCCTGCCTGTATGCTTTGTTCCAGGTGGAAAAGCTCAGAAAGGCCCCTCATGCCTGTGGGTTCTTTGTTCTGCAGTACTGGGTATTGAACCTAAGGCCTTAGGTATCCTAGGCAAGGGTTCTACCACGGAGCTGCTTCCTCAGTTCTTGTGTCCTGTGACAGGAGGATTGCCAGCAGGATACTAGACAGCCAGTGCCTTCCCCAGAAAGTAAAGAGAGGAGCCTCAAAGGCTACTGGTCCCCCATTAAGATTCCTAAGGATCATTGTTTCCTGGGTCTTCTCTTACTGCTGAGAACGGGCCAGGCCCACTTGGAATCAGCAGCCTGAAAAGGTACAGTCCCCAGCTGAAGATGAGGAAGGGTCTCCCGCCTGATGACCTGGCCGCCCATTGAGGCGGGTGTAAGTCTGAGCATTGACTGGCAGGTGGACCATCTCGGGGATGGATTTGTTGTGGCACCAAATGGACCTGCTGCCTTGAAAAGCCCTAAGATGCTTCCGCAGCCTGGCTCCTGCCACTGAAACCAGGCTCTGCTCTCCCCACTCCCTCCCCCCAGCCGACACCCCTCCCCCAGCCGACGCCCCTCCCCCAGCCGACGCCCCTCCCCCAGCCGACGCCCCTCCCCCAGCCGACGCCTCCATGCTCTGTTCCCCTTCTGTTGCATGGTATTTTTACAGCCCAAGCAGCTCTTGTTCAGTTGTTAAGATTTAAGCTTTTTCAAAAAATGTTCTCGTTACTAACTTCACAACTTTTGTATAAAAATTTCTTGGATGCACACATCCCCCCACTTAACCAGTAAATTTTACTCGGTGGTTTGTAGAGTGGATTCGAGAGCGTCACATCAACAAGGCTCTGGGCTGCGTGTAGTCAGACCTTAGTGATGGGAAGCAGGGGAGGATTCAGCAGGACTCTGGGTGAAGAATGCTTTAATAATTGATGCTGGGAAGGAAGGCTGGCAGCCTGGGCTTTTAGTGAGCAGAATCTGTGATTTTCCTAGGAAATACGTTAAAGTCAGGGAAATGTACATGTCTCCATTTGAATCCAACCTCACCATGTTATTTATTTTATGATCATGTAGATGTAAGACATTTGCTTTGTGCTATCATTTAAAGGTACTAAAGCTCTTTTATAAAACAAATTAGGGGGGCTAGAGAGATGGCTCAGAGGTTAAGAGCACTGGCTCCTCTTCCAGAGGTCCCGAGTTCAATTCCCAGCAACCACACGGTGCCTCATAATCATCTCTAATGAGACCTGGTGCCCTCTTCTAACTCTATAATAGGTTCTGGTGCCCTCTTCTGGAATGCAGGTATACATGCAGGCAGAACTCTGTATACATGATAAATAAATCTTTAAAATAAAACAAAATATTAAATTTTTTTAAGGTCTGATGAGATGTTCTGTGGGTAAAGGCACCTCCGGTCTGAGCCTCAGTATCTGGTGGAAAGAGAGAATCAATTCTCCCAAACTGCTGACCACTATACATGCTGTGGTGTGTGCATACAGATGCACATAAAATAAAACTGTAATAATGGGGTATGAAAGATGGTCCAATAGTTAAGAGCATTTGATGCTTCCAGAGGATTCCTGTCCAGTTCTCAGCATCCATGTCAGGAGGCTCACAACCACCTGTGACTCCAGATCCAGGGGACTTCTATGGGTACCCCTGCACTTTGACATGTGCATGAGCATGCAAACAGATAAACACAGGTGAACGCACACACACTTGACATGCATGCACACACACGCTTACGCACACACACACAAAAATGTAAAATAATAAAGTAATTTAAATGTTTTAATTTTTTTGAAATTTGTTTACTATTCACCTTCAGATACTTTGAGTAAAAAAGAGCTGAGTCAGATGGAGTGTAACGTCCACGACTGTCCTATACACACACAGGATGAGTGTGTCAAGGACACATGCTATCCATGAGTGAGGGCTCTGTGGTGTGGTAAAGCTGAGTTTCGGGAAAACTAAAGGTGTGTGACCATGGGCCTTCCAAAGAGACCCTCAAAGATGGCTGCAGGGGATAGAAAACTGAGCAGGCTGCAGCAGGGTGATAAGATCAAGTGTTAGTTGTCTTAATGGCCCTTGGGCAGAGCAGGCACCAGAATTCAAAGTCTGGGCCTTCAGTCAATGGTAAAGATCTTGTCAAACTACATCTGGTTCCAGTATAATGACCCCGTGAGCTGCTACCCAAAGCCCCTGGCTGACTCTAGAAGACTATGATTTCTTTCTCCTTCTTTGTGATCAAGTTTTGGATACAATTTTTTTAAAGATTCATTTATTTTTACTTTATGTGTATGATTGTTTGCCTGTATGTATGTATATTCATGGTTGTAGCACCTATGGAGACCAGAAAAAGGTATCAGATCTCCTAGGACTGGAGTTACAGATGGTGTGAGTCCTCACGTAGAGACCAGAAGCAGAACCTGGAGGCTCTGAAGGAGCAGCAAGTGCTCTTAGTCAGGGATCCATCTCTTCATCTTTGACCCCAGCTTCTTCTAATGTTTTAATTATTTTATTTAATTACTTATATGCAAGTGTTTTTCCTGCATGCGTGCATGCATCTGTCTGATGCCTGCAGAATCCAGAGAGGGTATTGGATCTCCTGGAACTATAGTTACAGATGCTTGTGAGGTATTATTTGGGTGCTGGGAATGGAACTTGGGTCCTTTAGTAGAGAAGCCAGTTCTCTTAATAGCTAGGCCATCTCTCTAGCTCTCTCACCCCAATCTCTTGATATGTTATTATCATTAAAGGTTAGCTTCCATTGACATGTGGGTACTTCGAGCAATTAGGTTCTCTGAGATAGAAGACAGAATTGGGGTGTCCAGGAACTTGGGGGATTTAGGGAAAAAAAGTTCTTGCTTCATGGGCACCTAGTTTCAGCTTCTCAAGAAGACAGTAGTCCTGTGGATGGATGGTGTGTGGAAACCACAGGCAGATAAGCCACTGAACTGTCCACATAAAAATTACTAACATGGTGAATCAAACATTCTAGGTATGTTATCACCACTAAAAGGAATGCTTTTAATGAGCTGATTGACAGGCATATGTAAGTTAGTTGCGCTTACCTTCCCAAGAGAGCCAACTTCGTAGTCCTGTTTTGTGAGCTCACTCAGTTGTTTGTAAAGGCATATGTAGAAGTCTCTAAAAATTGACTTCTCAAGATTCTTTACTCTGTGATCTTTGTTCTCACTTAGTGGTAAATCATCCACGATGCTTGGTCTTAATCCACTGCAGCGCTAGCCCCATTCTGATGGGAACTCAGACTGTCCCAAGTGGATTCTTTTCCTGACAATGCAAACACTGTTTTTAATAAAAATCACTTCCAGGCAGAAGGGCAATGCTGACGCTCAGTTTAAGAAATAATGGCAAGAAGGCACAGGGAGGAGCGGATCCCGGGGACGTTCACGGGGGAACTAGCCTGGGCTTTGTGACTGCTTGAAAATATTGGTGTAGGGTGAGAAAGTGGATACGGCTAGAGGTTTACAGACACAGGGAATAGAAGCATCTCTCACAAGTCTTTTAGGGGTGGTGGTAGCACAGAGCTGAAAGGATGGAGCCACTGGAAGAGGCCGTGTTTGAAGCCAACACACTGTCTGTTCCCTGCTCAGTTACAACCACAGTCTAAAGCTTGCAGGATACATACTATATAGACAGAGATCACTGACTGATAATCCTTTGCTCTGGGATTGAAGTTGAAGTAGGTAAGGTCTGTTCCTGGGGAGACCTTATATTATATGGGGAAGGAAATGGTATCTGGGGGATTTCCCTATGTTTAGAGTCCTTGAGGAGACAGAAGAGGAGGGGAGACTCCAATTATGTCACCGTCACCCCCATTCTGGTCTTAGGTGACGTCATGATGTTTGAAGTAATGTCTAGGTCCAGCTGCATAGGGTTTTTTCCTCTCATTCATTACCTGGTGCGTGTGCCACAGATCCCTGCTCTGTTAAACACTGTTTATCTAATCATCTAAACCGACATACATAATGCTACAGTTGTCGGATAACATGGCTTGGCTATGAATTTCAGAGAAAAGCCAAATCACATCACAACACGGCACAGTTTGTCACCTCTGAACTGAGTTGCCAAATCATGTTGTAGGGCTATGCTAGGTTCGTGAAATTACAGTTTGATTAAAGAGAGCATGCGTCAGTCCCACAAAACCACTTTCAGACAGAGAAGTCCACACAGAGGTACCCAGAGAGGAGGCAGTAAGCAGAAAGGACTTCTAAAAGGCATTCCCTTTGAAGGGGTCCTGTGGTCTGCATTAGCTTGAAGCTCACCTCGGTCTTGTCATGGGGAATCTGTGATTTTTATTCCCAGCCCAGGTGACCGGATGAGAGCAAAGGGGATGGCGGGTCTAAGTCCACTGTTTGTCCCTTCTCAGAGCTACAAGAAGTAAGTTTGAAGGAACAAATGAGTCATCAAAACTGGCGATAGCTCCCAGGAGTGGAACTGGTGGGAACGTGTCAAATGTGAGGCAGGATTCAGTTCAATTACACTATACTGTTCTACGTATTATATTAGATGCAGAGATTAATAAAAAACTCTTGGCCATAAAGTGCTCTGACATCTTGAAGGTGCACACCTATGAAATTACTGAAGAGGACTCTCTTGAGTGACCCGTGATGACCCTACCCCATCCCCCAAGGATTATTTCTGCTCTAAGAATCTGAGGTCAGAACGAGGCTGGTCCATGAGGTCCGTGATCCTCTTGGTAAGGAGGGAGGAAGCCGGTGTGAAATCGGGAGATGCAGGAAGAGATGCTGACAGTTGTAGGAGGAGACAGCCATTCTGAGAACACGATTGGAGCATTATTTATAGGCTGGTTAGTTGCCAGCAGATGGTTTCTGGCCATCATCTTCGGTCACTTGGTTTTCAAGAGCGATGTCAGAGCTGTGGAGTGTTGGTCTAAACAAGGACCAGGGAGTCTACACGGAAAGCTTGTGCGTGGTTCTAACTGATAGGGGAGGGGTAGGTCATGATCTCACCGAGTTAAGACTTCGTTAGACAGGGGTCCTAATCTTTTCCTACTCTAAACCTCTAGCACCTGTGAAATTTGTATACTGTTCTGGGTGGGTGAATATCTAAAATAAGTATATAAATCAGACATTTGCTGATAAAAAAATCATAAAGAAATGTATTTTAAAACAGTTCTTTGTTATACATATAATTTTCGCCGTTAAATTCTCAAGTGGATTTTTATACTACTAGGAATAGTGTATTTACATTTTTACATAAAGAATACTAGCTGCATATTTGAGCTGTGGGACAAAGGGTATCTTCAGTGTTTTATAGACTCCAGCAATATTTTGATTTTATAATCATCCATGCTAAGAATGCCACCTTGCATAAATACATATACAAAATGGCAGAAATGTGTTTAAAGTCATTTCAGAAATTATTGGAAATTGTGTCCTAATCTCAAGCTGGAGTTCATTTAATGATGAATTTTTTTTTTTTTTTAATAAAAAGCAAGTCAGGCCGGGCGGTGGTGGCGCACGCCTTTAATCTCAGCACTTGGGAGGCAGAGGCAGGCGGATTTCTGAGTTCGAGGCCAGCCTGGTCTACAGAGTGAGTTCCAGGACAGCCAGGGCTACACAGAGAAACCCTGTCTCGAAAAACCAAAAAAAAAAAAAAAAAAAGCAAGTCAGTAGCTGAGTCAGGAATTTTTAAAATCAAACACTCTAAAACAGTTTGATCCAAAATATACTAATTTGATACTCTCGTGCTGAGCAATGACAGTAGGAAGACGTTTCTACGTTTAAGTAGGAAGATTTCCATGATTAAATCATTAAAATTGCCTGTACCATAAAAAACAAACAAACAAAAACACTGCAATTCGTAACACGCAGTAGTTGTGAACCTGAGAGGAGCGAAGTACACTTGTACTGACTGGCTGATGGTAAGCACAGTACAAAAGTGCATATGTTTATATATTTTGTTCAGACTCACAGCTATTTGGTGAAGTCTTACACTGTACTGTGGGCGACTGCCACCTCAGATTCACTGCACTTGATTTTGAATTAATTTTTGGTCCTTACATGTTCAGAAATTGTGTGTGTGTGTATGAGAGAGAGAGAGAGCACAAGAGAGAGAGCATAAGAGAGAGAGAGAGCAGGAGAGAGAGAGGGAGGGAGAGAAAGTTTTCTGAGACAGGGTTTCTGTGTAGCCCTGGCTGTCTTGGAACTCACTCTGTAGACCAGGCTGGGTTTGAACTCAGAGATCCCCCTGCCTCTGCCTCCAAGTGCTGGGATTAAAGGCGTGCACCCACTACGCTTAGCTCATGTTCAGAGAAGTTTCACTGTTTCGTTTCTAATTTCCCTTTACAACCCCGCCTTCAGTTATATGACCATTCTCCTTTTAAGAGCCTGTAAGTTAGACTATTAATGAGTCATGGGAACTCATCGGAATAACTCACCCTATGTTCTTGCAAATCCTTAGGAGAGCCATTCAGTGACCAAGCTCACTTTTCTCCCACCCCACCTGAGGGTCTGCTCTAACTGCAGTCTGTTCTAACCCTCTGAGGGTTTATGAGAAGGATCAGAAAGCAGTCTGTGCCTTACCTGAGGCTTCCCTTCCCTGGGTGGGAGTCACCGACCCTTGGGATACAGAGGCTAAGGCTGGAGAGGCCCGGCTCTAGCTGCCGCCTCCCTGGCATCTGACAGGAGATAGTCTTTATCAGGGGTTGCTCTAGGCTTGATTTGTGGACAAGTTGTGACATGCTTGAGTTTGTCTGAGCATGCAGAATAGGCCCAGGCTCCTGGCAACCCTGTTTCCTACATTGTCCCTGTCACGAACAGATGTACGATTTGAAAAGTGATAACAAAATCCAGACTCAACAAAGCGTCCTCTTTTGCATGTCCTGAGATCACAGATGACAATTCTGTGTTGGATTTGTCCCTTCCCTTCTTCCCTTCCTGGCATGCCCATTCTCATGTCTCATACGTTACATCACATGGTCAGTGTGTCTTATTTCTTGCACAAAGAGACAGTTTGGGCCCCAACTGCTTTGTTGCTTTGGGGAAAGATTTCTAATGTGTGGGGAAAAAAATGGTCACTGGAAACTTCAGCTGTCGCTGTTGCTATAGTAGGAACCTATTACTCAGTGATCTTGGCCCAAATCAAGTAGCTGTGTGGGCAAGCAGTGGGCACCTTTCCTAACAGCATTGCCAGGGACACCTTAGTCAGCATCCCAGAGAGCCCAAACGGGCATATCTTTCCATCACAGACTGACTGACTGTTGCCGAATCTTAGATACCGCTGAGACCATTGAAACCTAGCCAGTGGATTTTACTTGTATGAGATATTGCATGGCTCCCAGGGGAATGGAGTAAGGGGGCGGCAGGAGAAAAAGCAGAGCTCAATAATAAATGACTCTTTGTGCCAGTCCACTCCCTGTCCCCAAACCATTGAGAGCACAGGGAGCCACCAGCATCTGGCAAAAGGCAAATGTTACCCAGAGATTTGGCAGGCGATAACCAGTTATAAACTTGTCTCTCTACAGTGTGCGGCTGCGACCTGGCCCAGGGAGGCTTCTTCATAAAGAACGGGGACTATCTGTGTACCCTGGACTACCAGAGGATGTACGGGACGAGGTGCCACGGCTGTGGGGAGTTTGTAGAAGGCGAGGTGGTAACTGCCCTGGGCAAGACCTACCACCCCAACTGCTTCGCCTGCACGATCTGCAAGTAAGTATCTTTTCCAAGCCTCTGGCTCTCTACAACAGACTGGCTTCAACATCCAAAGCTTTGACAGCCTCCTCTGGTCCTGAGAGTACAGAGTCTTAAACTCAACATATTTCTCGACATGGCTCTTCCTGGCTCTTGGTTTCTTCTTGCCTGTTCATTCTTGGTTAAAGTACAGTATAGTTGGAAAGCTTTATTCGTATCCTCTGTAAAGCAGTATGGTAGTTTGTAAGGGGCTGTATCTCAAGCCCGAAGGGGGCTGGACCTCAGGAAAGTTTTAATAAAGACGACACTGTAGGGAACAGATAGCTGCTTAGAAGGACAAAGCTCATTTGGAAATGTAGGTGATTATGTGAACTTGTTATGTAGCCTCTTTTAGCTGGGCATTGAACTGTGGGCCCACAGTCCCACATTCAGAAGGCAGAGGTGGGAGAATTCTTTGAACACAGGCATTCAAGATCAGCCCAGCCAAGACAGCACAACCTCCTCCTGCTAGAGATGAGATGGTATCTTTGCTGTAGTTTGTGATGGTTGGCAACAGCTCACTGGTCAGATCATTAGTCTTTAGTTCTTTTTTGTTTCTTTCTTTGTTTTGTTAGAGATAGAGTCTCATTATACAGCACTGGCTGTCCTGGAACTGTGTAAATCAGGCTGGCCTTGAACTCCTAGAGATCCTCCCGCCTCTGCCTCTCGAGTGCTGGGCCATGAAGGCATGCGCCACTATGCCTGGCTTTAGGTCTTTCACTTAAATAACATTGTCTATGTGTCTGTATAGGAGTTAGGACTTCTTTCAGGTACAGCGGCAGGGTTGAGGAATTATGACAGAGATCAAATGGTTTACAAAACCTAGACACTAGTCATTGATGTTTTAGGGGAAACTTCTGATCGTTAGGTGTCTGTATAAGACAGCTTAATGAAAATGATCAGTCTGAGGGAAGGAAACTGGCACAGGAGGGGGATGTGCTATATTGTGTTTGGGAGCCACACATTATGACTCCTGTAGTACACGGAGTCTGGCTTGTACCACAGAGGATCTGTGTGGAAGGGAGCCAGCCACACTCCTGGGGTGATACACATAAAGGCACACTTGTTATCAGTGCCCCCCAAGAGCTGGGTCAGCCCTGGGCAGTGAGCCCCTGTACTTGCCCCAAGGATATTGCTTGCCTCACCCAGGTCCCGTCCCTGAGTGGAGACCAAAG
This sequence comes from Grammomys surdaster, assembly GCF_004785775.1. Taxonomy (NCBI): domain Eukaryota; kingdom Metazoa; phylum Chordata; class Mammalia; order Rodentia; family Muridae; genus Grammomys; species Grammomys surdaster. Next base: position 16,500,455 of record NW_021604568.1, on the reverse strand, counting down.
AACATGTGCTCGCTGTACTGTGTTTATAGGCCCATAACCCTCTGATATTCCCCTCACGGAACAGACGAGGGACTTGTTCAGGTGTAGTGATGAGTGAGAAGCAAGGGGTCCCCTGCAGCACCACGGTGTAGTTTTAATTATTGACACAGGTCTAAGTCAGGTAGATGAGGCCTGTCCCTGCCCGTGGCCTCTTTATCTTTCCAGTGAAAAGGGGCAAAGCCACTTCAGAGAGGAAGCCACTGAACTGGGGACTTTTAATATTCAAAGGTGCAAGACTACAATCTCCCCCTCCCCACACATTTGATAACTGGTATCTGTCATATAGGTGGGGCTAAGTCCAGCTGTTCCTGTGAGTGCATGGTTAGTTACCAGCCTTAGGCTATGGGGAGATGGGCTAAGGGTTGTGAACATACTGGTGCAGATCAGGAAGCGTGGACTTGCTCCAGACTGATGAATTCTGACTTGCCCATGTCTGTCTTTCGAGTTCCACATTTCCTAACTGACAGTCCCACACTAGGAAACTCACATTGTTGAAGATTGTTGGTAAACTGGCTTGACATAGTAAGCAAGCTTTGGAAAGCTAACATGTGTGCAGAAGGTGCACTTTTGTGCAGTGTGCTGTTGCTGACGGAGGTCCAGCAGGAGAGGAACGTGTCTTCCTGACACAGAGCCTGCTACTGACTTTTACGTCTATTTTATGTCTGTGAATGCTTGGGCTGCATGTAAGTTTACCCTGTGCATGCCAGGTGCCTATGGAGGTCAGAAGAGGGCATTGGATCTCCTGGAACTGGCATTATAGATGGCCGTGAGCTGCCACCTGGGTACTGCTGAACCTGGGACTTCTGCAAGAACAAGTGCTCTTAACCACTGAGCCTGTGACTAATTCTCAAACATGTTTACAGCAGATTATGAGGGATTGGGTTCTTCAGGGCTTTGCAAATTCAGATGTCCAGAGAGGACAGTCTGACTCCATATAGTCACTACAGAATACGGGACCAAGAGGGCCCCCACTTCTCCTGTAGCTGTTCTCTTAGGGATGTGCCGGGAGCTTCAGTGGGAATTCATGGCATTTAAAGTGGGTTATGTTGCGTTTTGTTTCTGTTTTGTTTTTAGTGAAGAATTTCCTTATGGAAATCACTGCTCTGTGGGCCCCGAGGAGTCATTTGCTCAGACACCCCTCCACCTTAGAATGGCGCTAAACCATGCTACTCTCCAAGCAGGGAGCCTGCAGGACCAGTGCTCTTTGCATCTCACAATGAAGCGCGTACATTTGTTTGGCCCATGTCCAGCTGGCAGGCTTGGGGCATGGCCACATTTCAAACATTCTGCCTGCTGCTCCTCCAAGAAATCAATTTGCACGGGAGGGTAGCAGGCAAAGGGGTGAGGAGAGAGAATGAAATTGCTGGAATAACTCTGAGGGCAAATGTCTTTCTGTCTCCAGGCGCCCGTTTCCACCCGGAGACCGAGTCACATTCAATGGGAGAGACTGCCTTTGTCAGCTCTGTGCACAGCCGATATCTTCCAGCCCTAAAGAAGCCACCTGCTCCAGCAGTAAGTGCCCTGTCCCTGCAGCCGCTGACAGAAACACCTTTGTAGTTCGAAGGTAGTTCAGGAAGATGCCTTCCTTTTGAATAATCTTATTAGTGAACACCAAGTCTTTTCTTATTTGGGACATTTTTCCCCCTATGGAAAAAAACATGCAGTGTTTACTAAAACCCAGACAGAAAGAGGCATCATCATTGTATCAAAATGTATCATTGTATCTAATTCCCATACGGAATTAGATAACAAGCTGTCCATTTTTTAAACATTTAATTTATTAATTATTTATTTTATGAGTGTGCTGTGTCTTCACACACACCAGGAGAGGGAATCAGATTCCCATTACAGATGGTTGTGAGCTACTATGTGGGTGCTGGGAATTGAACTCAGTACCTCTGGAAGAACTGCTGAGCCATCGCTCCAACCCCCTCCAACTGTCCATTTTGACAGTCAGCAAGGAAAAATAGTTATGAACCTTTACATTGAGACGCCTTGCCTGTGACTACACCTCAGAGAGTGTGGCTTGGCTCACAGTTCAGAAGATACATTTTCTCATGGGAAGGACGGTGTGGCTGAAAAGGGGGAGTGGTTTTATTGTGCTGACCAGGAAACAGGATAGGAATAGCCGGTGCTCAGCTGGCTGCTTTTACCCTTAAAGATTATGATCACCGTATGTGGTGCCATGCATCGTATGTGGTGCCATGGCATCCATGTCATTATGGGATGGATCACTGCTCTGTGAGCCCTGAGGAGTCCGGAGGACAACATGAAAGCATCCGATCTCTTTCTGCCATGGGATCCGATGACCAAACTCCTGCCTCAGGGTTGTCCAGCAAATTCTTTACCTGCTGAGACATCTCCCAGGCCCCTTTGTTTCCATTTAGGTTAGTTTGAGATCCTCTCCCAGACTATGGGATGGTGTCCCATAAATTCAGAGTGGGTCCTCCCTCCTCAGTTGCATCTTCCTGGAAATGCCTTCGCAGACACACCCAGAGAAGCATCTCCTTGTTCAGTCCAATCCGGTCAGGTTGACAATGCTTGACCTCTCCCTGCACACTGCCCATCTTTAGCTATAGAGGTTGAGACAGGAGAATGTTGGAGACAGGCTGAATAATTGTTGTCTCTCTGTGTTAAAAATCACTGTCTCCACTCATGGAAGATGCAGATGGGATAATTTCTACTTATCTCTAAATAATTCTCTGCTCACTCAGAAGGACTCTGACGACTGTTCATTTGATATTTACTGACCGCCAAAATGTATATCATCCTTCAAATGAAGATATAACCTTGAGCAAAGTGAATTCTCTCATCCTCAGGGAGCTTGCTTTCTGATGAGAGCACATAGACAAATTACCACAGAAAATACCTAACGTGTGAAGGAAAAGAGGAGATAAGGCTTTCTTTATAGGGAGCAGTCGGAGGAAGGCTCTGTAGAAGACGACACCTAAACAAATGTAGGAAGACAGTATACATGTACGGTGGATTTGACATTTCCTATGACGAGATTTCATCTGACCTATGGAATTCCAGAGAGAAACACCCCATAATAGACTCTTTCTTTTCGTGAATACACAGGAATGACATTGGACAGATCAAGTAATATCTATTATAAGTCAATATATTCTAAGCTGGGAACTGGGGAGTGATCAGGGAAGCTGTCTCAGCTCTTTATTGAGGCATCAGGAGATAAGGCCAGAATTTGCCTTAGTGTCTATGAATTTTTGGCAGCCCTCAGGAGACCTGGAATACATATACTCCACTTCCACCCCCCTAAGCTCTCTGAGTCCTAGTTCCTAAGAGTAAGGTAACCATTTTCTATTCTGGACGAATTCTACACGATTTATAGCAGTGGACCCCAATCTTCCCATTACTGTGGAAATCTTTCACTTGCTGCAAATAAGAATGTCTAGACCATCTGCATAGATATGGATTTTGATCATTGGGAGGAAAGGCGATACAGGAAGTATACATGACAGGATGCTAAACAGATGTGTTCCCATGACCTACCACTAGGGGCAGCTACCAGGCAAGGAGCCCAGAAGATAGTGAGAACAGGGTCCTAGGCTGTGTGGTGTGGTTTCCAGTTTCTCAGGCTCTTGTTACCCTACTCAAGTACAAGAGAAACACTGTAGGGACAGCGACCTTGGGAGAGAATGTCACTCCATCCTCTAGCAGGGTTTACTTGAAAAATACATTAGTAAGACCCTTAGAAGGATGCCAGTTGGATCAGGCCTGTGGTGGGAGAGATTGCGTTCCCATGATGCACTGGTGAGGTCCTGTAGTGTTTTGGTAGGTAGGTAGGAAACAGACTGGAGACTGTGCTCAAGGTCACTGAAGCCCTCTACTGACAGGTGAGGGCAGATGCCGGTCTTCTGGGTCCTGGGTTTTTGTTCTCTATTTTGTCTCATCTAGTAACTCTTGATCATTTGGTTTAAGGAAACAAAGACAGATTCTTCCGAAAGGGTGTCCAGTTGCCACAAGCCATGCAGTTTGGGAACATGCTCCATCATGTGGTCATAGCTCTAGCAAAACTAGATTTTTTTTTTTTTGAGACAGGATCTCATGAAGCCCAGGCTGTCCTTGAACTCACTATGTAGCCAAGGATGACCATGAGTTCCTAATCTCCTCACCTCTATTTCCCAAATCCTAGGGATTATAGGCGTGCGCCACAACTGACAGATTTATTTTTTTTCTTTCAAGAAAATACAGTATATCTATTAATTCTTTGAGAATTTTATACATACATGTATAGAAATTGATCATATTTACCTTTCCACTCCTTTCTGTAACTCCGCCGAGATCCACCCTTCCTAAGCTCACACTTCTGCTCATACACTCATGAGTGTGTGGGGCCATCCACTGGAGTACGGTATACAACCCAGAGACACACTGTGAAAACAGCTGTCTCTCCTCCCCCAATAGCCGTGAACTGTTAATAGCTTCTCAGCTTGGGGTAGTGGTTTTTTAAGCCCCCCTCCATCCCATGTTGTAATGTTGGCTGGCTTGATCTTGTGTAGGACTTACGTAGATTATCACTGTTCCTATGAGTTCACGAGTACATGTCCTGTCATGTCCAGAAGACACTGTTTTGTCTTCATCTGCCCATATCTCTGACTTTGACGATATTTTTCCTCCTCTTCCTTCTCCTCCTCTTCTTCCTCCTCCTTCCCCCCTCCTTTCTTCCTTTTCTCCCTTTCTCCTCTGTTTCCTCTTCCCCTCCCCTCCTCCCTTCCTCTCTTCTCTTCCTCCTCCTCCTCTTCCTTCTTTATCTTGGGAAGGAGTATAGATGTCCCGTTGATGACTGAACCCTCCACAGACATTTAACCTATGCCTTTTGATCGGCTTGTGAGTTTCTGCTTTCATTGCTGTCTACTGCACAGACTCTTCTCGGATAAGGGCTGAGTGCTACACTAATCTATTGGTAGAGAGAGAGATACAAATTTAGCGGGCAGTTTGGTACTGTGTTCATTTAGCAGATTAATAGTGGTAAGCTTCCCCCTGCAGTCTTGTCAACTCCCAGCCATGCTTTCTCAGTCAGATTTACAGTACCAGGCATGTGTTCCCTCCTGTGGAGTGGGCCTTGAATCCAGTCACAGAGTACAGTTAGTTATTTCCACAACATCCATGCCACTATTGTCCTCATGGGAATTCCGTGCTGTGCTGGTTGCTGTAGCCCATGGGGTTCATGGCTGAGTAGGGTTTTTGATGGCTTTTTCTCCCTTAGAAGCATCTATAGCCTCAACTAGCTCTATGAAACCCACATCTAACAGATTCTATTTTTTATTCTACCTTATATACGAGTATTAAAATATCACGATGTAACTCATTATTTTGTACAATTAGCAGATGCTAATATAAAATATTCGGGTACATCTATGTCTTCTCTTTTTGTATGACATTCATGTTAATCCCATAAATTAAAACTATGAAAATGTAAGCAGCTGAAAAACATTGTATTTTAATACTAGCTTTAACCGTTATTGCTTATGTATAAATCATGAAGCCACATTTTATTTCCTCGTTTGCTTCCACTGAATAAAATCCCAGTTCACTGCAACTGTCTCATCCAAAACGCTTTTATTTTCAAGAACTTCGTATCTATTTGGACGAGTACCAAAGGGTATTGAAAGGTTGTGTGGGCTTCTATGGAGGAGAGCTCTTCTGTCTGGATACATACATGCAGAGTCCCCAGTGAAATCAGGCCCTCAGATCCTGCAGTAATGGGAATATTCAGCAACGTTCTGGATGCCGTTAGCACATAATTAGAAAACATTTGGTTGCTATTTGTAGTTCTCCAAGAATTGCCTTGACTTCAAAACTGTTCTGCTATGACAGCCATTCCTATCTTTAAAAAAAACTTTTTTTTTTTTACACTTGGCAAAAGGCTTCCTAAAAAGAGAGCCTGCCTTCCTCTTAGTGTGAAACTCTCCCTCGATAATGTTCACAGCCTCTGTGATATAGATCGGAGAGCCAAGGTCCCCTCTCACCTTCTAGCTGGAGCTTCTGAGGCGTGGCTGCATTACATATTCAGTGGCTGACTTTTCGTAATCACTAAGTAGGAAGCAGAGACCACAGGAGGTTGGCAGAGCCAGGAGAGGGGAGAAGGAAGCCTCAGACAGGCAATCAATTTATCCGAAATAGTCTGTCTTGGTGCTTACTGAATAAAGAAGCAGCATTTCTACCTGGCTGGCCTGTGGCTGGCCTCTGTCATTCTGACCTCAGTGCTTCTCAGTGTCTGTGTGTATACACAGAAGTATGTGCAAGTACACGTGTGAGCATGTGCATAAAGAGGCCGGAGGACAGGCTCAGCTGCCGTTCCTTAGGTGCTGTCCAACTTATTTTTTGAGACAGAGTCTCTCACTGGTCTAAAGTTGACCAAGTCGTCAGGATTGTGAGCTCACTGTGCACGCTGCCACACCCAGACTCTGTCACTTGGACTCAGGTCTTGATCCTTACAAAGCAAGCACTTTACCAGCTGAGCTACGCTCCCAGCCCCTTCAGTGCTTCTTTCCACCTTAAAATCATCCTTTCCCTTAGCTCTGATTTATTTTCTAGGAATGTACATAGTGCTTAGGGCAGGCTGGGAATGCTACTTTATTGCAAATTAGTTACAAGCCACTTCACATTCTCAGATGGAGGTGGTAATTAAAGAAACCTATAGGGCTGTGGCAACATTGTAGTTAAATTCTTTCACTAGCAGATTCCTGACTTTTAAAAGTATGGTGGACAGAAGGTTTAGTCCTGTCCTCTAAGCCTCCCACCATTCCTTCCTCCTGCTTCTACTAGCAGCTAAGAGAGTTTGGGGTGGGGGAGGGGGTGTTGTGGTACAACCCAGTGTCTAGGGAGGAAGGTTCAGCATTTCCTCTGCAGCTCCTGTCTATCTCAGGCACTCAGGTGGGAGTGGGCTGCTGTCTACACTCAGCCTCTCCACCTCAAAGGCTGTCTGACTGGAGTCTAGCTGTGCGTGGGCTTGGTGTGTGGGCATAAGAACCGCCCAAACAAATGTATCCATCCTGCCTTTCTGTTTCCCCGCCTCTACACAGACCTCTCTCTATAGCATCGGTATTTCGCTTGCAATTGGAACGCCCACAGGTAGCAGGGCATGCTCTGATTGGACAAAGCTGAGCTCGCTTCCCATAGAGTTGTGTACTTGCCTTCCAGAGGAGGGAGTCTCCATTATTTTACTTTTCTCGTTGATGCAACAGCTTTTCCTAGTTGCAAGGTAATTATCTTTATCTCTGAAAACATGTGGAGGTTGGGAGAAAATTGTCTGCTACAACACCTAATGAATTCTTACCTGGGCGGCCCCTGGCTCTGCAGCTCACCAGCAGCCTCGACCTGCCCATCCTCTGCTGTCCTTTCACTAGAAGGACTGGTAATAGGGACTTCTTCACAGGATTTAATCATGAAGTGCATCCGGTTCTGGTTGGTTATAATTTACAATCCTCATATCAAGTCACTGTGTAGGCGACAATTTCTGAATTTTGTCCCCACTTTTGTAAAGTTGCCTTTTCTCATCGGCTGTTCATGAGAGGTGCCTTATCTATTCACACATATTGTCTAGCAACAAAATAACCAATAGAGGTGGCCTAGTGAGGTGGCTCAATGCATAATGCACACAGGCACAAAGACCTGAGTTCAGATCCCCAGAGCCCACGTAAAAGCTGGGTGTGGCCACACGCATGTGCCTGTAACCCTAGCGCCAGGAGGAGAAGCAAAGACAGGATGGCTGGGATTTCCTGGCTGGCAGCCAAGGTTCAGGTTCAGTGAGAGACCCTGTCACAAGGGAATAAAGCAGAGTCTGGCTTCCACTTGTGTGCATGGTACGCGAATCCATACATGTGCATACACACTACACACTCATACATGCACACACACCATACATACTATACACACATATGCACACACAATCCATATGCATGTTACATACCACACACACATACATACTCATACATATGCACACATATGCACACACACCTACAGACAAACTCACACCTGCATACATGTGTGCACACATAGGCACACATACACACACACATACACATATGCATCCAGTAACATGAGTACCTCCCTCGTGCCTGGGTTCGAAGCCTGGTCCTGCCTCCTCCTTGCCACATAGCATCATGTACACTGTTTGATGTCTCAGACTCCAGTCCTTCATCTGCAGATCAGAAAACAGTGCCTTCCAAGGGTCCGGAAGATTCAGTGACTCACTGCCTGGGAGGACAGTTTGCACCAGAAAGCAGGGGTCCTGGATAGAGAAAAGCCTTGGCAATTTAGCGTCCTGCAAAGGAAACTTGAGATGGGACCCAGTCCAGGGAGGTCTTGAGACTGGCCCCCTGGTGCTCCTAAGGGTTATTTTTACTCAAGACTTTACTAGATAAAAACACTGTTCTAGAAAGGTCAAGGTGGCCGGGCAGTGGTGGCGCACGCCTTTAATCCCAGCACTTGGGAGGCAGAGGCAGGCGGATTTCTGAGTTCCAAAGTTCAAGGCTAGCCTGGTCTACAGAGTGAGTTCCAGGACAGCCAGGGCTACACAGAGAAACCCTGTCTCGAAGAAAAAAAAAAAAGAAAGGTCAAGGTGGTAATGCTGATGTTGAAATTCAAAGTCAACTATACTAACTCAGAAACCAGTAGCAATTGTGGTTACAAGTCACGCCTATGACAAAAGGTGATTATAATGAATAGTGGGAGTGGCAAAGAAAGATATGGGAAGATTTCATTTAGCTGTTCAACCAACACTTAACTGAGCACATATTAAGTTCCAGGCCCTGTCTTAGGTACCCCTTAAAGTCTTTATTACATATCAGCAAGTTACATCACTAGGATTCAAAACCCTGGGAGTTTAAGTACACTGTGGGTTGTGTTTTAATTCTTTACATGTATGCCTGCTTCTCCCAAGGTAACAGTGACCTCATTGAGAAAAATCCCTTGTCTTTCCTTCTTAGGCAAGGTGTCCTGCAGAAATATTCTCAACAGATAATCTGGAAATTGAAATTATATAGCCTTTTCTACATAAAACTAATTCCAGCCTTCACCTTATTTCTTTTTATCTTTTAAATGTATGTGAATGGATGTGTGTTTGTGGTATGTGTGTGTGTGATGTAAGTGCATGTTTGTGTGTGTGTGTGCATATATATATGGTATATGCACATGTGTGTTTGTGTGGTATCTATGTGTGTCTGTGTGTGTGTATTATATCCCTGTGTATGTGATGTGCGTGCATATGTATGTATATGGTCTATGCGTGTGTATGTGTGTGTGTGTGTGTGTGTGTGTGTGTCTGTGTTCAGGAGTATGAATGGAAGCCAGAGGAGGATATCAAGTGTCTTCTTTATCACTTTCTACCTTTTCCCTTGAAACTGGGTATCTTAGTTTCTTTTCTTTTTGCTGTAATAAAATATCCTAATAGAAGTAACTTAAGAGAGAAAGGTCCACAATCCCAGGTTACAGTCCACCATAGCAGGGAAAACAGGGGCAGGATCTTGAAGGAGGCGATCATACCATACCATACCCATAATCAGAAACAGAGAACAAAGAATGCTTGCTAGTGTTTGGTTTCCTTTCTCCTTTTTGATACAGGCCAGGATCTCTTGCCTAGGGAATGGGGCCACCCACAGTGGACAAATTCCTCCAAGACATACCTAGAGACCCTATTTCTCTTGATTCTAACTTTTATCAGGTTGTCAGTTAATACTGACTATATTATACAGGAACTATCTCTGAACCTGGAAGCATGCTGGTGGTCAACAAGCTCCAGCAATCCTCCTCTCCCCCCATTGGCTAAGAGACAGAAGAAGGAAAGGGGGAGAAAGGGGTAACTGAGAGAGAAATTGAGAGATTGCTTTGTAAGAAATGAGTATGAAGGAGAGATTAATTTAAAAGTGCTTTCAAAGCTTTGGCATGGTGGTGCATGTCTTTAATAACAACACTTGGGAGACAAAGGCAGGCAGATCTCTGAGTTTGAGGCCAGCCTGGTCTACATAGTTCCAGGACAGCCAGGGCTACACAAAGAAACTCTGTCTTGCCCTTATTCTGACTCCAGCCATGGATGGTAAGTGGACTGTCAGTTACCCTTCACCTTTTCTCTAGAAGAGAGAGAGAGAGAGAGAGAGAGAGAGAGAGAGAGAGAGAGAGAGA